>NC_141147.1:115581452-115900452 GCF_053477565.2 Lygodium microphyllum
TTCACTTAGTGTCTTGTTAGTGTTAGTCCATTACACAAGATTGTCTTTATGAGTCCAAGATTCCATCTTGGAACCTGATTCACTTGTGTAACAGTTGGTCTCTCTTTGTCTATGTCAACATGAGTTTTTTCTTCATCTTCCATCCTCCGTAGCTCCTACCATGCTCTGGATCTGCGCTTTTAACAAGGTATCAAAGCCCAGTCATAGCTCCTCTCCATCTCTTCTCAGCTCAGTTTGAGTGCTTGATCCCATCTCCAACTTCATTTGCATTTCTACCTTCAATGAAGCTTCCATGGCAGCCATAGCCAGTAGCACCCTCTGTCAACTTGAAGCTTTCATATCTCTCTCCACAGGCCAAATTTCTCTAAACTTCCTTCTGGAGAAGTGTTTTTCTACTTCCAGAGCTCCTCTCTTGCACCTCAATCACTGACATTGAGCAACTATAGCTTTAGCATTGCCTCTTTTAAGATTCACTGCCATAACTGTGTATGTGGACAGCATCACCTACTTGACTTGGAGGAGTTGAATCTCCACACACAGGACATATCTCTCCAAGCTCTCTTCTGGGGAAACATTCCTCAACTCCTTGTGCTCGTGTCTGGCACATTATAGTGGGACATTAGCCTTCCAGTTTCTCAGCATTGCGTGAATTCGAAGTCGCTTCCTGATCTGCACCTGGTTCCGTCCATACAGTTGTTCTCTCTCCACGCAGCGCGATTCCCATAGAGACCATAGGGCTTTGGAAGCTCTACACCTAAACTCTCTCCCACTCTTAGAGGGTTTTCAAAATGGCTACCTTTGTGAGCTGCAATGAGTGAAAAATCAAGCCCCTGTCCTGAAACCCTAAAGGGCAGCCATAGCCAAGTTTCTTCAAGCTCATAATACACTTCAATCTCACCTACTGGAGTTCCTACCACTCTAACCTTAGATTCCAACAAAAATTTAGGCATCATTTACCAATAAGGAGGAGACTCAAATTGAAGGACAAGACAAGCATCAAGAATTATCATCAAGCATAAAGAAGATTCAAGCTCAAGATCAGACATAGTATCTCTTGATACTACAGAGTGTGTCTTCACACTACCTTGCACTTGTGTCTCTTGACACATTGAAATACAACTCTTTTGCTGGTTAATCAACATGGCAAAGCTTGAGCAAATAGCAAAGTTCAATGGAGAAGGTTTCCATTCTTGGAAGGAAAAGACCATGTACCACCTCATGAGGAAAGACCTCTAGGATCTCTTTAAAGATGATGAAGGTGATGCAAATGACGGGAAAGAAGATTCAAAAAGTGTGAGAATGGAAGAAGATGAATAATAAAGCACTAGGCATCATTGCCTAGGGACTAAGTGATGATGTGCTACATCATATCTTTGGCATTAGAGATGCTAGAACTGCTTGGAAGGAACTTGACAGGATGTTTGGTACCCCAAGCAAAGAATTCAAAGGTAAAATTACTCATGTAGTTTTATAAACTGGATATAAAAGACAATTCTTCCATGACCATACACATTAACAATTTCAAGAGTCTAAAAACCTAGCTTGCAACTCTTAAGAATAATATTGATGAAGATGAAGCAGTAGCCGTACTGCTTGCAAGTATAAATAAGGATCCATATGAGAATCTTGTGTCCACCCTAATTAATGTTCCAAGTCTCTCACTTAAAGATATTGAGCACTCTCTTCTTGATGAAGAGAACAAACAGAAGAACAAGAATGCAAAAGATGGTATTCCATTATTTAGAGAAATTCTCTTATACACCAAAGGAGCTGCTAGACCCAAAGGAAAAGGTCGAGGATTCAACACCAACAACAAAAATCGAATGACATGTCATGGCCATATAGCCTATGAATGTTTCCATAAGAAAAGGGCACAACTGATACAGAATGATCACCACTAGAACCAATTCATGAATAAAGAAGAAGATGATGATGATTCCACTACCATTAACAAATTTGACATATTATTCTAAAATAATTTTCATTGTATCTTTCATATGTTTTTCCCTTAGTGGATTTTCTTTGTAAGAACCCTTGCCAAAGATGTAAAGTTTCAAGCTTTAACTTGACTAGGCTACCTATGAGCTAGTCTCCTGGGCCATGTTATCATGTAGGGGGGGCAAAACCCAGCAAGTGTAGGAACTCATCATTTGAGGGGGGTGTTGAGAAATAGAAAAATGATATATGCTCTTGGAAGATATGTCCTAAATCCCATATGCACAGTGAGGAGAGTGGAATAAACCCAGCTTCTATAAAGCATTGTATTTGACTATCACTTTCACATGGAATGAATACAATATCATGATGCTTTGTACTTTCACTTAGTGTCTTGTCAGTGTCAATCCATTAGACAAGATTGTCTTTATGAGTCCAAGCTTCCATCTTGGAACCTAATTCACTTGTGTAATAGTTGGCCTCTCTTTGTCTATGTCAACACATGAGTCTTGTCTTCATCTTCCATCCTCCATAGCTCCTGCTATGCTCTAGATCCGTGCTTTTAACAATAGACAGGCTACCATTGGGGCTAGCTTAATCCAGAACACAAAATCATGGGGAAATTAACAATTTTGATGGAACAAATGGCCAACTAGAAAGTAAGTGAAGAGCCACAACAGGTTTAGAGGCTCCTTAATGGATCTTGAAGTTAGTGAGGATGTTGTTGTTCATAGGGTCTATAAGGTGGTTTAGAAGGTTTTCAAAGGGCCCGTTGCCCCTATTACCATGGCTTGGGCTGAAGTAGCCCAAGATAGACAACACGGAAAGCCTAGATTGTTGATCTTTTTTAGCTTCAATTCCCTCACAAATTTCTCATCCTTGCCAAATCCAAGGAAGTTGAAGAATGGGCCTCCTATGTATGTTGGGTTGCTCGATCCACTGAGGCCTTTCTCAAGCCCAAGGAAGTATGCTTGCCCATGGAGCCTGGCTTGTCATAGTTCTTTGCTTTGTGGTGCTCCATAAAATCCATGAGGGTCATCTTCATCACAAATAAGATGTATTGGTATGCCTATTAATTGTAGGTGCCTATTGGAGGAACACCAATGAGTTGAACCAAACCAACATTGTCTCTTGTGGCATCAAGCTAGCTTTCCTAAAATCTAAAGTGCAATCACTCTAGTTGTACCAAGCATCGCAAACCTAGCATTGATTATGTCCCCATACTTAAGCCATTTGAGCTTAACGAAGCCCCATACTCCCTCTAGGTTCATCAATCCCAAGGGGTTTGGGAATAGTTCTGTCTAGGAAAGCAAGACTTTGTTTGGAAGAAAACCATAGTTGCCTATTAGCCTTCACTAGCTTATTGGATGTAGCTTACATATAAAAGTATCACTCAAAGGAAGAGGAGCCTAAAAAAAGTGAGAAATGCAGGGTTTTCCTACCTAAGAATTGTTGTGGGGAGGCCTTAATGGAGGAGGGGAAGAGGCAATGGCACTAGGGGCTCCAATTGATGTGGAGAAGAGGGCCTTTGAAGCCACTGAAACCAAGGCTATGGTGAAGCCACTTGTTTTCTTTTCACTCTTTATTACTCTACTGAATACACTTAGGTATATATATATAGCCATTGTTGGGGGGGATAATTGCCTTTAGATTTACCTTTTTTTTTTAATCCAAAAGTTTTTTCCTTCATGCTTGGTAGCTCATGCATATCATGTTTGAGAAAAAAGTGTCTCACTATGGCCACTTCTAGTTGTGAAGTTGAGTACATGGTAGCTTTCAAAGCTACAGTTGAGGGTATTTGGCTTAGATGCCTTTTGGTCGATTTAGGTGTTGGACAATCATCTACTACCACCATCTTCACTAATAGTCAAAGTGCATTGGCAATTGCATGGAATCGAGTGTTCCATGCATGCACTAAGCACATTGTGGTGCGCCATTATTATATTAGGATGAGACTCTTTGTCACAGAGAGAAGCTTGGCATATGTGCCAACATAAGGTGACCTTATAGACCTTTTTACAAAGGCTTTGCCTCATGAGAAGTTCAAAGCTTTCAACAAATCTTTGGGCTTACTATGCTTTATGGATTGATCTAGTCCACCTAGCTTGGCACTTCCCTATACATGAGTGCCAACTCTTGTTCACCACATCACTCCTACAAGATTTATTGTCATATTTTGATAGTGACATGTATAAATATACTTAGGACCATTGATTTTTTTCACTCTTTGGGAGGCTTTCTCCCCCGGCCTTATATATATGCATATTCACTTTAATGCATACTTAGTCTTGTAAATCTTCTCTATTAATATAGCTCTCAATATACTTCATGTTTTGCCCTCTCTTTGTATAAGTATCACAACCTTCAAAGCTAACACTATTGCTTTCCAAATAGCCTTAATCCTTTTTTACCCCATGCATTGCTAGTTGTGTTTAAATACGGTGATCTTCCTCTTTACTTTTCTTTTTTTCTAGATTTGCCACCTTTTTATATTTATTTTAAAAAATTTAAGGCTAAAAGCATTTTATATGTGTAAGCATGTATTCACACTCATTACTATATAAGAAATCATATGGGTGTGTTGTGTCTTTATATTAAAAAAGCCTCGGAGTATACACTCATATAAAATATCTCTTCACAATATCCAATGTTGCTAAACATATAAAGCCATATTCATTGGATCAATACCACCTCGAGCAAAATTATTTACACCAATCTAAACCAAAAGGCCAAAAATATAGATTGGACCATGCTAGAGAACTCATCAAAATAAACATCCCTTTGTCCTCAAGAGTCAAGGGGCAAGATAAATCTCTCTCTCTCTCTCTCTCTCTCTCTCTCTCTCTCTCTCTCTCTCTCTCTCTCTCTCTCTCTCTCTCTCTCTCTCTCTCTCTCTCTCTCTCTCTCTCTCTCTCTCTCTCTCTCTCTCTCTCTCTCTCTCTCTCTCTCTCTCTCTCTCTCTCTCTCTCTCTCTCTCTCTCTCTCTCTCTCTCTCTCTCTCTCTCTCTCTCTCTCTCTCTCTCTCTCTAGGCTTCGAGAGAGGGATGGGAGGAAAAAATCAAAGCAAACATGAAGGAAGAATTAGAAGGGAATAAGGAGGGGTGGATTGAGGTAGTGAAGAAGAACATTAAGAAGGAGGTCCAAGAAGAAAATAAAAAGGAGGAGGTAGTCCGGGTTCAGGAGACTTTAGAGGAGGAGAGGCTCAGGAACGCGTGCAGATTGAACGTGCGTATTACCGGGCTCCCTGAAGGGGCCTCTTCGGAGGAGGACGCACGCGGGCTATGCACCCGACTAGGGTACATGAGCATGCCCTTTACTCAGGCATGGCGTGCAAGACGAGATACTACCAGGGTCAGAGCTCTGACATTACATATGAGCACACTGGAGGACATAGCTGCTTTCTTTCGGAAGCGGATTTCGCTCTGAGGGATGACTGGGGCTTCCATCTTCATGGATGAGGACCTGACTCAGATGCAGATTGCACACAGACGAGCATGCATGCCACAGATACTCCAAGCATGTAGAGAAGGCGGTAAGGCCTTCTATCGAGATGGCCGGATTTTATAGATGGACGCCCCACCAAATAGGGGGGCGCGGCCTATGAGACGGGGCAGAGGACTGTACAGAAAACCCCAATACGTGTGGTAGTTTGGAACTGCAACGGCTCCCTATGGTCACGACCGGACAGACTTGAGGAGATTTTATCTGACCATGATGTTATATGCCTCACAGAGACACATGAGAGCCTAGAGAGAGGGCTTCCACGCATTACAGGATTTGAGTGGGTATCTGCATACCGGGCTACTACTAGGCAGAGCACATCTAGGGGCTCAGGAGGGGTGGCAGTTCTATTCTGTCAGGGGATACAGAGACATATCCAGTTAGTGAGACGAGATGAGGAGGCCAGTTACATATGGATCAGAGTGCAAATATCAGATGAGAGATGGATCTATATGGCAGTATGCTACTTTTCACCACGAGGGTCCAGATATGCTACTACGCAGGGTGATATTCATGCCAGAGATTCCCCCTCCCCTTATTCACAGCTCTCAGAGGACATTATTCTGTATTCTAGTTTGGGTGAGGTCTTCCTTATGGGGGACTTCAACGGGCGCACACAGAGCCGACAGTGTGAGAGTTTTGATATGGAGCAGCCAGAGATCATGAGAGCATTAGACCCTGAGGAGTTGGGGATCAGTAGGGAGTCAGCAGATACTGGGCCAGACGCCACAGGGTATGGAGGGCATTTACTTGAGCTTGGTAGTAGACATCATCTCGTTATTTATAACATGATGGCACGATGGCCATATTCAGGAGGTCTTACATGCTTCCCACATGGGGGGGCGAGAGTACTGTAGATTATCTGCTCGGACCGATCGATGGGATGCATACTATCGAGTCCTTCGACCTTGGGAGACTTCCACTCGGTGCCGATCACACCTTTCTCAATTTCTCACTCCTCACCTCATTACCTTCACCACCTGCAGATATCATACCCCACATGCATACTACCATACACTTCACTCATAAGCTCTCACATATTTACTCACAGCATCTGGAGGAGCACATCACGTCACTTGATCCATACGCACCTCTTGATACACTGACCACTGATATCACACGCATTCTGCATGATTCTGTTACACTCAGTTTTCCACATCACACATACACGCACCCCCCTCGGACCGGTACCATGCCACAGAACAGGTGGTATGATGATGAGTGCAGAGATCTACGTCGACAGCTACGCGATTTGGAGGCCAGAGGAGAGATCACACACAGACAGGCGCAGAGACGCATGCACCGCTTGACCCGTCATAAAAAGCGGGAATGGGAGGAGGAGAGATATTGGGATATATACCACCTTCTTATGAGCAGAGATTGTGCAGAGGCATGGAGGCAGATCAGAGAACCACGCTCACCCACACCGATACACGACGCTGTAGTATGGCATGGATACGCACAGATTTTATATCATGTACCCGCATAGCCGCTGATACCCACACCATGTACACTGAGACCGGGTATTTCATCCTTTTTCACCACTAGTATGGTGAAACATGCTATCTCACGGTTACAGTATGGCCGCGCTCGAGACCAGTTTGATCTTCAGGCAGAGCATATTATATATGGCAGAGACACATTGGCTCCACTCATTGCTCACCTCTTCAACCGTGCATTGTCGGAGGGGTTCCCTGACTCGTGGACAGAGCACACCATTGTACCTATCCACAAGTCAGGGGATCCTATGGATCCTAACACATATAGGACCATCATGATTGGGCCAGTTTTGTCCAAACTTTATGGCACGGTGATGGAGGAGGAGCTCAGCACGCTAGCAGAGAGAGAGTGCATGTGCACACCCGGACAGGCAGGGTTCAGACGGGCATTTTCTACCATAGACCACATCTTCACTCTCCGTTGTCTAATCGACCAGACACGAGTGAAGAAACAGAGATTGTACTGTTGCTTTGTGGATTTCCGCAAAGCCTTTGACATGGTTCCGAGAGAGAGGCTTTTCAGACGCCTACTTGATCTGGGGGTGGATGATGACATGATGTGGGGTATTTATGCACTATATGAGCGGGTTACTGGCAGAGTCAGATGTCCGGGAGGTATATCAGATCCCCTTGTGAGCACCATTGGTGTGAAACAAGGATGCCCACTCTCACCGACTCTATTTGGGCTATACATTGATGAGATAGCAGAGTTTATTCAACAGCGAGCCGGTGGAGGTATAGATCTCAGTGGAGCCACAGTTCATATCTTACTATATGCAGATGACATTGTGTTGGTCTCAGACTCAGCTCAAGGATTACAGCAGCATTTATTAGCATTGGATGATTTTTGCATACAGAGAGGCATGACAGTGAACCTTGGTAAAACCAAGGTTCTTATATTCCATACATCAGCTCAGATACACAGACATAGTATTTTCATGGCAGCAGGAGGGAGTATTGAGGTCACTAGATCATATGTATATTTGGGAGTCACCTTTACAGCAGCTTTAGGGACTTTCTCGATGACACAGGCAGCTCGTGACCGCCTCACTAGAGGATACTCAGCATTGGCTCTTATGGAGCGACAGTGTTATCAGGCACATTTCCAAGAGCCCCGCACCAAGGGGTGGCTCTTTGATACTCTAGTCACTCCAGCACTGATGTATGGAGCAGCTATATGGGGGCCAGGCCTTGCCGATTATGTATGGACATTGATGGAGAGACCTCAAGTGATCATGATATCTAGATTGATTCGCAGCAAGGCCTCAGTCCCACATGACATTGTGCAAGCAGAGCTTGCCACACCGCCCATGCTAGTCGAGGCATTATTTCAGACAGTCTGCTTCCTACACAAATTTCAGGATATGGACAGAGATCGCATTGCATATAGAGCATATATGGCATCTCAAGAGATGGCTCGAGCGGGGGATACCACATCATGGTATGCACAGACTAGAGCTTGGTTTGACAGACATGGGTTGGACATTGATAGACTCCCACCTCTTCTATATGATACTCAGGCTCCCACTTACACCCTCTCTCTCTCTGAGAGGAACAGAGTCATCAGACAGGAGATATGGCATATTTATATACAGAGGACATGGGTCAGCCCTGCACAGCCACTACCATCGAAGATGGCACATTATTATACACAATTCTTGAGCATATCAGAGCAGGGATTCATAGAGATTCCGAGATATATGCAGATCTATATGCCACATCGATTGAGAGTTCTTATTGGACAGCTCAGGGTATCATCACATCAGCTTATGATTGAGAGTGGCAGAGCCAGTGGCATCCCACGGGAGGAGAGGATATGCCCCCTTTGCAGATCAGAGGTGGAGAGTGAGGAGCATTTTGTTCTCTGATGCCCGGCATACTCAGAGTTGAGATCTAGATACACATTGAGCAGCTCACTTCAGGGATGTATGACTGATATGGATCAGAGATCATTTGGCCGTTTTCTGGGAGAGGCATGGCACATCAGAGAGCAGAGCACACAGCGGGTCCCAGTCAGAGAGGGGCCCACCCAGACGACTATTACACAATTCTTTCAGACAGACAGAGTGAGAGCTACTATACCAGCCTCCAGCCAGACCTTCGGGCTCACACTACAGCAGGCTGAGGACCAGCGTACCCGACGCTGCACGAGGATCTGGGGGTTTTGAACCCCACAGCCACACCGACAAGAGATCCGGAGGATTCTTGATCTACATCGACAGCAGACTGGGATCCGACAACACTCGACACATTGGATCTCAGATCTCCAATTTGCTCTTTCTCCACCGCCGATGTACCACATCCTGCATCCAGGAGGGATCACCTGCTATTAGCGACTTCGACGACTGCTACTACATCCCAGGATAGTATATCTCCCTGCCTCTGTTACATATACACATCGCACCACTTTATCACAGCCGACAGTTGTTCCCCTATCACAGCCGACATTTGTTCCCCTTTTGTAGCCATTATCTGGAGTACCAGAGCTACATACTCACATACACATATACGACACTTATCACACTCACAGCACCGTATTTTCAGTTTTCAGTTTTTAGCTTTTCATTCAGCACTTTTATTTTGGATAGCTGGACCTCATCAGTTGTATCACAGTTTGTCTCATAGGCCAATTTTGGTCTTTAGAAGACGTTAATATAACTCTCTCTCTCTCCCTCTCCCTCTCCCTCTCTCTCTCTCTCTCTCTCTCTCTCTCTCTCTCTCTCTCTCTCTCTCTCTCTCTCTCTCTCTCTCTCTCTCTCTCTCTCTCTCTCTCTCTCTCTCTCAATCAATCAATCAATTAATCAATTAATAATTGCAATATATATACATAAATATGTATAATACATTAATTGAAGTATAATTATAAATATTTTACTAATAATTAATTATTAATACCTAATAAATTATATTATTATCTCATTACTTATTATATACACAATCAAGTACATTAACATCTTAATAATTATAATACATATATTACAATTAAAATAAAAATAATTAGTGAAATTTTTAATACATAAATTAATATTATAATTACATATTAACGTATATACATTAACTTATTTACTAATCATTATATGCATATATATTATACATATTTTATTAATAATGGATTAATGTATTAATAGTTAATGACTAATATCTAATCAATTATATTAATGTATTAATAACTGTAGTTAATACATATATATCATTGTTATTATTTATTGTCATACATGTTAAATATAATAATACATATAATTAAAATTATATGCATATACTTTAATTTTTTTTATGTACTTAAATATATATGGTAATTATAGTAATATGTATTGATTTTATTTATATATATATAATAGTCATATTTTAATTATAATTAACTTAATTAATAAATATGCATACTAATTAATATTAATTATAAAATATAATATAAATATAAATTAAGTATAATCTATATAATAACATTTAATAGTTAATTATTAATATATAATGAATTTATGTAATTAATATTTGATTATAATAACAATATTTTTTAGAGAGAGAGAGAGAGAGAGAGAACTTCCACTACAAGAATATGAAGGTATAGCGATAGTAGTTTCCAACGCAAAATAGCGGCGTGCTATTTGGCGATGGTACTCAGACAAAAAAAACGTGGGCCGAAATCCGTGCGCGTTATTTTGCGCACATACACAAAAGAGAGAGTGAAAGGGAGAGTGAACATCTTGCATTTGAGAGGGAGAGGGAGAGAAAGAGAGAAAGAGGGAGAAGGAAAGCTTCTCGCCGCTGCCGTAGCCGTTCGCGAAGAAGAGGAGGAAGTGTACGGAGGGCGAAGAGGAGCCGTCATCGCGAAGAGGAGCCGCCAAACCCTTCTTCGAGCCTTTACAGTGAGTGCATTGTTCCTTCTTGCTTTGTTTTTGTGTTTTCTCTTTCTCTTTTACTTGTTTTTGTTAAAATTCATGTGTATTGAGAGAGGGAGAGGAAATGAGAGAGAAAGAGAGGGAGAGGGAGAGGGAGGAAGAGGAAATGAGAGAGGGAGAGGAAGAGGGAGAGGGAGGGAGAGGAAATGAGAGAGGGAGGGAGAGGAAGAGAGAGAGGGAGAGGGAGAGGGAGAGGGAGAGAAAAGAGAGGGAAACATTAAACATAATAGGGAAAGAGAGAAAGAGAGGGACAGGGAGAGGAAGGGAGAGGAAATGAGAGAGAGAGGGAGAGGGAGAGGGAGAGAAAAGGAAGGGAAACATTAAACATAATAGGGAAAGAGAGAAAGAGAGGGAGAGGGAGAGGAAATGAGAGAGAGAGAGGAAGAGAGAAAAAACATTAAACATAATAGGGAAAGAGAGAAAGAGAGGGTGAGGGTGAGGGAGAGAGAGGAAATGAGAGAAAGAGATGAAGAGGGAAAAGGAAATGAGAGAGGGAGAGGAGAGAGAAAAAACATTAAACATAATAGGTAGTAGTGGTTTTCTTATTTGTTGTTGTTGTTGTTGTTGTTGTAATGGTTTTTTTTGTTTTCTTGTTTATTGTTGTCTAGTTTTCTTATTTGTTGTTGTTGTTGTAGTAGTGGTAGTAATAGTAGTTTTTTTTTCTTTTCTTGTTTGTTATTGTAGTAGTGGTGGTAGTGGTAGTGGTAGTGGTAGTAGTAGTAGTAGTTGTTGTTGTTGTTGTTGTTGTTGTAGAGAGATATATATATTTTGTTAAAGAAAATGAGAGAGGGGGAGGAAGAGAAAAAAGAAGAAGGAACGAGAGAGAGGGAATAAACGTACAGCATAATAAAGAAAGAGAAAAAGAGAGAGAGATGGAAGGAGAGGAGATAATGAATGGATAAAAAACAAAGGAGAGTGGTGGCGAGGTCCGGTGCAACACCACGAGACGGAAAACACTCCGACATACGTTAATTTGTGGGTGGGTGGGTTGAGACTTTATATACGTTAATTTTTGCTAAGTTACAAGAGAAGAAATCCCTTCTCAAACAATTTAAGAAAGAATAAAAGAATGATAACAAAAACAAATTGTTTGTCGTAACGTAGACAAAATGGAAAACGATGAAGATCTTGATGTTCAAGATCGCGAGGCATATCTTAATCAGTGTGTCCCATGTTCTTGCTCTCAATGCAAGCTGGAAATTCAACGAAAATGTCGATTGTCTATAGAACACGTACGATGCTTCGGCGAGTTTCAATCTGAGATTATTGATCAAGCGATCTTGGATTTTCAGTAAACGGTAAGAAAAGTTAATATCAATCATGCATTGTACTCGCAAGCTAATTGAATACCATATACAAAAAGATTGGGCGTGGCTGGTAAATTTTCTATCCAGGGAGGTGACGTCTCGTCCCAAGGAGGAGTGCACTCTTTGCGGCCAATTAGAAGAGTTCGTGGGCATGCGATGGATGGAGTGCTTGAGCCAATCCACCACTTGGAAGGTACTACCCAATCTATACCGTCAATACCAGAGGAGACGGATAGCCTTCAAGACTTACCTACAATCTTGGAGCCTGAGATAGAGGCAATGATCAATGCATTGATTCCCATGGATGTCGAGACTTTTGATCCGCTTAGAGAGGAAGCATCCATACCATTATATGATGGGTGCCGAGTATCTCGCCTGAAGACACTGCTTGCACTCCTAAGTGTGCAAGCAAAATACGGGTGGAGCGATGCAAGTGTGACTGAGTTGATCAGGTACCTTATACGTACGCTTCATTGATTTCTTTTCAACGCTATCATTAAAAACATTTGTGCTTTTTCAAGGTATTTTATGATTTTTTTAAGGTTACTGAAGTATCATATATTACCACTTACAAATACCATGCCTGAGTCTCGTGATGATGCACGACATGTTTTACGAAAGCTTGGCATGGACTACAACAGCATCCATGCATGTATCAACGATTGCATGCTGTTTCGAGGAGAATACGAGACTATGGAGACATGTCCAAAGTGTGATTCTCATAGGTACTGACAAGACTTGCAAGGGCAAACCATCCCTCAAAAAGTTCTTAGACACTTCTGCTTATCCCCCGCATAAATCACATGTTTCGTACGTCCGGCATGGTGAGCTTGACAATGTGGCATGCGCAGAATAGGTCCACAGATGGAGTTCAACGAATATCGGCAGATTCATGTGCATAGAGCCACATTGACTCTACCTTCCCAGGCTTTGCCCGAGAGCCAAGGATTCTTCGGCTCGGTCTTGCAATAGATGGTGTGAACTCATTCAGTCTGCGCTCAACTTCTTACAGTGTGTGGCCTATAGTCCTTGTCAACTACAATATCCCTCCATGGCTTTCTATGAAGAAAGGACATCTCATCCTTAGCTTACTCGTCCCTAGCTGCTACAAAGTCAAAAATATGGACGTGTATCTTTGTCCATTAGTCGATGAGCTTAAGATTTTGTGGGAGGAGGGAGTCACCGTGCAAGATATAAGCAAGCGCGATGGTCGATGGTCCGCCAATATTTGAGCCATTCTCATGTGGACGATGCATGACTTTCCAGGATTTGGAGAGTGCTCAGGTAAATAGGCTTCCGTTCTCATTGGTAATATCTATCATAGCTCATTCAAGTTATTCACTAGATAGAGGTATTGGGACAGGTCTAGTTACCTCAGGTTATCATGCATGTCCATTGTGCAGGCCACAATTAGACTCCCAAAGGTCACGAACCATGAAGAAGATGGTATATCAAGGACACGCCGCTTTCTTGCCAGAGGGTCATGAACTTATGGAAGGTTTTCTTGGATTACCTCTAACATGTATGAATGCCCAAAGCTGGTACAAGCTGAAAATGGTCCACGCGGAGTCACATCCAAACGGAATGCGATGGTTCTCAGTTTTCTACGAGTTGCCATATTGGACCAACTTACAGATCAACCACTTGTTGGATCCCATTCATATTTTCAAGAACGTGGGCAGCTTGCTATGGGAACACATCATAGGAAAGAGAGAAACTATACGTGCACGAATGGATTTGAAGGAGGTAGGCAAGATGAAGGCGCTTTGGCCGTAGTCGAGTGTTGATGGTCGCGTGCAGCTACCTCACGCATTGGGTTTTGTCCACTAAAGAAGAGCGCATTGTA
The DNA here is from genome assembly GCF_053477565.2 of Lygodium microphyllum. Taxonomy (NCBI): domain Eukaryota; kingdom Viridiplantae; phylum Streptophyta; class Polypodiopsida; order Schizaeales; family Lygodiaceae; genus Lygodium; species Lygodium microphyllum. Next base: position 115,595,437 of record NC_141147.1, read on the forward strand.
GATGAAGTGGAGATTACTAGACATGTCCATATGCGATGGATGTTCTTCTTGGAGCACTTCATGAAAACCCTGAAAGGCTTTGTGTGACAACAAGCTCATCCAAAAGGTTGTATGGCTGAAGGTTAGTTGGTGTCTAAGGCGCTAGTGCATATTTCACAATGGCTACCAACGGTGGATCCAGACAACAGTATGCTATGGTCGCTAAAGGACGATGATAGATTGACCAGAGATGTGGTGGTTGGAAATGGGATAGAAATAAGAATGGATGCTACAATGGAGGAGAAAGTGAATCGCTTTTGTATGTTGCACCATGCCTGTATGGAGATGTGGCTCGTCAGGTACCAGCAAGCTAGGCAAGATCAAGAGGAAGCGTGATCTGAATTTCAACATAGTACGTGCCATCGACCGATTCGATATCTCGAGGGCATGGAGGAGATGTTGCGGTTTATGTCAAAGCAATGGTGCATGGAGCTTTGACCGCAACGTCTCGCGAAGGGGTGGAGATCTCAACCGAGGAGTGGGAATTCTCGAGGGGATGTAGTCTAAAGGTGATGACGTGTTTAGGATTTGTCGTATCTACATTTTATATGCGACAACTAATTGAGTGTTTCAATGTACATTACAAAATATATAGTACAACTGGTCGCACGGACGGCATTTTTGCGTGGAGAGTATTGACAAAATGTGCTCCACAACAAATTGTGGTATCATGCCAAGGTTCAAGCAAGAGAGCCGACGACAAGCAACGGATCCAAACACGGTTATAGATGAGATGGAGTATTTTGGAAACTTGCAAAGTATTGTTACGGTGGATTACCGTAGCTTCTCCATGATACTATTTGATGTGCAGTGGTTCAAAGTGGTACTTGAAGGAGCTGGAGCAACAGTTCGATGAGGTCCATCTGGATTTCTCGAAATAGATTCTGAAAAAAAATGGACGGATTTGCGCAACACCTTTGTGTTGCCGGTCCATTGTGAACAGGTGCATGAACTCATTTGTTTGTTAATTGTATTACGACATGGCACATGTCACAATAGTTAAATCTCTCTTGTACGTGTTTGTGGACAAGTAATCTTCTATCCAAACACCCTGACAACCTCGATGGTAGTATGTTATACCTTCATCTCCCTGAAGTGCAAGAGTATATAATCAAAGCGATGTTCCAAGCATAGATGAGGACAATATGCAAATAGAGGGGTCGATATTGCAAGGGGTGGAGGTCACCGAAAGCTTGGAGCATGTGGAGGAGCCAACATCAAGTAACAATGATGGAAATACAAGAGTCCAAGAAAGAGAACGAGATGAACTCATCCTTTTGTGGTGACATGTCTATTGACCTTCCAGTTTATGCTGAGTTGTGTCAGAAGATTGACATGGGACCATAGGATACTTCATACTTGGAGCATCCACTTACTCAATTCGTTGACTAATCACTTATAAGGGTACATAAGATATACATTTTAAGTAAGATTATTTTTTTAAGATTTTTATTACCATACTTTGTATGATTTAAATTGATTTTACTAACATCATTTTTTGTCTGTGCAGGTGACATTTGTGGATACTTAGATCATCAGGATGAGTCGAGGGATGAGCAATGAGGAGTTGCAGGATATCTTCACACGCATGTCTCCAGATCAGATGGCGAGATTCAGGACATGGCGGACCAGGAGATGTCTCGGACATCGTCAGGCCGCTCTATTAGATCTACTTTGGCGCGATCAGATGCTTCAGCTTCGAGTAGACGAGATCAACGCTCCAGACTTAGGCCAGATGGAGGGAGTGCTTCAGGGTCAGGGGGATGCTGCAGAGATACGAATGCAGTGAGCCCACGGTCGGTTCGAGATACAGGTGCTACTCCTCACTCTCGTCGCGTTTCCAGAGAGCGTGGCTCAGGTGGTTGCTGTGAAGGCACGGACGCGATTTCTCCGTCTCGTCGTTTTGCTGGAGTTGCGTCACCTTTGAGATTTGTCATACCTGTGGGGACGTCTACTCCAGTTACTCGAGCTTTTGCTCAGCCGTCCATAGGTGGCAACCCTATGGATGCTACTCCAATAGATACTACCCCAGTCAATACACCAGATGTACAAGGGTCTCCTGGATATGCCCAGGAGCGTGGTCGCACGTGGGAGAGGACCCATCTTAGGCATACCCCAGAGGGGTATGCCTATCTTGTAGATGATAGATCAGGAGCCATCATCATGAATGATGAGGGGAGGAGGGCGATGGCTCGCATGAGAAAGTTGTGCCAACAAGTTTTTCGGCACAATGTCTTGGATCATTGAAAAAACATACCGGAGGGGAGCAAGGACTACATAGTAGCATCCTTGCATGAGGAATTTCCGATACCAGCCACCATAGCAGATAGGTTTTCTATGGGCTGGATGATGGAATGCATGCGTGCATATATGTCACACAGATGATCGGACACACGCAAGGCACTCAAGAGTGGGGCTGCAAAGCCCGAGTGGCTAGACACGGACGGCTGGCGCCAATTGAGGGAGGAGGCTACAGATTCTCTAGGACAATGGAGTCAGCAGTGCGAGGCGACGAGGGCACGACTAGAGGTCGGAGTGGTCCATCATCTTGGGGTGGCAGCCAACAGGACATATTTGGAGGACTTTGTAAGGTTTTTTTGTGTTTTGCTTGCTTATTTTTTTGCAATATCCTTTGTATTGACAATCGTGTTTCTAACAGTTAGTATTTTGTTTCCTTTGTAGCACTCCATTACAAATCGTGATTTGACTGGCCTTGAGACTCGATATGCAGAGAGGCATGGTCTCACTGCATTGATTGACCAATTGTATGGACACAGCAGCCCTGTAAGTCACTCATCTTTCTTGTCTGTAGTTACCATGTTTAATTAGAATGCATTATTGTATAGTGGACTGATGTGTAGTTGTTTCTTTTTTTGCAGAGTCCGTTTGATGCTCCTTTGCGGCAAGACGAGCTTTCGGATGGCGAGGATCTATAGCTCGCCCTTGGATCCCTAGAGCTCACACACCCTTCTTTTTTGGTCACCTGATCTATGTAGACATTTTCTATGTAGTAGTGATATCTTGCCATGATTGTACCAGTCGCTTTCATTATGCGATCATGTATTTATTTCATGTATCAATGTTATGGTTTAAGTACACTTTATCTTTATTTACACGAGCATTGTACACAGTGCAGAAACTATTTTGTGTGGCCCAAATAAAGCACAGAGTGCTATATTTGCCCTGCCACCAAAAAAAAAATCCATGTTACCGTCGCTATCAGCGTCGCAAATTTACTTGCACGCATCGTTATTGGCGTCGTTATTAGCTTCATTATTTACGTCGGTATCAGTGTCGCATGATACCGACGCAAGTAGCGATACTAATACCGACACAAATAGCGACGCTAATACCGATTGTTCTATGGATTTGCGACGCTGATACCGACGCAAATAGCGATGCTGATAACGATGCTAATACCAATTGTTCTATGGCGTCGCCAATAATGACGCTTTTTGCGATGACAGGGGCAAATTTCTTTATTTACATTTTCGTCGCTTTTAACGTCGACATAAGGCCTATATCTTGTAGTATTCCTTTCCTTATTACTTATCGAGAAGAGAGAGAAAAAATAGGAAAAATGTAAAAAATGAGAGGAAAAGAGAAGGTTTTGGGATTTGATGAGAGGATGCCACTTGGCATCCCCAAGACCTTTTAATAATAAGTACATAAGATATGTGTATTTCTACAATGAATTAACAAGTAACAATGCAATAGTATAAGAAACTAAAATTTTCCAATTAGTTTCACAAAAAAGAAATAGAAGCATGAATATATTAAGGCAAGAGGCAAGGATTATCTTAAAAGCTTCAAAAGGACTACAATGAACATAAGTAAACAAACAAGCTCCAAAGGGAAGGATGCCATCTGTTACATGCAAAATCGAACGAGTAGATTATTAGTAAGGACTAGGTAATAAGGCTTGCATCCAGTTGCTATCTCAATTGCCCATTAGAACAAGATTACCTTGTTCATGTCCATGATAATACTTGATGAGTTTGTCCACACTTGCTGAGAGCAAGGAAATAGAGAGGTAGACTTTGATTATAAGAAGGTTTCAAGGCCAACATTAGCTTTCAAAGACCCCTTCAACCCTATTGAATAGCTTTTGAAGTATTGGGTTTGGCTTCTTAGTCCCCAAAAAAAGCCCTCATTTGTCATGAAAAGGTACTTAGGGGTTGAGTAAGAATTGGCCATAATTGCCAATAAAGGTAATATACCTTACAAGAGGAAAATCGTTACTCACCTTCGAGGTAGCATTCTGTACTGTGTAGTGTATATTAGAAAATATGGAGATGTAGCTCCCAAGGGTGAAGAAATCTTCATGTAAGAAAGGAGAAGAGGACTTTAAAAGGTTTCCCTTAGCATCTTAGTATTTCTAAGGCTAGATAGAGATGAGGATTATTGATTCAAGGTAGGCTAATTTTACATAACCTTAGGGATGTCTTATTAATTAAGATGTATGGGTAGAGCTTACTAGGAGCAAGGGTGGTTGTGGATGAGACCCGTTACCCTAAGATATAGGTGATTCTATAATCATGGTCCTAGATGGGGGAAATACATAACATTAAATGAATTAGGCAACAAGGAATCTTGAGTTAAGGTGGTACACAAGAGATGTGAATATAATTTGCTGAGGGAAGGGTCGAACCACCAACCAAAAAAAGGGGGGGTTTAAAGTAGTATTAGGTATACATAAGTTTTTGTTTGTTTTTTGTTGCCTAATTTAAATAAGTTCAAAGGGGGGTTGGAGAAATTCTTTTAAAACTTACTAAAATACCAATGATTGGCCAAATTACTTGGCAATGTAGCATGCAAGATGCCAGACCCTATCATAAATGCATGATACATGTAGATTACAAAGATGACATTTTATTACTAGCAGAATGTACAGAGTTTATGTTAATTCACCCTAGACCATTAAATAAGGTCCAAAATGAATATAAAGCCACTGCTTAATCAAATTATTGCCAATAGAACATGCCAAATGCAATATCCAATACCTAACATGTGATAAATGAACCTTTAAAAATGACCATTGATTACCATTTGCATGTACAATTAATAACAAATGAAAAATAAAGAAAAACTTGATTTTTAAAACATGTTTTTCTTTTCACAATATGGTCACCACAAAGGTCACTTAAGGACCCACTTTGGAAGCATATCCAAAATATAAAATAATGGTAATTTATATCGTTATACTAAATCATAAGCCTTTAAGAAAGATAGGAGCACATAGATATTGGTGGATTTGGAACAATACAACAATGGTAAATGCAAAATTGTTACATGTTGTAGTTACCAAAGTGTCATGACACAAAGTCTTGGCCAAAAAAGAGTTAACATGACTGTACATGGTATATTCAAAAGTTAAGTTCAAAGCAGGAATGCATATGACCCGATAGCAAAAAATAAAACTATGGATAGCGTAGTACACAATAACTTACTAATTTTTAGATATTAAATTAATTATTGCACTAGATTAGGGGGGAGGGGATTAATAAGCTAGCCAATGGGGTCCTAAGATACCATGGTCCCACCAGTAATCCATCATGGCCTGTTATGATCCTCATAGCCCCTATTTAGCATAAGTTAAACAGAATATATAAAATTTATATCATGTTTTGAAAGGAATTTTGCTAAATTATCAACATCTAATGAGGTAGGATAAGCTACTATGAGATGAGAGAAGATTATGGACAAACATCTTAATTGGAATTAGGTCAAAGGGGATCAAGCTAGATCAACCTAATTGCACTCGGGTGGACCATCATAGCCAAATATAACAAAGCAATAAGTAACCCATGAAATAGTAAATGCTTTTCCCATACTAAAGTGACATTAATTATCAAGGCTAGGCAGCCAAGACAAGTATTTACCTACAACATCAAAGATAAAAACATGCAATCTACCAAGTTTATTATCAAGGTTATCCTCACAGATTACTAATACTACACCTAGGCGACAAAGATATGATGTAGAGGATAGGTGTAGATAGGGGAGAAGTTTGTTTAAAATGCATAGAAAAAAGGCTACCAAATATTCACTAATATTGGCGAAAGGAGCCCAAGAAAGGGGATGAGTCTACATGCTTTGTAGAGGACTTACAAGATGTAGAAGAAGACCAACGTGGAGATCATCCCATTGATGATGGTAGGCTCATCTCTACGCATACTTTGTAGAAGGAAGCTCTCTTTCATGGTAGCCAGAGCAATAGGTCTGATTCATCCTCTGGCAAAGGTTGCAACAAGACCAAGTTAGGGGGCAAAGAGGATCCAAACAAGAAGCCATATTATATAGTTTTGATTACCATGCAAGTGAGTAGGGTAAGTATCCATCATGCACACCCTCGAAAAATGTGAGGAAAAAGACACGTAGGACTAACTAGGTAGGGTCTTATAAAGGCAAACCCTAACTACAGCTTGATCCAATTTGGGCAGGCCTCCATAGAGGCATCTGAGACTAGGGACTTAAATGGGGACCAACCCTCTTTGTTTAAAATTTTCAAGGTTAACATGCAACATCATGAAACATAATATATTTGAGGTAGAAAATTAGCAACTTTGCATGAAGCTTAAAACTTAGGATATGTATTAGGGGTTATAGGAAGCAAGAAATGTTAATTATATAGGGCTAATTGTGTACTACGATTATCATAATAACTTGTGAATGAAGTATCTAATCAAGCCAAATAGTAAATAGGAGACTAATGGTTGATTACTCATTCGGTAGAGTTGGAGGAACATTATAGGTAAAATACAAGGATTTTTAGGTAAATTTGATATTCAAGAGTGAGATTCGCCATATATAATATCACTAACCTAAGATATATGAGAAATACAATGATTTTTAGGTAAATTTGATATTCAAGAGTGAGATTCGCCATATATAATATCACTAACCTAAGATATATGAGCTTGGGGATCATCAATATGTCAATGTAGCCCACCATTTACCTATACACTTGGGAGGTTATGGTCAAGTGATGTGCACCAAGAGACCCCCACCCACCATTGGCTAGGTTCCAAGGTACCCACCAAGGTTAATTTCGGAATTGTTAGCTAAGATGGAAGAGGTCCAACTTGAGTAGGGGGAGATGAGATTTTAGACATGCAAAAATGCGGCTCCAAAGATGTGCTTTTAGGAGATTCAAATGAGTCCCAATAATGCTAGAAACCAAGTTGACATGTCCATATATCATGAATCAATCATAACACCTTCTGCCAAGTTTGCAAAGTCTTTACACAAGATAAACACAAAGCTCAATAATTTAGTCTCTACATGTATTACATGTAAACTTTGTTGTACACCCAAGACAAAGAGTCCAAACAATCTAAATGTCAATAGGTTTATATGATTTCTTGGTAGGAGAAGCCCAAGTACTTCTCTCGGGAGCATTATGTATTGATAGAACCTAAGAAGGAAAACAAAAGCCTTATGTGGAACTCCAAACACACTTCAGCCCTGTGTATTCCTAGTTATCCAAATGTCAATAGGTTTAGATGATTTCTTGGTAGGAGAAGCCCAAGTACTTCTCTTGGGAGCACTATGTATTAATAGAACCTAAGAAGGAAAAAAAAGCCTTGTATGGGACTCCAAACACACTTCAGCCCTAGTATTCATAGTTATTATAGTAGTCATAAGCTGATCGTTTGATGGCTAGACTCCAATACAAATGGTTCTTGGATTATCTAGACAATGTCTACTACTACTCGGAAGCAATCTCCAAGCATTAGATCCCCTAGAGCTCGCTGTTATACCCAAAAATCCACACCAAATACTAGCTTCTACTCTATTTCTTAGATGGCAAATTTGATGGTTCGGTTGGCTCTGAAAGGGGGGCTAAGACCTCAAGATAGCTAAGAATTGTCTTGGATTACTCCTTCTACCCTCTTCCCTTTTGGGGTATTGTTTGCTGCTTGAAAATTGTGATTGTGCATAGTGTGAATTTGAGAGCCCTTCTTTTTTTTATGAGATTTCTCAAAACTGGCTGAAAATCCACTTGCTTTCTACATGTCACTCTAATTCCATAAGTTTTCTACACTTGTTTAGGATATTTACAAGAAATAATATCTAAAATATAAAAAATAGGCTAAATTTGTCATCCAATAATAGCATATTTTTGAATCATCCATACTACGGACAGTAACACTAATGACTAATATGACATTGACTCTCTAGATTAATACGAAAGGTGGATGATGATGCACTCTAGGGTTTTTCACATTATGTTTGTGTTAGTGGTACAACATTGTGTAGTATGACATGGAAACTTTGCTTGTTGCGAAGTGGCTTAGTGTTCCGTATATGCGTAGTGCATGTGGAACACTAGTGCACATTATCAAGCAAGAGGACAATATTGTGAAGGATGAATCCATTACAACACACAAACCTCTGAAAGTCTTCATCTCAAGAAATGAGAAGCAAGAATATCTTTGAGCCAAAGAACAAGAAACTTACAAATAAGTCACTATACATGAATTGAAAGCCCGAGTTATTGAATTGTACATGCAAGATGCTGACTAGGTAGCTTTCAAGAAGACACTCCAGGAAGAATTTTACATTGAAGACACCAATTTGATTACCCATAAGAATTTTTAGGAGTGGATCCTAAAAACCCAATATAAGGGTCTTGTAGCTATAGCACTATTAAGAGAACTTGAAAGTCAGTTTAAGGAGTTAGATCTTGCAAAACAGCACGCTCTTGCAAGTAAAAAATTTGAATTATTTCTACAAGCGACAAATCTTGAGCTTCAAGAGAAGCTTGATGATTTGTTAGAGGATCAGACTACAGAGACAAGGCTTAAAACAAAGTGGAGGCATGTTAAGGATGCTAAGAAAAAGATTGCATATATCTAGCTTGCCCGTTGTTATGGGAAAAACGGTTGATGTATCTAGTAAGCCACCTGTTTATGTGGCTAACCCTATGGTTGCACAAATTGCTCCCACTGTTAGGAAATATCTTATAGATGAATTGATTAAAGACATAAGGGATCTTGAGTTGAAGGTTGCAACATTGGATGAGAAAGAACAAGACAAAAGGGGACAAGTAGCAATCTCTAAAACAGGGAAAAGATGTATGTGGTGTGATAGTTTGCAACATGAAAGGAAGGATTGTGCTGCTTATCAAGAGGCCTTGGCATGACAACTCATCTCTTGGAAAGATGGAAAGTTCCATGCACAATAAACATGATTGCCTCTTGCTTTGAATTTTGGAAAGGGAGGTATGCAAAAGTTGTTGGAAGACTTGGTTGTCTGAAATGCTTATGCATCTATATATGCTGCTACTTTTGATCTACAGTTGGATAGAATGCATGGCCAAGTGATGATTAGTCCAAAGGCTACAATATGGACACATGCTTTGCATACAGCTGAAAAGAGGAAAGCTACTGATAGTGAAATGTCTTATGCATGCATGTCATTCGTAACATGACTAGCTAGGAATCACTGGTAGATGCATATTCAGTGTATGCATGTTTAGAAAAAGTGCAAAACACGGATGTACTTGTGGAAGATAAACAAAAGAAAGATAAAGATAATACAGGGACATCTAAGAGAGTGACAAGAAGAAGTGTGAATCAGCCTAAAGCTACAAATCAGCTACCTCCCAAGAATGTTATCAAAGAGGCTAGGCAGGAGTAGAAATAGGATAACAAACAAGAGGGTAAAAAGAAGGGCAAGCAGCTGGGATATAAGCTACAATCTTATATTAAGATAGCTACGGATCTCAAGAAGGTTCTTGAAAAATAGAGTTTAAATAGTCGAGTAGAATTCACCTTGGGAAGGTGCTTGGCATTACCAATTGAGAATTTCATGACAAAATCATTGATATAATTAAGAGAAAGTGTCAATTTCTTGTAGATATGACTAGTGGATTGTTGCAATTTGAAGAGAAAACTGGTTTGTTGGGCATTCGGGTTGAATATGAGCATGATGTAGTTGTTGATTTATCAATGGAGGATGATGCTAATTAGTGGGGTAACATGTTGAAAAGAGAAGAAAGTGGTTGAAAATGCATTGTCTTGCAACAATATGCATGGTGAAGTAAGGCATATGTAACAATACGGGGAAGAGACTCTAGGATTTATTCCTTGGAGACATTACACATGAAATCACTAGGCAAGGGCTACCACTGAAACGGTTGTGAAAATAGGGGAGCATGAAATTCCTTGTGTTGCTTTGCTTGACCACACGGGTCAGAGATTAATATCATTGAGCATGGATTCTATGAGAATGGTGTATGACCTATGGATATTGATCATGGTTGGCATATGAGGGCTACAAATAATTCTTTAGGGGAGCTCTATGCTGCATGTACTAATGTGAAAGTGATGATTGGTGATGTACAAGAAGAGTAGCACTTCTTTGTGCAAGATAATTCATCGTATGATGTGATTTTGGGATAGCCCTATATTACAGGAGTGCGTATGGAAACAAAGTTGCTTGCTGATAGTTCTACTTATGCAAGAGTCAAAAGCAAGGATGGGAGAAAAATAGTTCAATTTCTTACTATTTTTGTGTTAATCATCCTAAGAATCGAGATACGCTTTGAGAGTCTCCTTTGCCTCCAAATGCAAGGGAACTCAAAGAACCGGATTTTCACTGAGCACTGTTATAATGCATGGCTATAGTAGTGCTATTTGGAAGATGTACTCACCTCCGAATGGAATAAAGCATGTATTTACTATTGATTATTCTCAGTTTACAACAAACAATTCATATTGGTTTAAGCCTATGGAAGCTATATGCAAGGCTAAACGCATATCTATGAAATGTACTGCTAAGAAATTGAGAGCATTGGGGTTGTTAGCTGAAAATTAAGGTATTTTATGCCTCTTTTATGGGTTGAATATTATTGACACTATGGCTGAAATTTTAGCAACCATACATACAAAAAATGAGGCTGAAAATAGAGTGCTGTCAGTATGTTCTTTGGACATGTATGATGCTATAGCATTGTTTACTCGGTAGGAAGGATTACAATGGGCTGAAGCAGTTGTAGAGACAAAACATAAGATGGCTGACAAAGAGGTGAAACCAATTGCTTTGCCGCTTCCAGCAGTAGACAATGAGGGTCTGTATGAGAAAGTATTAAGGCACCCAAGTTTACAGGATCCTAAAAATATAGGTAATTAGTTTATAGCTGAAACATTACAGGAACTGAAAGTTGATGTAGAAGAGTTTCTTTTGCCTATTGAAAGAGACTATTTTATGTAGATGCTGGCTAGGCATGGAAAATCATTTGCATTTTAGTTTAGCTAAAATAGGCAGTGTGGATCCAAATATTCTCTCCTATGGTAAAATTTATTATGCCACATGTACCATGAAACTTGAGGCCTATTATCGTGCCTAAAGCGTACTTGCAAAAGCTAACGGATTTGCTAAATGAAAAGATACACATAAAGATCTTGGAGCCCTCTTCAACCTCGTACTCAAATCATTGGTTTACTATGCCCAAAAGAATGGGGCCTTTAGATTTTTTAAAGACATGCAACCGGCCAATAAAGACACCATAAGAAATGTGGGTGTAGGTCCTATGGTTGATGAATTTGTAGAGGCTTTTGCAAGCAAAGCGATCTATTCTTTGGGTGATCTCTACTTGGGGTATGATTAGTTTTAGTTTGCAATTAAAAGTAGGGTTATCAAAACCATAAAGACTTCGTTGGGGTTAGTACAGATGTATACTCTCCCATAGGGTGTAATGAACTGAGTGGCACATGTGACAAATGCTATGAATAGGGTACTTCTGGATTTTATACCACAGTTGACAATGCCCTTCTTGGATGATGTTTTGATCAAAGGGTGTACTATAAATGAAAAGAATGAAGAGATTGATACTCATGTGTGTAGGCAATTTGTTGCAAAGCATATTGTAAATTGTGAAATAATTTTGACACGTCTTGAAGAGGTGCATTTAACTCTTTCTGGAGGTCTTTGGAGTTGAAGAGGTTTTGATTGTTGGGCATATGTGTGGGCCCTATGGGAGAAGACCATCACCAATGAAAATAGTTGGGATTGATAGAGTGCAAGATGTATGCACGAATATATCCGAGGTGCAGAGATTCTTGGGTGCATGTGTGTTCTATTTGATACGGATCTATCACTTTGCACATGTAGTTGATGCTCTATATCAGCTCTTAAGGAAAGGTTAGAGGTTTCACTGGGAAAGGAAGCATAAGAAAGCAATGAAGAATTTGAAGCGGCTCTTAAAATATGCTCTTATATGGAGAAAGACAGATTATTCACATGGATAGCCTATCGTTATTATTGTAAATACGAGTCCAATCGGGATTGGATGGGAAATCAAGCAAGATGATGAGGAAAGGCAAGGATATGCAATTCAGTTTGCTGTTAAAGTATTGATTGAACAGCAAAGAATGTATCCACAGGTAAAAAGACTTATGGGGAATTGTGACAGTCCTTAAATGTGATAAGGAGTATTTTATGGATGCTCATGTAGTCATTGAGAGTGATTGTTTGCCAGTATTGGGCATGATTACTAGTTATGATGCCCCTAACTTTGCTATGCTTCAATGGATTGTATACATCAAATCTTTGAACCCTAAATTTCAGCATATTCTAGGAAGAGATGACATGTTATCTTGAGCACACTATGATAATGAAGATGGGATGATGGATGAGGAGGAAGAAGATGACTTTCTTGTTGATGAAAATAATGTTTTGTTTGGTAAAATTGAATTAGCAGCTGTTATAACTACATGACAGCTCTCATTAATGCAAGGACAACATTAAATGTAGTAAGTAAAACAGCTAGTTTGTCAAGTACAAGTGATGTAATAGTGAAATCAGCAATGCAAGGAGTTGTTAGAACACTAACAGAAGCTTGGACAACAAAGAGAAAAACCTTTAGATGCTATGTATCTTGTGTAGAAGTGTTTTTTGGAAGACAAATATGCAAGAGAGTGGTTGAGAATTGGTCAATACCTCAACACATTAACAAAGAGAGAAGAGTGGTCGGATGAGGAGTTTAAGAAGATTAAGAGGAAAGCTTATGGGTTTTTCTTAAAAGAGATAGATACTTGTGGAAACATGCTAAGAGAAGAAACATGGTATGCCATTGCGAGTTCTGGGTAATAGAGCTTCACAAGTAAACAATATGGCGGAGTTTCATAAAAGCTTATGGGATGGCATAAAGGTGTTTGGGATATTTTTGCAAAGATCAAAGAAAGATATTGGTGGCCCACATGTCCACATGTCCCTTGTATCTTCATTTTAAGTGGGTGGTGGATTTAGTCACAATGCTTATAGTTCTTTGGCAAATGAGGTATCTTATACTTGCCTGTGAAGACTTGACTAATCAAGTCAATGGGAGAGCTCTACGTACCAAGACAACAAATGCAGTGTGTACTTTTCTCTTAGAAGAGATATTTTGTCGATATGGCTGTGTGGGAAAAATTGTAGCAGCTAGGGGTGAAGTGCATGCAAATGAAACCCATGATTTGTATGCACGTTTGGGATAAAGCAATCAGTTAAGGGTAAACTGGATGTGAATGAAGCCCATGATTTTCTCGCATGGTTGAGATAAAGCTTGCTTTAACTTCAGCTCATAACCCCCAAGGAAATGACAAAAAGAAAGGTCACCCAGTTATTATGAAGCCATTAGCAAAAGCATATGGAGAGAAGGCAAAAGAGTGGCCACAATTTCTTCCTTATGTTTTGTGGGCTGATAGAGCAACTCATAGTGCTGTTATAGAAAATATGCCTACTGAATTGATGTATAGTCAAATATCTATCATGCCGATAGAAGAGATGACAATCACATGGTGTGTTACACCTTGGGAGAGGAGCTAATTTGGGAGGAGTTATTGACCTTGTGTATTGGATAATTGGAAAGGAAATCAAAAGACATAGAGACAACACTTGCAAAGTTAAGGGCAGCAAGGATACCGAATAAGAAACTGTTTGACAAAAGATATAAATTGAGACCAATAACCATACAAGATGGGGATTGAGTATTGGTTATGACAGCAATTTGGAAAACCAACATAATGCCATATGTAAAGTCTCCAAACGATGGTTTGAACCCTATGTGGTGAGACATATGTTTTATAATGCTACTTATGCATTAAATGAGCTGGATGGGATAGCCATAAGAATTCAAGTAGCAAGGAAAAGAATCAAATTATTCAAGAGATGAGTATCTACTCCTATGAGTTGCCAGAATTGGATGAAAATAGTGGCTATGATATGAGGGCTAGCCATGAAGATATGGAAGATGAAGAAGCAAAGGATATGGTTGCAGAGGATGAAAAGGACTTTGAATCTTGTGTGACAACTAGAATTTTGGCACATACCAGAGGATGTGCGTTCAAAAGGGATGGATGTCATGTCATTACATGGACACTGTGTAAAAAACCATGGAGTGCATCCATCCAACTTTCATATTAATCTAGAGAGTCAATGTCATATTAGTCATTAGTGTTAGTGTCCATAGTATGGATGGTTCAAAAATACAGGATTTTTGAATAATTTTAGATTGATTTTGATGCTTTTTATTTTACTTCTTGTGAATATCCTAAAAAGGTGTAGAAATTTTCTAAAATAGGATTTAGGGTTCAAGCAAGTGGTTTTTCATCCAGTTTTGAGAAATCTCATTAAAAAAGGACTCCCGAATTCGTACCATGTCCGATCATAGTCTTCAAGCAATAAACAACACTTTGGAGGGGAAAAGAGGAGGAGCGATTTGGAGAAATTTGAGCAAATGTCATGGGATTTTATCCTCTTTCGGAGCCAACAAAACCATCAGATTTGCCATTTAGGTAGTAGAGTAGAAGCTAGTATTTAGCGTGTGTTTTTGGGTATAACATGGAGCTTTAGGAGATCTGATGCTTGGAGATTACTTGCGAGTAGTAGTAGACATTGTCTAGATAATTTAAAAACCATTTGTCTTAGAGTTTAGCCATCAAATGATCAACTTATGGCTGCTATAATAACTAAGAATACACAAGGTTGAAGTGTGTTTAGAGTCCCATACAAGGCTTTTATTTCCCTTTTCAAGTTCTATCAATACATAGTTCTCTCCAAAGATGTACTTGGGCTTCTCCTACCAAGAAATAATCTAAACCTATTGACATTTGGATTGTCTGGACTCTTTATCTTGGATGTATAGCAAAGTTTACATGTAACACATATAAAGTCTGAATTATTGAGCTTTGTCATTATCTTGTGTAAAGGCTTTGGCAGACTTGGCAAAAGGTGTTATGATTGATTCATGATGTATGGGCATGTCTTGAAGAGAACTTGATTTCCAACATTCTTGGGATTCATTTGAATCTCCTAAATATTATTTTTTATTCTCTTCTATCTCCTAGTCTTTGTTTCCTTCTCTCTCTAATCCCTGATGGATATGATCGTTAACTTCTCCGTCAATGACAACTTCACTCGATAATCCATTTCTCCTCTTTCCCCTCTCAATTTCTAATTTATTCTCTCTCTCTCTCTCTCTCTCTCTCTCTCTCTCTCTCTCTCTCTCTCTCTCTCTCTCTCTCATTTGTTCTCATTTCTTTCACCTCCTATCTCTCACATTTTTTTCTCCCTCTTTTTTTCCTCTTCTCTTTCCCCCCCTCTCTCTCTCTCTCTCCTCTTTTTTCTTTTCTTCTTCTCTCTATCTCCCCTTCTCTTTTCCCCCTCTCTCCTTTTTTTAATTTTATTCCCTCTCTCTCTCCCCTCTCTCCCTCTCTTTCCCCTCTTTTTTCTTTTCTTCTTCTTCTTCTTCTCTCTCTCTCTCTCTCTCTCTCTCTCTCTCTCTCTCTCTCTCTCTCTCTCTCTCTCTCTCTCTCTCTCTCTCCCCCCTTTCTTCTCCCTCTCCTCTTTTTTTCTTTTTTCTTCTCTCTTTTAAATTTTATGTTTTCTCTCTCTATTCATATTCTCTCTCCATTCCCCCTCTCTATCTCTCTCAAAGTATGTGAAAGACTATTTTTTTAAAATTTCAATTAAAAAGAAGGTTTTAAAATGTTTAATTAGAATTGAAATGAAATTTTTAAAGAGATTTTACAAATATTTAATTAAAAGAGAAGGAAAAAGAGAAAAAATAGAGGGAAATTTAAATTAAAATGCTACCTTTTCTCTTTCCCCCATTTCTCTCTCTTCTTTTCCTCTCTCTCTCTCTCTCTCACTCTCACTCTCTCTCCCCCTATTCTTTTTCATTTTCTTATTTCTCTCTCTTTGTCTCTTTTTTTCTCTCTCCTCATTTTTTCCTCTCTTTCTCTCTCTCAAGTTTTTTCATCTTGCTCTCTTTTCTCTCTATATATTTTTTCTTCTCTCTATTTTTATCTTTCCTCTCTTCCCTCTCTCTCTCTCTCTCTCTCTCTCTCTCTCTCTCTCTCTCTCTCTCTCTCTCTCTCTTTCTCTCTCTCTCTCTCTCTCTCTCTCTCTCTCTCACACACACAAAGTATGTGAAAAACTATAGTATTTTTTAGATGATTTTTTAAAAATGCATAATTAAAAGAGAAAAACAAAAGAAAAAAGAGAGTAAATTTAAATTAAAAAGTTTAATTTAATTAAAGCCTGAGAGGTAGAAAGAGATGTTTGTGAAAAGTTTGATTTAATTAAAGGGGTGAGAGAGAGAGAGAGAGAGAGAGAGGGGGAAGAGAGAGGGAGAGATTGTATATGAGAGAGAAGGGATTTTAATTAAAAATATGAGGTTTGGGAAGGGGGTAGGTTTGAGAAGCCTTGTAGAGGTTTGAGGCTTCCCAAACCTATAACCAAATTCATTCTTTCCCTCTCTTTTCTCTCTATATATTTTTTCCTCTCTCTCTATTTTTCTCTTTCCTCTCTTCCCCCCTTTCCCCCTATTTCCTCTTTCTCTCAAATTATATATTTCCTCTCTCTTTGAGGCTTCCCAAACCTATAACCAAATTCATTCTTTCCCTCTCTTTTCTCTCTATATATTTTTTCCTCTCTCTCTATTTTTCTCTTTCCTCTCTTCCCCCCTTTCCCCCTATTTCCTCTTTCTCTCAAATTATATATTTCCTCTCTCTCTCTCTCTTTCTCTCTCTCTCTCTTGTCAAAAACTATGTCAAAAAATGTTTAATTTATAAAAGACTTTTCTCTTTCCTCTATTTTCTCCACTCTCCCTCTTTTCCTCCTCTCTCTTTCTCCTTTTCTTCTCTCCCCCCTCTCTCCTTACTCGCTCTATTTCTCTCTCCTTTTTTTTCATTTTCTTCTTCTTCTCTCTCTTTTTTCTCTTTAAATTTTTTTTCTCTCTTTCTTTTAAATTTCATCTTTCTACTCTCTATAATTTTTTCTCTATGTGTTCATATTCTCCCTCATCTTCTTCTCTTTCTCTCTCCTTTTCTTTGTCTTTACACACACACACACACACACTCTCTCTCTCTCTCTCTCTCTCTCTCTCTCTCTCTCTCTCTCTCTCTCTCTCTCTCTCTCAGTATGTGAAAAACTATGTCAAAAGTTTTAAATTAAAGAAATATCTTTTAAAATATTTAATTTAAAAACAATTTTTTTTAGAAGCTTTTAAGAATAGTTGTTTAAGAAAGGAGAAAAAAGAAAAAAACGAAAATGAAAGTTTAAATTAAAATATTTAATTTAGTTAAAACTAAAAGAGGGGAGGAGAGAGAGAGAGAGAGAGACTTTAGATTTAAAAAAGGAGAAAGAGATGTTTGTGAAAAGTTTAATTTAATTGAGAGAGAGAGAGAGAGAGAGAGAGAGAGAGAGAGAGAGAGAGAGAGAGAGAGAGAGAGAGAGAAAGCCTACACATGAAAGAGGGGGGCTTTAATTGAAAAGGGGAGGAGAAAGGGAGGGGGAGAGATCACACATGAAAGAGAGATGGTTTTAATTAAAAAAGGGAGGCTTAGAAAAGGAGGTAGGTTAAGAAAGCCCTCTAGAGGTTCAAGGCTTCTCGAATCTACAACCAAAATGGTAGAATAATATAGGTTAATAAATGATGTCTTAGTCCAGATGTACTATTTATAACATTGGTATTGAAAACTATGGAGTTCCTCATGTTCCCCAAAATGGTAGAATAATATAGGTTAATAAATGATGTCTTAGTCCAGATGTACTATTTATAACATTGGTATTGAAAACTATGGAGTTCCTCATGTTCCACATAATCCATAAATATATATATTTGTAGGTGGATATGCAAGTTAGAGTTGAACACTTTGGGTGGTCCAATATGCTTGTAAGTTGAATATATACATGTGAGATTTCTAAAGGCTGAGATATAGCTCGATGAGAATTTTTTAGTCAATTTGTTCTCAGATATAAGATTAAGATAGAGTGGATAATGACTTGATTAGATTCATGATTTGACCTTATACGATGTTGGCATGCACTAAGGTGGGCCAACATACATGACCTTCATTAGGGGATGACTACCTATTGCATGCCTACTCTAATATAGACACAGAATGCACAAGCTTCATATCATACATTTCAAGCTCGCACATTTGTTCTTATTATATGATACATTGTATAGATTTTTGTGAGCATTAAGATAGACATACATGCACATATATACATCCATATGTGTGCACACACATGCTTAATTCATGCATCATGATCATAGATACTAATTAGAAATAAATACACATGTCACAATGATAGAATATATTGCCTCCTTTTTCTCTCACACACACATGCACACAGACACATGTATACCATGCACTTGGGTAATTGAATGTGCTACTCAAATGCTACAACATACTCACAGATTCACTATTTGCCACTACAAAGCATAAATAGACCCATAGACATATGTGTATGCTTTGCATGTGTTTGCATGCACACACACACCATGGGTCATTGGATGATGCTTTTCACAATTTCACAATTTGTCTTGTATAAAACTTATGCTCAATATCTTTTGGTCATGCTTCAATTTCTCTATAAGCACTCTACCTAAGAATGTTGATACCGATGAAACCTTGTAAAATTTGCTTTTGGCTTTCTAACTGGCTAGTAAGGATGGTTTGCTTGTGTAGTCGTTACTTAGAATATACATGCAACCCTTTGGCTTACTTTTAAAGTGCACAAGCATGCATGCACATGTGCACTTTGTGTACATGCACATGCACACATGCAACATGGGTAATTGAATGATGCTTTTTAAAATTTCACTATTTGTTTTTCATATAGATAAACTAATGCTCATCAATACCTTTTGGTCATGCTTTAATTTCTCTATAAGCACGACACCTAAAAATGTTGGCACCAATGAAACCTTGTAAAAATTGATTTTGGCTTTCTTATGGGTTACTATGGATGGTTTGCTTATGCACTCATTACTTAGAATGTACATGAAACCCTTTGGCTTACTTTAATGCACAAGCACACATGCACACATGCACATTTAAGATGAAGGCCACTGGACAACAAATCTTTGTCATATTATGTTTCAAATCTCTCTTCAAATATTGATTCGAATTATTAGTGGTTCAAGCACATTGTTTTGTCGTAATTACTTTTTGCATGTTACTATATATAAAATTTGGACATGAATATAAAATCCCAATGGTCACCTTGTTCATGTTAAAGGAGGCATTTCTAGTTACATCACCTCATTAATACATATCTTACTCTTTTAATGATCTTGCTACCCTTCATTTTCTAGAATTTTGATTGAGTTTTCAAATGAGGGAAGGGGTTTGAAATATTTTGATTTGGGGAATGACACGTTTGTGGAAAATTTACATCGCTTTATATTGTGTTGAGGAAATTGCTCAATAAGGGGGGGCCATATCAACTCATGGGGTTGGGGGTGGGGGAGGGGGGTTTTTGGGCAGCTTAGGCATATGCTTTAAGAGTCCTTGGGGGCATGTGTGGCCTTCACTCTAAAGACACGTGTCATTTGATAGAAGTAATGGTCTTGACATGAGGCTAGGGTGTTGCAATGGGACACATGCACATGCACGCACAAAGAGAGAGAGAGAGAGAGAGAGAGAGAGAGAGAGAGAGAGAGAGAGAGAGAGAGAGAGAGAGAGAGAGAGAGAGAGAGAGAGAGAGAGAGAGAGAGAGAGAGAGAGAGAGAGAGAGAGAGAGAGAGAAGGGGGAGGAGGCATGGAGATTTTTTATATGGTAGGAATAATCCCAAGATGCATCGATGCATATGCCATGGTTTTGGGTTTTCAACACGTATGGATTCAAATTTTAAGAGTGGAACCACTTATACTAACCATTCCACCAGTCCAAAGGCAAGTGAAAAGGTACAACAAGCTTTCCTTATATTTACACCACCTCTTATCTTCTCTCATATTTGTTTTTTCATGAGGTGGTTATGCATGCACATATGTTGTAGAGCATATGTTTTGTAGTCTAAAACTAGTCACTCATTTGCGAAACATTTAAGTACGTTTATACATGGGGTATGGCAATACCTTAGAAATGTTAACAAATACATGGTTGATTTGGATAGCATCTCTAACAACTTTCAACCCACCCATCCATAAAGAGCCAATAGATGTGAGATTCCAAGGTGCTATATTTGTTCAAATGTCGGATCTAGAGCATGGTAGGAGCTATTGAGGTTGGAAGATGAAGACTAAATTCATGTTGACATGGACAATGAGTAGACAAATTGTTACACAAGTGAATTAGGTTCCAAGATGGAAGCTTGGACTCATAAAGACAATCTTGTGTATTGGACGGACAATGACACTAATTGAAAGAGAAAAGCATCATGATATTGTATTCATCATATGAAAGTGATAGTCGAGTACAATGCTTTATAGAAGTTGGGTTGTTCCACTCTCTTCACTATTCATATGGGATTCATGACATCTCTTCTTGGAGCATACATCATTTGTCTATTTCTCAATGCTCCCCCTCAAATGATGAGTCCCTACACTTGCTGGCTTTTGCCCCCCCCTACATGGTGGCATGGCCCGGGAGACTAGCTCATAGTCAGCTTAGCCAAGTTAAAGCTTGAAACTTTACATCTTTGGCAAGGGTTTTTACAAAGCAAATCCACTAAGGGAAAAACATATGAAAGATACAATGAAAATTATTTAGAACAATCTGTCAGAGTTGTTGATGGTAGCAGAAGCATCTTCCTCTTCTTCATTCATGAACTGGTTCTAATGGTGATCATTCTGCATCTACTGTGCTCTTTTCTTGTGGAAACATTCAATGGATGTATCATGTATGGTCATAGAAGCACTATCTTTTATATCCAGTTTATAAAATTGCATGAGTAATTTTACATTTGAATTCTTTGCTTGGGTACCAAAGATCCTGCCAAGTTCCTCCTAAGTAGTTCTAGCATCTCTGATACTAGAGATATGATGTAGCACATCATCACTTAATCCCCAAGCAATGATGCCTAGTGCCTTGTTATTCATCTTCTTCCATTCTTTGGTTTTTGGTGGAGCTACTGCAAGGATCTTGCTTTTTGAATCTTCTTTCCCGCCATCTGTATCACCTTCATCATCTTCAAAGAGATCCCAGAGGTCTTTCCTCATGAGGTGGTACATGGTCTTTTCCTTCCAAGCATGGAAGCCTTCTCCATTGAACTTTTCTATTTGTTCAAGCTCTGCCATTTTTGATCAACAGCAAATTAGCCAGCAAAAGAGTTGTACTTGAATGTGTCAAGAGACACAAGATGATTAGTGTTTGACAACACTGCATGAGTATTAAAAAGATGCTATCTTGGAGCTCAATGTCGGATGTTGATGCTTGATCTTCTTCTTGCTTGCTAATTTAGTGTGATGCTTTGCTAGAAATTAAGTGCTCAGTAAGACCATAGTGATAGAGTCTTCAGTGGACTGAGAGGAGTAAGAAAATGAAAGGTTTATGACCAAAAATGTCAATGGCTATGACTGCCCATAGAGATGACAGTTAGGGTTTCTCAGATTGTGATCAATAGAGTGTGTATTTTGGGGAACCATCTTGGGTGAGGTTAGCCCACTTAGGGGGCTACCAAAGCCCTATGGTGACAGCATAGATTGTGCAGCGTGGAGATGATGGCAGTTGTATAACCAGCAAGGGTGCAGTTCAGGACAATGAGAAAGAATTTCGATAATGCCCGCTTTTGGGCATGCTTCTGCAGTACTCAATGTTGATGTGTGAAGTGATAGGATGGTGCGCCCTAAGCAGAGAGAAAGATCTCTAGAAGAAATCACGTGGAGAAATTGAATGTGGTGAGATGTCTAGTTGCTGCAAGTAGATAAGGTACTGCTGTCCATGGCAGCCATGAAAGCTCTAATGAAGGTGAAGGTGAAGTTGGAGTAGGAAATGAAGTCTTGAGCTAATATCAAGCTGGGCAAAAGTGAAAGAGAGCTAGAGAAGCAAAGTGAGAAGTTGAGCATACTTAGCTGAGCTCTGATACCATGTTCAAATGTCACATCTAGAGCATGGCAGGAGCTATGGAGGTTGGAAGATGAATACTAAATTCATGTTAACATAGAAAATGAGTAGACAATTGTTACACAAGTGAATGAGGTATCAAGATGGAAGCTTGGACTCATAAAGACAATCTTGTGTATTGGACTGACAATGACACTAAGTGAAAGAGGAAAGCATCACGATATTGTATTCATCATATGAAAGTGATAGTCAAGTACAATGCTTTATAGAAGTTGGGTTGTTCCACTCTCCTCACTGTGCATATGGGATTTAGGACATCTCTTCTTGGAGCATACATCATTTGTCTATTTCTCAACAATACTTGTATGTGTGCTAAGTTTGAATTGATATCTTTGTTGAGACTTCAAGCTCGCGTGTGTGACCGATAGAGTCTTAGCTGTGTCCAACTGTATCAACAAGTGTGGGACATTGAATAAGTTGATGGATTAAGGCTATGTGTGAATGGTCTTACAAACCTTAGAGTGTTGTATTCACTTTTAGATATATGGATTATGGAATAAGAGAAATAGTGTGAGTGTGAGCATACAACTCCTCTTAGTTGCTCCAACCTCTCTCTCTCTCTCTCCCCCTAACATGGTATCAGAGCGATGAATGGGCTATTTGGAGTAGGAAACTGTGAAGAAGACCTAAAGAACTTGAAGGCCAGAGTATCTGAGAAGAGAAGCAACTTGCCATTGTTTCTTGAAGGTATGCATTATGACATTGAGTTTCCCACTGCTCAAGCAGTGTTTGTAGCTTGTTTGGGAGCTTACTAAGGCTTCCTTGAGCACTTCTAAGGGTGAATTTGTCATCATTAACCTCATGAGCAGCAATAACAACCTCTAGACTAACTAGCATGATTGAGCCTGCTGTCCAAACTGATCCCTATGACTGCAAATCAGTAAAGTAATCATTGCTCAAGTGAACTACAACTTGCATACCCTTTGAAAGGTGCTTGAAGATTATTGTATGCAAATACTATGGAGAGGGCTCAGTTATGAGCTGAGACATGAATGTATAGATCTGAAATTCAGTCATGAATTGTTGGTAACAGAGAATACACAGCATGTATGTTGCCTTGACATGATCTTGGAGCTCTATGGCATGCTGCTCAGAAAGCATCATTGAAGCATAGGTATATGGAAGAAGGATATATGCATTAACTCTTAAGTCTTGGAGCTGAAGTTTGTTGAAAAAAATACTAAGATCTGGAAGTATCTGACAGGCTGTCCTAGAATTTCTAGCAGTAATACATGGCACCGTTTGATCCATGCATGCCTTTGAATGATGGTTATGACTAACTAGAATGCTGAGTGAATGTCTGGACAATACCCGTGTACATTTGGACATGATTAAAAGGATTAAAAATTCAGTTTTGGAATGCATTTACAGATCTGAAAATTACAGGCTGAAAACTGTCATAAAACTGTGGATAAAAAACATGGTCTTTGTTTGAAGCACTACATGGCATTCATCGGTCCCTATCAAATGTATGGTTTGGGATATGTCTGGGAATGTTTGGAGCATTAGGACGAGCATTGAATGCTACTGAAAACTAAAGTATGGAGCTGAAAACAAATGCATTTAAAGTGTCTTGGTTGGTTATAAGTAGGGAATGAAGTCCATGACAATGCTTCTTGAAGACAGAGTGTCTATGGTTGTATGAATGGTCATGTAATGACCCCAACACACTAAAGCAAATGTATGAACTGATTTGAAGACATTTTGGAGCTGGATAAACCTTGCTCTGCTGAATATTTGTTGACTGCAATCTGTGAATAGGAGTTTTCACACTTGTACTTACTAGTTATACACTGATTTGTGCCCGTGTGGTCATATTTGGACTGCTATACGTAGTAGCATATGTCTATGGAGTTTTGAAGCATGTATGACATGTATACATACCATTTTTAGCTGTGAATCAACTGTTGGTCAACTAAAGTTTATAGATTTCAGACTGCATGTATGACAGAGTTAAAGCAACTACATGGTCTGTGTATTGATTAATGTACCTACGGGTTCTGCCACATGTTTGCGGATGGTTTTGAGATGTTGATGGGCTGAAATACTCTGGTTTTAGTAGTGAACTTGTTGCAAAAAACTGCCATAAACAATTAAAGACTGCATCTAGTCAGTTAGACTTGTTGCCTTGCAGGTAGTCAAGCATTGTTTGCAACATGGCAAATGCAGACAAAACCGACAATATAACCCAAATAGTGGGGGAAAAGCTTGATAGCAATAATTATGCCATATGGAAGTTCCCCATGGAGAATTTCCTGATAGGAAAAGGATATTGGGACTTAATGACAAGTGTTGAAGCTAAACCTGAAATTCCATAGAGGAATCCTACAACTGATCAAAGACGAGCGCATCGAGCTTGGTTGGAAAGAGCTCGTAGGGTGCTACATTGGTTATCTTTGTGTATCTCAGATGCTACGGTAATGCAGATCATGAACTGCAAGTCACCAATAGATGCATGGAACATATTGATCAGGTACTATGGCACAACTACCAATGCCAGGAAGATACAGTTGAAGCAGAAATTCAACAACATGGAGAGAAAAGGCAAATCTATACAGGATTTTGTCACAGAGATTAAGACTATTGCGGATCAACTAGCATCCATTGGCACACAGGTTGAGGATGGAGACATGGCTACAGTGACATTAAATGGTTTGGGATCTAAATATAAGTCATTTGATACCTCCATCTCTGTGCGGGCTAAAATGTCGGATTTCAATGATCTGGTTACATTGCTTATTCATGAAGAGGTTAAACTTGGATTGGCTACAGGTTCTAGCAACTCCAAGAACAAGGATGCTATATTTTATTTGAATCAACATGACAATGGCAGCTGTGGTAGTGGTTATGGTTCTGGCAAAGGAGGCCATCAAAATGTATCCTATGGTCATAATAACCAGCAGGGTTCAAATGCACGAGGAGGTGGAAATTTCAGAGACAAGAGGAGATCTAGCCCTAGAGGCAGAGGCTCCTGGCAGCAGCAACGTCCTCCTAATAAGGATAAGGATTGTCACTACTGTGGAAAGTATGGTCATATTGCCAAGGACTGTTGGAAGAAGCAGGGTAATCAAAGAGGCAAACAGCATGGACATTATGCAACATCCAATCAGGTAGAACATGCATCTAGGGATAGATTGTTTGCCATTATATATGTGAAAGACAAGGTTCTTGAGAAGTCTCATGAGGATGCAATTTAGTACTTTGATTCGGGGGCATTGAATCATATGACACCTCATGGTGACTGGTTTACAAATATGGTGCCTGAGAAGAATGGCTATGTATGCACAGGGGATGACATGCAGCATAGCATAGAACATAAAGGCAAAGTACCTTTGGTAATCCATGATGGCAGGAAGAAGAACTTACATGATGTATTGCATATCCCATCAATTACTAAAAATCTATTGTCTGTGGGTCAGATGACTAAGTAGAATTTGCATGTCCAATTTAACAAGCATGGATGCTTCATTGAGGAGTTTGGTAATGGCTACAAATTGATTGCTCGTGGTCATAGAAATGGCAGGATGTTTACTCTTGATGCCACTTTGCCACATCTAAAATTAGCAATGTTTGCCCATGGCTATGACATAGTTAGAGACTTGGAAATATGACATAAGAGAGTGGGGCATGTGGCTGCAAATGATGTAGAAGAAACAGCTTGTGACAGGTTTACCCAAGTTTTAGTATACAAATATCGATCATGTTTGTGATGCTTGTCAGCGTGGTAAACAATCAAGGTTGCCATTTGTCCAGGCCTGTAAGAAATAGTACGCGACCATTGTAGTTAGTTCACTCTGATGTGTGGGGGCCAGGCCATAATGCATCTATGGGAGGCTCCATGTATTATGTGACATTCATTGATGACTTCAGTCGCTATAATTGGGTTTATATACTAAAAACAAAGGATGAGGTGTTTTCTGTTTTTCAACGGTTTAAAAAGCAGGTTGAAAAGGAATTTGATTGTTACATCTCTTGCTTGAGATCTGACATCAGTGGAGAGTATGTGTCAAATGAGTTTGATAGTTTTTTGGCCGAAAATGGCATACGTAGGTAGCTTACATCCAACTACACTCCACAACAAAATGGGGTAGCTGAATGGAAGAACAGGGTATTGATGGAAGCTGCTCGGGCAATGATGAATGAGAAAAGTATGCCACTCTATTATTGGACTGAGGCTGTTATGACAGCCATGTATATCTTAAACAGAACTCTCACTACAGGTATTCATGAGATGACACCATTTGAGAAGCTATATGGCTACAAGCCTGATGTCAGTCACATGAAAGTATTTGGTTGTCTTGCTTATGTTCACATACCTGATGAGAAAAGGAAAAAGCTGGATTCAAAAGCATATAAGTGTGTCTTTATTGGATATTTGGATGAGAAGAAGACATACAAATGCTATGATCCCTCTACTCGGGATACATTAGTGAGCAAAGATGTCATATTTGATGAGATGGCCTCTTGATATGCATCACCAGTTGCAATGCCATTAGATATGCCTTCTACACATGTATCTACAGTTGATTCTCAACAGAGTACTACATTGATAGGCCCTAGTGGTACGATGGTATCTCCATGGATAGAGAGATTGAGGAGCTTTGGCTCACCGTCCACTGATACCACTATGTCAGTGAGGGGGAGATATGATGTGGTGGACAACAAAGGAAAAGAAAACATCATTGATGATACATCTAGTGTGATGACACCTGGCAGGATGACTTCAGGTTATGATTCAGTTGATAGTCTTGACAGTGAGCTTGGTATACACACCTGGTACTAGGTAGAATAGGTACATTCTGCCTCATGAGAGAGGGGAATCAAGTAGTGTAGGGAGATTGAGGGGCTCTGGCTCACCGTCCACCACTGACACCATGATCTCAGTGAGGGGGAGATATGATGTGGTGGACAACAAAGGAAAAGAAAAAGTCATTGACGATACATCTAGTGTGATAACACCTGGTAGGATGACTTCATGTTATGACTCAGCTGACAGTCTAGACAGTAAGCTTGGTATATACGCCTCGTACTAGGTAGAACATGTACATTCTTCCTCATGAGAGAGGGGAATCAAGTAGTGCACCATAGCTTAGACAATCACAAAGAGTTAGGTACCCTGTGGATAGGCTGACTTACAGTGGTTTTTTTGTGAAGCATTTTGCTTAT
This sequence comes from Lygodium microphyllum, assembly GCF_053477565.2. NCBI lineage: Eukaryota > Viridiplantae > Streptophyta > Polypodiopsida > Schizaeales > Lygodiaceae > Lygodium > Lygodium microphyllum. The sequence goes on from NC_141147.1 coordinate 115,622,989, forward strand.
ATGACAAAGATGATAGAGGTCAAAGAGCCTACTACATTTGCTGAAGCAATGATTGATAAAAATTGTTGCATAGCTATGGACGAGGAGATAGACGCTTTGGCTGAAAATAGTAATTGGGATCTTGTGCCACTTCTAGAAGGAAAGAAAACCATTGGCTCAACAATTTGGGTTAGACTATGAGGAAACATTTAGCCCTATTGCCAAGATGGCAACCATACGAACAATGATTGCATTGGCTGCTGCTAAAGGCTGGAAATTGCAACAAATGGACGTGAAAAATGCTTTCCTCAATGGTGACTCGGAAGAGGATGTTTATATGGATCAACTTGAAGGGTATGTACACCCTGATTTTTAGCATTATGTATGCAAAATGAAAAAAGCATTGTATGGATTGAAGTAGGTTCCAAGAGCTTGGCATGCAAGGATCAGTAATTACTTGCAGAGTTTGGGATTTACTGTTGGCAGGGCTAATCATAGTTTGTTTACAAAAAAGTAGTGTTGGTCATCTATGTTGATGACTTGATAATCACAGGCGATGATGACTTGGGGATACATGTTATGCATATGCTGAAATCTGAATTTGGTGATGAAGACTGAAAATGGTTTATGACTGATGCAGAAACATTATGCCATGGAAATGCTAAAGAAATATGGAATGACTAAATGTAAACCACTGGATACACCTCTTGATTAGAATGTCAAGTTGGATATTAGCACTGGAGCTGAAATTAATGATGTGACTATGTACAGGCAGATGGTTGGTAGTCTGATCTACTTGACTATCAATAGGCCGGACTTGAGTTATGTAGTTGGGCTCATAAGTCAATTCATGCAGAAGCCCAGAAAGCCACATTTGGATGTTGTTAGACGGATCATGAGATATGTTAAGTCCACTGTAGATTATGGATTGCTCTATGTGAAAGATAAGCCCTTGACACTAGTTGGATACACAGATGCAGATTGGGCAGGATGCTCATATGATCGCAGATCTACGAGTGGTTATGCTTTTGGCTTTGGAAGTGGAATGATCAGCTAGAGCAGCAAGAAGTAGCCAACAGTTGCATTGTCTAGCATTGAGGCAGAGTACAGGGGTGTTGCATTGGCACATGTGAGATTGCATGGCTATTCATGCTTATGGCTGATTTGGACATGCAGGTGGATGCTCCAGTGACCTTGCTATGCAAAAATCTTAGTAGTGTATTACTGGCAACAAATCCAATGTATCATGCCAGGACTAAACACATTGAGGTATACTATCATTTCATCCGTGAGATGGTTCCTGCAGGCAGAGTGGATCTTATGCATGTGAAGACTAATGAACATGTTGCATATATCTTTATCAAGTCTTTTGGTAAAGATAAGTTCAGTGTTTTTAGACAGTTGCTTGGTGTACATTTGCTATCTTGAGCTTGAGGGGGAGTGTTGAGACCTCAAGCTTGTGTGTGTGACCGATAGAGCCTTAGCTGTGTCCAACTGTATCAGCAAAAGTGTGGGACATTAAATAAGTCGGTGGATTAAGGCTATGTGTGAATGGTCTTACAGACCTTAGAGTGTTGTATTCACTTTTAGATATATGGATTATGGAATAAGAGAAATAGTGTGAGTGTGAGTATCTGGCTCCTCTCAGTTTCTCCAACCCCTCTCTCTCTCTCTCTCTCTCTCTCCTAACAATCTTGGCATTCCAACTAGTTAGAATAAGATCCACTCCATGTGATGGTCTTGGCAACTATGAGGTGCTCAATCATAACACAATATGGTCTATTGATTATGTAGTTGATAAGTTTCAATGTGGGGGGAGACACAAAGTGGCTTCCTTAACAGGGTGCCTTGTTTACTACTTGATGGAAAGCATGCATCCATGCATGCAAGTAAAGAAAACTTACAATGCTACACTCATGATAATGTTGTTGATTTTCCACATGCAGGTTTAGTCGTGGTGGATGTGATTGAGTTGGTAGCATTTGAAGGAGAGAGAAACACCTTGCATATGGGAGTCAAATAAAATCAGTAAATGCTCTTCAAGCAAATATCCATAACTTAATTAGGTTAATGTAGTCACCCCCATTCTAAGGGTATTATGTTGACTTTAGTAAGTCCCATATGCCATGGTGTCAAAGTCAAATGGCCATGTCCATGTGCCCTTTTACTTGATTGAATTGACTCTTATAGGTCAATGTGACTTGTGCATGCCATGGCTTTGAAAGAGTACATTAAGTTTGGAGAGGGACCTTGAGCGACCATGCATGCTCCTCACACTCTAGGACAAATTTTCTTTTTTACATGAAGTTTTAGAAAAATTCCCACATTTTCATTTATGAGAATATCATGAGCTTTTGCAAGTGTGGGATCTTGGCAAACCTAGCTAGGTATGCAAAGCCTTCAATATAGAAGCTCATGATGTTGAACAATATAGAGAAAATGAAGGGAAAGAGCCCCTTACTTAGAGTCATGCCACACAAGTTGACTTTGACTAGTAGGACCAATAATTGTGGGAAGAGTCACGTGCACCTCCATGTAGTTGACAATACCTAAAAGATGGATCACTCCACAACAAAAACTCATGTGCAATAATTGTGGGAAGAGTCACGTGCACCTCCATGTAGTTGACAATACCTAGAAGATGGATCACCTCCATGTAGTTGACAATACCTAGAAGATGGATCACTCCACAACAAAAACTCATGTGCAATTGGATGTGTGGTCCATGATGGTATTTAATAGATGTTTATAATTGTGATATTCACCATCAATTCAGACTTGATGAGCTAGGAAATCGACACATGCCCATATAGTAATTGACTTTGAAAGTCTACAATGAAGATCTAGACAATGTGATGCACAAGTTGACAATCACCATGCTCGACTTGCTGAAGGTCTAGTAGATTCGTATGTGGCTTGACACTTGTAAGGTAAAGGGGCCGATTGTTAGATGAGGGCTAGTAATAGAGCATATTCTTAATGCTTATGGGGGTTGATAATAAAGCACTTGCTATTTAAAATTAGGACGTTAAAAAGGAGAATTGGTTAGAACAAGCATAAGTGGATTTTAGCTTTGTTGGAGAATAGGGGTTCAAGCTTTTTTTTTTCAACCGGTGCAAATATTATTAAAGGCTTAGAAGGCTCATTTTGTTGCATGGGAATTAATCAAGCAGAATTTTGCGTCTAAGTTTTGGATGAAAATGACCTGAAGTCAATTTCACCAATAAAGATAGACTAGGTACATAGGTTCATAATACTGAACCTACAAAAATTTCTCTTTGTGATGTGAGGATACAAATAACTTCATGGGTATCCAAGCTAGATTGGGTCATGTTATGTGGTGCATGGCCGACTCCAAAATGCCACCATTGCAAATGGGGACCCTACACAATGATAGCTTGTGCAGATGGAGGCTTTAGACCTCACCATGGTGAGCAACTGGTGACTTGTCTAGGAAAGATTCCAAAAAAATAGTAAACCCTTTCTCATCCTAAAGACCTTGCGAAAATTCTATATTACAAACTCATATCATTGTTGAACTAGAAAAGTTTTTTTTTGTTGATTAGTAGTTCCTCTCCCCATACAAAAAAGAGTTGCCTCGATTGTCTATAGTTCTATATATGTGCACAAGCCATACTACCAAAGGCCACCAGGGTTGTTTTTTGGAATCATGATTCACCAAAGTAAGCGCTTGAGAAGCTGAGGTGCGAGGGCTATGAGGAAAGACCAACCAATGGATGGGAGGGTCCATGCAATGGGCAACCAAATTTAGGCCTGGTTTAGATGAAGACGACAGACAAAATGAATGAACCAACGACACTCAAGATCAAACTCAAAATCTACAAGACCAAAGATTAGAGACACAAAGATCAAACTCAAGATCAAATTAGAGATCAAGATCAAAAGTTTAGACAAGATCACAACGACCCAATGACCAGATGAAACCAAAATCATATGTGTGCACAGAAACCTATTAACTAATAATGATTTGATTTTATTTAACTAAATGGCTTGATTTTTAACATTTGAAAGAAACATTAGTCCCAATGTTAAAAAATCAAACTAGCTTTAACGTTTGAAATACTCTCCATTTCTAACGTTCTTTGTAGCACTATAAAAGAAACCCATTCCTTTGTTGTCACACATTTCTTCTTCTTTCTCTTGAAGTTGTCCTTGGAGTTTACAAAGCTCCGTGTTAGCCACTTGAAGGTAAATCGTGCCACCATACGTGTGTCATTTCCAAAGCATGTTTAATTTTTTTTTCTTTACCTTTTTTAAATTATCTTCTTATGTTCATAGGTCCAAGCGCAGGTGCACGTGTGACACGAAGGTACATTTACTTTTCAAGCCCATATATCAAAATGCATAAGTAGGCACTTTGCTAGTTGGCTCCCTTTTTTCTTTTATTTTCAGGTAATCTGGATAAATACCAATTCAATTCCCATGTAGATAGTGAAGAGAACTCTATTTCTCAACCCATTTCTCTCAATCCACTTACTATCCCTTCTCAACCTCTCCTTTCTTCATGCCCCCCAATGGCTTCACCATCATGTTAACATCCCCCTCACCTACCTCCCCCTTCTTCTTTAGAACACCCCCCCACACTTGGCTCCTAAACCACCGAGCCCTTCTCCCCTTCTCCTCAAGCACCTCCTAAACCATGGAGCCCTTCTCCTCAAGCATCTTTATCTACTTCACAAACCATAGAGAATGGTCCTAGTCCAAACCCAATGGCTTCTCAACCCTCCAAACCCCGTGCCAAACCTTCAAAGAAGAAGGCCCTAGAGCTTGATAATGAAGTAACAAAATGTGCTTCATCAAAGAAGCAACGTACCAGACAGAAGAAAGGTGTAGTGGACCTCATCAATGATGATGACAATGACACCAAGGGGAAAGGCAAGTGGAAGGATTTTTGGGTTGACCAACGTGTTCGAGGCGGCATGAATGAGGAACTTGGATAACCCCAAAATTAAGATGTGAACCTTTGGGCCAAAGTAGCAGACAATTTTTCCTCTACTTACCATGACTTTGACAAAGATGCTGAAGAATGTCGAAAAAAGTGGGATGTAGTATTAGGTCAATACATGATTGATAAGGCTCATAATTCAATGTTTGGAAACGACATGTGTCACACTTGCAAGTGGTGTGATGTGTCACACTTGCAAGTGGTGTGATGTGGTGGATGAATACTACCATAATAGGCATCTCTCAATTGTGTCTCCCATGGGGCATCTACCACCTCTAACCATAATGTGGGTTCATCTCGTCACACCACTTCTAAATGTGAAGATTCTTTGGCTAACATGGCCGAAACTAGTCGAGCACTTCTTGATCATCTCAAGGAGACCTCACTTCGACAAGAGGCTATAGAGAATAGGCACCTAGATATCCTTGCACAATTCCAAGCTACCATAACTGGATTTCTTGATCAAGCTAATAAATAAGTTAAAATAGCTTGTAATGATTGAATCTTTTAAGTATTAACTTGTCGATAGTTAGCTTGTGCTATCAATGCCTACTATAAAAAATAACATAAAAGAATATTTATTCTCACTAATATATATGTGTGTATTGAAGTCTTAACACAAGGGAGTAATTCTTCTCACTAACATAGATGTGTGCATGTAGGTCAAAATGGTAATCTCCAAAAAGATGGCCTTGTTTTGTGCACGGTTGTGCTAAATGGAATTCACAAAACTTCTTGTACCTAGCCATATGCACATTGATGAGGCCACGCTACAAATGTGGTTGCATCTAATTTAGTGTATGGGCCATTCAAGAAATGTTGCAAAGACAATTAATCGCATGAAGGGCCATGAGCATAGAAAGGATTGGCCTTATGCACGTCCACAACATTTTCTTACTCCGCAAATTTGTTTAAGTGATGTCTTCGCATCAGCAGAGAGACTTTTCATTACTTGTGTGGTAAGCTTGCTCCACAAATGGAAAAGAAAACTACTAATATGCGAGCCACTTTAAGTATTAGTACACGTTTTTGTCTTACTCTTCATAGATTGGCCTCTGGCACATCAGTAGAGGTCTTAACAAATTTGCATGGGTGTGCAAAGAGCACTACTTGTGGCATAGTCATAGACTTTTGTAAGGCCATCCTCAAATTGGGCTTAAGGGATGCATATATCAAGTGGCCATCTCAAGCTCGATTTGAGAAGTTAGCTAGAGAATTTGAGGCATTGAGAGGTATCATGTACGTAGTTGGAGTAATTATGGCTGACATATTCCTATCATTGCTCCAAAGGAGAACCATGAGGATTACTTTAACAGTAAAGGATTCCATTCTATTCTCTTGCAATTAACAATTGCAACAAATTGTTCCATATGGAACTATGATGTGGGGTGGGCTGGGTTGACCCATGACTCCTTAAACTTCACAAGAAGTGAGCTTAGGTCAAAGATGTTGCGAGCCATGGATGCGTGGTTTGCGCGTAGCGAATGAGATGAAACGACACAAGATTAGGTACAATCTCCCCTCGACATGAAGTGGGCAGCTCCTTTCATGTCGTATTTATAATAATATTATGAAATCTTCTTTGCCCAAGATTTAGGCCCTTTACAATCACTCTTTGCATAAAGAGTTTGAGTGTACTGGAAAAGAGATAGAGTAATTTGAATTAATGGATGCTAGCAGTTGTGCATCCCACAACTTTCTAGAACCATTAATATTTTATTGGACATATCTTCTAAAAATCTATTTTGCTAATAAATATTTACATAGAGGCTATGTGCACGCTTTATAAGAAATAGCGGTGCATCTAATACAATAATCCAATAATTGCCAAATAAATTCTTGAGGAAATAATCTTTAAAATGCTTGCGTGTGGCGTGCCTTTCCAATTTTCCTTGCTCTACACATCAGCTGCCAAAAATTCAGAAAATCATGTTAGAATAATAACCAACTGAATAATTGCAGCTAGCCATATAAATCAACTAATTTGGAATTCCATACGATAATTAATTCACGAAGACGTTAATACTTGTGTGGATAAAATGGTATCACCCACGTTCACACTTGTATCGACGCTCGGAAAGGATAGGTGTCCTCATCGACCTTTCGCCTAAGACAATTCTTAGGAACGTGCCCCGCATTGACGAATAACCATTTAAGGCGCTCATCCCGCCAACGTACACACAAAGGAGAACCATTTAAGGTGCTCATCCCTTTGCGTAGGGGCCACCTAGCAACAGACCAAAGAGATGAGGAAGGTGGTGGTGGTGGAGCTATACCAAATGACTTTGGTTCTGGGGTTGATCGTCGCAACAACATTGCAAGATCAATGTATAGAGAATATGCAAGGAAAAAAGTACATCAAGTGTTTGGTGACAACATTTCGAAAAGTTAGACATCATCATCTTCCACCTAAAAAAAACAGTGTTGCTTCATGTATTTTTCCACTAAGTAGTTGATGTACCCTCTCTTTCTAGATCAACATCATGATTAACCTTTCTTTTCAACCATGTTTGTAATTTGAAATCTATAATGTGAGATAATATTAAATTTTCAATTCTTGACACATTGCACACTTCTGTCAAGTGAAAAAATCTTGAATCTTCCGTCGCCGTCGTGTGAACACAAGGGCGGTGGAACATTAAAAAAAATCTATTCCGCCTATGTCATGTGAACTGAAGGCCAGCGATAAGGATACTTTTGAATATTTTCCACCTGGAAACGCATACCCCAACCATCAACTTCCGCCCCATGTCTGAACCTAGCCTTATTATGGGGGCAATGATATATATGTATATAGAAGATATATATCAGGACAGGATTTTGGACATTTTAATGAACAATGGGGGCATGCGTCCGCACGTGTTCCATTGCGTGGGCAGAAAGCAGGAGGAAAAGGCAAAGAAGAGGGCCAGGGTCAGAGACTTCAGTACGATCTTGCTTGCAGGACATCGCTTCGTTGTTTTCCGACCTCACGCGTCTCTCGCCTCCGGTGTTGTTGTTTTGTGACAAGAAAAGCACATTTCATCCTTCGCATGGTGTCGGTCTCCTCCTTCATCGCCGTCATCAAATAATTCTGCAGTTCATCTTCCACATGCAGCACTATCAGCCGACGCCATAGCCTGGCTTTGACCTTCTTCTCGCAGTGATAGTTGGAGGCTTTGTGACGCCTCTCGGTCCTCGCGTTCGAGTTTCTAAGCAAACTGCATGCAACCAGTTCCTTGAGCTTCTTAGTTGATGCTTCGCGTCTAGACGCAACATATAACAAAGAGTGTGAGAGAGTTTCTGGCAGGAAAGGCACTAGTTTTGGCAGGGTTTTACATTTTCTGCTGCTTGCGCCTAGACACCAGATTACTTGTCGCCCTAACGGAGAGGCGGCGCTTGTGCTCATTGCGTAGCAGTACAACCGGCGCATTGTGGCCACGGCACAACCGACGCTTGTTTCCATCGCTTCTCAGTACAACTTATTGATATCTCCACAGGAATGGAAATTTTTTTTCTGCTTCTGATTTTCTTGGCGTCATGCCATGCTGCCTTTGGTAAGTTCGTTGTAGAGAAGAATAGCATCTCCGTTCTTGCCCCTGGCTCTATGAGTGAAAAACACGATAGTGCCATCGGAAATTTTGGCGCTCCAGATTATGGCGGTTCCATGATTCTCGATGTGAAGCTTCCTGAGAAAGGCGCTGATGGCTGCAAACCTTTTGACACATCTTTTAAGCGTACTTCTGCAAAGGCGAATCCTACTGTGGCTTTAGTGGACCGGGGAGGTAATATGACTTTTTACTGTCTAGTTTGTGGTATTACTTGTTTCTATTGGTGTAGCATTTGCATGCTTTATGGTGCGCTTCTCTTTCTCACATGATTGATTTTCTCAGGTTGCTACTTTGCATTGAAGGTATGGCATGCTCAGAATGCTGGTGCAGCTTGTGTTTTGGTGGCAGATGATCGTGTTGAACCTTTAATCACAATGGACTCCCCTGAAGAGGATGCAGGGGCGGCTGAATATCTGCGAAATATCACTATTCCATCTGCCTTAATTGAAAAGACATTTGGTGACAAACTGAAGGCAGAGCTAGCCAAGAAAGTCACTGTGACTGTGAAATTGGATTGGTCAGAATCATTGCCTCATCCTGATGAGAGTGTGGAATATGAATTCTGGACAAGCAGCAATGATGAGTGTGGGCCCAAATGTGATGCTCAAGTTGAATTTGTGAAGAACTTTAAAGGTGCTGCACAGCTTCTTGAAAAGGGTGGGTATACAACTTTCACCCCACATTTCATCACATGGTATTGTCCTGACGCTTTTGTCACAAGCAAGCAATGCAAATCTCAATGCATCAACCATGGAAGGTATTGTGCTCCTGATCCGGAGCAGGATTTCTCTAAAGGTTATGAGGGAAAGGATGTTGTGGTGGAGAATTTGAGACAGCTTTGTGTTTATAAAGTTGCAAATGACTCCAAAAGACCTTGGTTATGGTGGGATTACGTTTCTGACTTCCACATCAGATGTCCAATGAAGGAAAAGAAGTACAATAAGGAGTGTGCAGAGAAGGTGATAGAGTCTCTAGGTCAGCAGTACTCACCTTTTCCTAAACTTAATAAAGTATAATACTATGCATTACCGGACTTTCTCAGGTGGTAAAATTTAACATTCTGCTGCTTCTGAACAGCTATTTCAGTTCAGAAGGTGCGTGATTGCATGGGAAATCCAGATAGTGATTCTGAAAATGCTTTTCTGAAAGCTGAACAAGATGCTCAGGTATGTGCTGTGGAATCACCCAGCTGTGACAAACATTTAATTAATCAAATGAACCGATTTGTATTATTTCAGTTGTTAGGTAACAAGGTGTTACTTCATATTACAAACAAAGGACTATGCAGAATCATCTAATCAAGATTGTTGTCCAAAAGTAGAACTCATTTTTCTGTGAAACAGGATACTGGTACATTATAATGAAGTTCATAAACAGTTTAAACTTTTTGAAGGATTCTCTATGGGTTGTCAATGGAAGAATTGTCACTGAAGCTTCAATGATTACTAAGGATTCTTTGCTATTGTAAGCTCAGAGAGATACTCAATGGCAGTGGGTGAATTATATTAGTTGTGATTGCATGACTTTCATTGTTGTGCAGAATCACTTTCAGCTCTTGGTATGGCTGAGTAGTGTGAGGTTATTTCTTTCAGTTGACCTGGAACTGAGGAGACTGCATACGGATGAATTTCTATGTATTAAGGAAATTGAATTGTAACACTGTAGAACCGGACTGATTGTACTAGTTCCTGCATATTGATTAGAAAGGCTAGATCAACCTTAGGCAGCTTTGGGAACAATTTCTGATACTACATAGGAGTGCTGCCATATCCTACAGCTATTTTGCAACAAGAGGTGCCTGCCTAACATTTGCAGCTGTGAATCCTCACCCTGACCTAAAGTGCCTAGTTCCACCATAAATCTGCCTCAAGACAAAGGCAAAGCAAGTCTGTTGCACCTTGCTTTAACATCCAATCAGAAAAGGAAAGAAAGCACAAATGGTTGCCACATAAGGATTGAAAATGTTTGGAAAGGGAATTATGATCCATATTGGACACTCCTCTTCCTCACAAGGTATGCAAAAACATGTTAATGCAATTGTGTAGCTTAATGTTGGTTGACTTGAGGGGGCAATGCTAATTACTCATAATGCGCACCTCTTCTTCGTAAAGTGGTCTTTCAAACATTCTGTTTTGAAACCCTTACTTGGTGGTATTTGAATCTAAAGTCTATCTTTGTAAAGTGCATATCTTGCATAACAATTGAAATAGCTTGTCTTCTTGAGGCAGCAAGTATCTATGTTTGTAACCATCTTGTCTAGAGCTCCATAATCAAGGCACATTTGCATCAATCCATTTTTTTTGGTGAAGCCCAAGGCAAAACACATTGTTGACCACTCCCTAGTGTAAGGGACAATAAAAAAGAGGCAGCTCTTGATCGTGTGGAATTTTATGATGCAAATGCGTGACAAATGTCAAGTGCAATAATTCCTATTTGAAGTTGAAGTAATGAAGTGAGCCATTGTGCACCTCCAATAGCTGCATAGCGTCATTGATAGCTTGTCGTGACAGCAAGATTCTCGCACTAGAGTATAATCATACCCTTGAGGCTTCGGGTTCCCTCATGGAAGACCATGTGAACATATCATATTGCATGGCTCAGCGTGAACTTGGTGTTGGACACATGAATCCAAGGTTTGAAGCTGGCAAAATATGTGAGCTTGAGAATAGAATGTGGCAACCTCATGTTATTTGATCTTCATTGACATATGAAGCATCAATGACAATATTAACAAGCTGTGAAGGAAACTACTAGGGTTTGCACTGAGGACACAGAGTGTAAGACCACGATAGAAACACAAAGAGATGGACACAGACACAGACAGAGGGCAGAACTCAAACCCTAAATGCAAAACTCAAAACTCAAACACAAACAAAAGAAGGGAGAGAGAGAATACAACTTTGCAGTGAAGAATGCTGTAAATGTATGTAAGAGTGTACAATGTGCTCAAGGGCAGAGCAATGTCGGAGTGTGACGTCCACTGAAGATGGATCCCAAGTCTGTGACCACCAGTCGGAGTGTAGGAGTGCTGAATAGTGAATGGCAGCAGGCTGGTCACCAAAATGCAGCAATCTGGAAGCTGGAAACTGGTAAACGCAGTAGTGTACCACCGATCGGAGGCTGGAAACCGTGTAGAGTCTGCTGTAAACAGCAGGCTGAAACGTGTTTGAGAGTGTTAGGGCTTGCAATGCTGAAAACGCAGGCTGGCTGACCTTGGAGATGATGGATAGCAGGCTGAACAGCAGTCTGGGACAGTCTGGAGCAGTCGCCAGCAGTTGAGAGCTGTTGTCTACAGCAATGGATAGGCTGAAGATAATGTGGCTATAGTCGATGATGGTTGGACAGTAGATGGAGGAGGGTTGCAGGCTGGAAACTGGGCGCCAACAGCAGCAGAGGGTGCGTGGGCTTGTGCAACCTGCAAACAACTATAATGTTTGAATGGGGGCAGCCCGTCTATTTATAGATGTGGAAGGGTGCCCCAAAAACTAGGGTTTCCACTAAACTCTCTCGAACCGCTCGTTTTAGGGTTTCCACTTCTCTCTCTCGAACCGCTCCCCGTTTTAGGATTTTACTCTAAAAGAGCTTTTTTAGTGTGTTTTGGGATGTTTAAGAGGCTAATCAACAAGTAATGTGTATTTTAGCTTAACATCCTCTCTCAGGTCCAAAATTGAGCTGAAAGGTTGGCTAGCCATTGTGATGTTTATGTACCCCAAGGCGTCCCACTCCAAAGCAGCCAAGGCATCAGACTGCATGTTGGCTGCCCAGTGGTCTACCAAGACTACAGAGGTGATGGTTATCTTACCAAGGGAATTTAAGTAGTCATCCTAGAGAGGGCAAGGCATCGGACAAAGGGTGCATGTCGGCTGCCCAATGGCCTACCAAGCTCTACAAAGGGGGATGAAACTACATGGATTTTTTTTATTTTGAATAAGTGAAGTAAATTTGATGGGATGCGACCGATTGAGTAAAAGTGACCTAGAAGACGAGAGTAGAGAGGGTATATCCAACACATCATAAAACAGCACAAGCTAACCCATCCACTGAGGGTGTCGATGATGAGGAAAAATAGGTGATGAGGTATCCATGTGATGAAGAAGGACGGTGGTGTGGTAATAACAGCTGCTGGTGAAAACAGCTTAGGATCCGCGCAAGTGGTGCTCTACACAATGAGATGCAAAGTATGCTACATGCTGAAGAATGCTCATGCTGCAGGTGCCACTTGGACAATGTCTCTCGTGGGGAAAGTGTTTTCTTGTCCAAGTGCCCTAGTACAAAGATGATGTACTCATGCAATGCAAAGGGTAAGGTGCAATAGGGGGAAGAAGCCGATGATGAAGACAAAGTGCTGAAGCTTGTAGAATACCAAGAAGGGTAGGAACCCCCTCTCAACCTGGATGTAGATGCCGAGGAAGGAAGAGAAACTTGATGTCGGTCTTCATATGGTGCTGAGAACCATAAGGAATGAAAGAAGATGAAGTGGATGAAGCACTTTGCTAGAAGAGCAAGGTAGAAGTTATCGCCATGATAGCATCGAGAGAGATGTTGCACGATCCGCCGTAGGAGGGAAAATCGCCATGCTGGAAGAAGAGCAAGCACTCCTAGGATGATGAAACCATAAAAGGAATGGTGCGCATCCCCATGTCTCTAGCCTAGGGAGGACCAAAGCAATTTGCAAGTTAGCCCTACACTGAAAGACAAAACCTTGTAAAAGAGATGAGAATTTGCAAACACAGAGGTTAGTGGTGAGATGCTCCAAAGCAAAACAGAATAGAAAGACAATCTAACTGAAAATAAATGCAATGAATGTGTATGTGTGTGAGTAAATGCAGCGGAAGACAAAAAAATGAAAAAACTAAGGAAAATGAATTCTATGGGCCTGACTCTAAGATTGCGAAAAATGAATGCTAGACTGACCTAGGGTTTTCGAAAGGACCTAGAGGCATGCGAGTCGAAGAAGGTGGTTACCATCGCGTATGTCTAGTAGCAGGGCTCTGCCAAGGAAACGCTGGACAAGGTGGAGAGGAAGGTGAGATGGATGCATGAAGTGCAACGGGATCGGAACATGCAGACCAATCATCCAATCCCTCAGGGGTAGTGAAAGAGATGGGCCACTGAGGTTTTACTCGAGCCACATGTCCAACAACAACAACAACAACAACAACAGGTGTTGAAGGAGCAGATGAAGTAGGAGCGGAGGGCATAGCCCCATTGGACTGTGGAGTTGCAGCGGTCTACTGAGGCTTTTTAGGTGGAAGACCTTGGGCCTTGGAGCGACACTCCTTGTCCACATGGCCTGCTCGTTGGTAATGTGTGCAAAACCGGTTTTTCTTAGGGAGTTGTTGCCAAATAGGTCTAGATTCTTTGGTTCCATCTGAGGAAGAGGAGTGACCCTTTGATTGGCTTGCCTTTGCATCTAGCGAGTTCTCGCCACTAGTGGTTGTCCCTCCCGAAGAAGAGGTAACCAACCCCCTTTGCTCTAAATAAGGCTGTGATGAGGATTTTTTGTGGACTCGATCATACAGCCTCGCGTAATGCAAGAACTGGCACTCAAACTCGTAGAAGGTTGGCGATCTAGGTTGGGAGATGATGTGTTGAATGAAATTGAAGTACTTGTTGGGCAACTTATTCAAGAAGAATGAAACGTGATCGTCATCTACCTTTGGAGAGCCAGTAGTGGCGAACTTGGCAAGTAACCGCCTACATTCAGCCAGCTTGACTTTTAGATCATCCCCTTCCTTAATAGAGAACTCTTGAAGCTCAAAGTCAAGATTGATGAGCCGAGTACGATCACGAGCCGCATAGCGGTCGAGAAGGTGACTCCAACGCTCTGATGCGAGCGGGAAGTGCTGCAACTGAGAGTGAATCTCAGGAAGCAATCCTTGCGGTAGCCCAACATTAGCTGTGGCATCGCGGGCTCTCCATTGACGAATGTAATCAGGGTGAGCTAGGCGAGGGTCCGATATAGGCTCTAGACCAATGACAAGGCCCCAAAGACCCTGAGACTCAAGCACTTGTTGCATGAAATTAGACCAAATGGTGAAATTTGACCCGTTAAAATGTGTCTTATCCGTGAAGGCATTCTTGGCCGTTGCAACAGGAGTGGTAGTGCTCGGAGATGGATAGTGTGAAAAAGTGTAGTGTGGTAGGATGGGGGAGTGGAGTACACTTGGGAATGGGCCCAGAGTGCTGACTAGGCATGCGTGTAGTGTGCAAGGTGGATCCATAGGTAGGGATGGGTTGACTAGGCGTGGGCATGGTAGCCACATGAGGAACCCAAGGAGGTGGGACGGGAACACGGTGAGCAGAAGATGGCAATCCTTGCATACGTGTAACCCAAGGAGAGTGTGAAGATGCACCATAAGCTGAGGATTAAAACCCCTGCGTATGAGTGGTCATGGGAGATGTGAAGTTGGGGATAGTGAGGGGGATGCCCATCACAGTCGTCCCAGGAGTTATGGGTGTGCTCATGTGCTGAAAAGTGAGAGGCATTGTGTTAAAGGGTGGCATTCCCCCTAACGAAGTACCATGGTGCAATGAGGTAGAGAATGGGGTGGAGAAGCAAAAGGTGCTAGGAGCGGAGATGGAAGATCCAACCCCTAGGGTGTGTGACGTAGATGTGGAGTGTAATCCAAGGTTTTGAAAATATGAGAGGTGTGATATAGAAGAGGGTGGGATGGGAGGAAAGTGACAAGTGTGTGTGATATGCTCAAATGAAACAGAAGCTGTAGATGTACCTGAATTTGGTCTGCTTCGTGAGCCCCCTCTATTGAAGTTCGCATATGCAAAGCCATCTGGATCCTACACTTCAAAAGAAGAAACAGGCAAGGGTTTTGATTCATAAAACACAAAAGAATTGTACAAACCTGGCATTGGACCTAGTTGAGATGATGTAGATGGATCGTCAGACGTTCCGAATGTCGTATGTCCTCCATGATTGGCGAAGAGGTGGCCAACCTCACCAACCGGTCCGGATGTGGTAGCAAAACTGGTAGGAGGGGTGTAAAGATCACTGTACTTGTTGCGATAGTACTCCTCAAAGTTCTCCTCTGTCATGTTAGTGAAATCTGGTGAAGGTGGAGTGTCGTCCTCCTCCCCGAGTCCATAATGCCGTCTTAGGGCCTCCAATGATGGAGAAGCCTGATAAGACATCATAGGAACTTGAGAAGAAGGTGTTTGGGACATTGTGATTCGGTTACGAGTCGCATTGTGTGCCTCGCACAAAGACTAGCTCTCCACAATATCTGCAGGATACTCTTTACAAGAGCATCGGCTCTGATACCATGTGAAGGAAATTGCTAGGGTTTTCACTGAGGACACAGAGTTTACGACCACGATAGAAACACAAAGAGACAGACATAGACACAGAGGGCAGAACTCAAACCCTAAATGCAAAACTCAAACCCTAAACGCAAAACTCAAAACTCAAACACAAACAGAAGAAGGGAGAGAGAGAACACAACTCTGAAGTGAAGAATGCTGTAAATGACTGTAAGAGTGTACAGTGTGCTCAAGGGTAGAGCAATGTCGGAGTATGACGTCCACCGAAGACAGATCCCAAGTCAGTGACCACCAGTCGGAGTGTAGGAGTGCTGAATAGTGAATGGCAGCAGACTGGTCACCAAAACGCAGCAGTGTACCACTGATCGGAGGTTGGAAACTGTGCATATTCTGCTGTAAACAGCAGGCTGAAACGTGTCTGAGAGTGTCAGGGCTTGCAATGCTGAAAACGCAAGCTGGCTGACCTTGGAGATGATGGACGGCAGGCTGAACAGCAGTCTAGGACAGTCTAGAGCAGTCACCAGCAGCCGAGAGCTGTTGCCTACAGCAATGGACAGGCTGAAGATAATGTGGCTGCAATCGATGATGGCTGGACAGCAGATGGAGGCGGGTTGCAGGCTGGAAACTGGGTGCCAACAGCAGCAGAGGGTGTGTGGGCTGGTGTAACCTGCAAACAAGGATGATGGCTGGATGGGGGCAGCCTGCCTATTTATAGATGTGGAAGGGTGCCCCAAAAATTAGGGTTTCCACTAAACTCTCTAGACCCGCTCCTTGTTTTAGGGTTTCCACTGAACTCTCTCGAACTGCTCCCTGTTTTAGGGTTTTACTCTAAAAGAGCATTTTTAGTGTGTTTTGGGGCTGTTTAAGAGGCTAATCAGCACGTAATGCATATTTTAGATCAACACAAGCATCCTCACATAAGCCTTGCAACAAGAATAGGGATCCACTATAACAGTAAAAAAATACATGGTCAAGCGCTAGCTCACACACTCGAGACTCTTGCTATCTAGATGAACAATCCACACGTATAAGACTAAGTGATTATGTCTCCATTCCCTCCTTTTATAGACAAAAAAAGAGGAGACCCACCATAAGTAGGTCAGCTGATAATTGGCCAGATAATAAGAGGCCACCCGCAAATTAGGGCTTGGGCACTTGTGAAATGATCACTCATTAAATTGTGTACTTTATGCAAGGTATAAGAAGCAATTATAACATCTTGTTCAGCAATTCACTTGACTATGAAGGATCAAGCTATGTAGTCTGTGTATTTTGCAACTGTTTGCATGGCACTTAGCCTTCAAGAAACCCTTGTCACAGTGGACTTGAGCAATAAGAGAGTCTGAAGGATGGTAAGCAGGAGGATTGTGGCTTATTCTTGTCTATTGACTTGACACAATCTTGATGACCAAAAAAATGTAGGACAATGTTTCTCTTCATTGGCTTAGCTTCAGGGTGATGTTCTTTGGCAAAGGACATTGAGCACTTCTTCGCCACCATGCTACTCTCCTCTTTCACACAAGTGGTGATAGGAGTGGGTATCCCAAAGTCAAGATGGTACTAGTAGACCTCCACAAGATCTCCTTTGCTGTATAGATTGTTGCAGGAGATTCTATGTCCGGATGGCTCTAGACAATGTGCGGTGTTTTAGACTTTGATGCACCCCTCATTACTGTAGCCAACCTCATCTTTCTCCCTCCTTCCTACTTGTGCTCCCTCTTTCCCCAAGTGGCACCCCTACCAACTTCCCATGTGTGTGTCCTTGCATTGTAACAAGCACTCACCACCCTCTCCTGTTACTGCATTCACTCCTCTCCTGATGCCTTCTTCGTTAGTGTGGAGTGTATCGTGTTAGCTCTATCTGTTAGTGATCAGTCCCTGGCGGAGCAGGCAGCCACGTGGCAGTCTGGTTGGACTGTACCAGTCGGCCAGCCATGTGGCAGTCCAGTCGGACTGTACCAGTCAGCTGCATTTAAATGCAGCCGACTGCCTTTTTTGATCGCATTCTTTTTGGCTATTTATAGCCGACGTTCTGCACATTGTTCCACACTTCTATTTGCAGATTTCAGGCTGGAGATTCGTGTAGACTGCAGCGTACTTCGAGGTGAACAGCAGGTTGCATCGTCGAGGTGGAGACACGCAGTCCCACGCACTGTGCCTGTGTATATATGTGCATATCTTTGTATACAGCACACCTTATACAGCAGATCATCATCTTCCATTGTCTCTCTCTCTCTCTCTCTCTCTCTCCCCTCTCTGTGTTCACTCTCTCTCTCAGTCTTGGTCCCACGCTTTCGCATTGCTGCACTCTGACATGGTATCAGAGCAGTGAAGAAGGGCTGATTGAGTGAAGAACCCGCCTGAAGAGGAGATTCCATCGCAACACAAGGCTGTGTTTCCAGCGTTCGAGGGCGAGCGGGAGGACTGCGCATCGGAACAAGGTTGAAGCAGTCTGGGCGCGCGGGAAAGGAGTCCAGTTGGTGAATTTGCTACTGTTTACTGTTGTTTGAAGAGAAGGAAGGCTGTGTTTTCAGCTTTCAAGTGCAGGTTTTACTTTTTCATCGCCTCCGGCGGGTGAAGCAAGTTCGGGACGCAAAAGAAAGAGCCCTAGTAGGTTGCATTTTCTTAGTCAGAGGGGACTGCTTTTGCGTTTTTGCAGGCATTACAGGTGAAGATGTCTACAGAGATTGACTTGGAGTTCCAGACGATCATGGATCGGAAGGTGCCCGTGTTACTGGCTCTTCCCTCAGATCAAAAGCTCGATGGCGACAATTACCGCATTTGGCGCGTGATGATGTTGGCCATCCTTGAGTCTTATGATTTGGCGGAGCTTGTACAGGAGGAGATCGACCGACCCTCGGTGAGAGATGAGTCCAAACTCTCTTCCGATGCTCGTGCGGAGTTGGCCAAGGCCCAGTCTCACTGGCACAAACTGAATTCCCGGATTTGTTCTTTTCTTTTTTTGTCTTGTACTACAGCCGTGATAGCCCACATCGAGCACTTGATGGTGGCTCGGGAGATATGGCTGGAGCTTGACTAGATGTATAACCGGATGACCCTTATGAAGAGGGTTTCTTTGGAGGTGCAGATGCGGACCTTGTCCGTGAACAAGCCTTCTTCGTTGCGGAAGCACATCAACAAGCTTAGACAGCTTCAGATGCAGGTTCAGAATGCGGGGAAGCCGATTTCCTCCGAAGACATGGCGATCACACTCTTGTCCCAGTTGCCGCCACGATTCGGTGCTTTCTACTCCGCCCTTATTGCTTCGTGGCGTGAGTCTACTTTTCGGTGGGAAGAGCTGGTTCCTATGGTCTTGGACCAAGAGGAACAACTGAAGGGACAACATGCTTCCAAATCGGAAGCTTTGACAGGTCAAGCCTCTCAGAAGAAGGGAAAGAACCAAAAGAATAAGGAGGACAACAAGTCAAAGAAGGACAATGACAAAGAATCCACATGTCATATTTGTGGTAAGACTGGCCATTGGAAGAAGGATTGACCCGACAAAGACAAGAAGGACACCAACAAGAAGGACTCCAAGGATTCTGGAGCGGTAGCTGCACCCTCATCAGCTGCGTTTCTTCATCTAGCAGTCATTGAGGACTCTACACCGAAGGCTTCTGATGCTACGATGACAGCTCCCCAGGCTCGAGAGTGGATTGTAGACAATGGTGCCTCTCGGCACATGACTCCTTCATCAGTTGGTGTTGCCCAGTCGCGACCTTCGTGTGGGCAGATTCTCTTCGGAGATAGCTCTTCGGTGTCTATTGCAAGACGGGGTGAGATGCAGCTTATTCCAGATGGACGTGGTGGTACCCATACCTCAGAGGTGTTGCATGTGCCAGGTTTAGGGTATCATCTACTTTCAGTTCATAAGATTTGTTCACTTGGACTTTTGGTGGAGTTTGACAGTGATTCGGTACGAGTCCTTGATTGTGGATCCCGAAAAGTTCTCTCATCAGGATATGAGGAGAACGGCATCTACAAATTGACATCTTCTACCGCTCTCCCTACTCTTCTTCTTACCTCTCAGACACAGTCAGAGCTATGGCATGCTCGGTTTGGTCACCTCAACTATGATTATCTTCGGAGGGCGTCACGTGGACAGCTTGTTCGAGGGTTGCCGGACATAGTGGTGAGCCAGCAGCCATGCGTCTCTTGCATTCGTGGGAAGCAGCATAGGGATGTGATTCCCACCAAAGCTTCGCGGTGGTCTACTTCCCCGATGGAGCTTGTATCTACGGATCTTTGTGGCCCTATGTGGAATGAGTCCTTGAAAGGGAGCTCGTACTTCATGTTGATCATAGATGACTACAGCAGGATGACTTGGGGCTACTTCTTGGCGTTGAAGTCGGAGGCTTTCTCCCACTTCAAGGATTGGCTTCTCTTTGAGGAGAACCGATCGGGCCGGCGATTGAAGACCTTGCGATCCGACAAGGGTGGTGAATTTGTTTCTAATGAGTTTGCTCGTTTTTGTGCAGATAAAGGTATTCACCAGGAGTTTGCTAATACCAACACTCCTCAAGAAAATGGCATTCTTGAACGGAAGAACCACAGTGTGATCGAGATGGCGCGCACCATGATGGAGCACCGACAGACACCTCAGTTTTTGTGGGCCGAGGCTGTGGCTATTGCAGTTCACATCCTCAACCGATCCCCCACTTCGGCTGTTGATGGGATGACACCTTTCGAGGCTTACTTTGGGACTAAGCCCGATGTTTCTTATTTTAGGGTTTTTGGGTGTGATGCCTATTCACATTCCCAAGACTCATCGTGATAAATTTGAAGCGGCTTCCTGAAGACAGGTGTTCGTTGGCTACAGCTCTCAGTTCCAAGGCTATCGTTTGTATGATCCCGTAAAGCGGGATGTGTACACCAATCGAGATGTGTGGTTCGTGGAGGTTTTGGCCATAGCAGTGGGTGAGGAGCATCCCGTTCTTGGAGATCTAGGGGAGAGTTGGGCTCTCGAGACAGTTCCTTTGGAGCTAGCGCCTTTTGATTCTGATTCTGTTTCCGATACAGAGTCTACTGTTCCACTGGCCACCCCCGAGGAGTTTCCACCGGTGGATATCCCAGAGTCTTCAGCTGATGGAGAGCGAGGAGGAGCGGTCCGGCCTCCTCCTCGTTGGGCCTGTGATACACTCCGAGATTCAGGGATCGAGGGGGTCACTGAGGAGTGGGGACCGCAGGATGGTCCGTGGCGGTCACGGAGGTACTAGGCACATTCTACGGAGCTTGTTTGCTCTAACTATTGTTTGATGACCTGTGTTATGCAGGATCGAGAGCCCACCTTCGTGAAGGAGACTTTATAGTCCTCACCATGGAAGAAAGCTATGGAAGCCGAGTTGGAGGCTATTGAGAGGAATGGCACTTGGTCTCTCGTGCCTCGCCCCTCACATAAGAAGGTGATTGGCGTCAAATGGGTCTTCAAGACCAAGTACCTTAGCGATGGTTCTTTGGACAAGCACAAGGCTCGCCTTGTTGCTAAAGGTTTTGCACAGTGCCTAGGGATTGACTGTCATGATACTTTTGCCCCCACTGCTCGTATGGCGACTATTCGAGCTGTTCTTGCCTTGGCTGGCCATAGGAGATGGCCTGTCTACGAGTTGGATGTGAAGTCAGCCTTCCTCAACGGTGATTTGAAGGAGGAGATCTCTGTAGAGCAGCCTCCTGGCTTTGGATCGTCAGATGGGCAAGTCTACAGGTTAAAGAAGGCCTTGTATGGCCTCAAGCAGGCTCCGCGTGCATGGAACGAGAAGATTGACTCGTTCCTTTAGTCACAGTTGGGATATCGGCGTTTCAAGGCCAATCTGCAGCTTTATGTATACACTTCTGAGGCTGGTTGTGTGCTTTTTGTGTTGTATGCTGATGATTTGATTGTCACAGGTGATCATGCACAGAAGGTCAAAGAGACGAAGGCAGCTTTACATCAGGCGTTCGAGATGACGGACTTGGGTCTACTCCACTTCTTCTTGGGCCATGAGATTTATCAGTCTCAGAGGGGGATTTTCATCTCTCAGTAGAGATATGTACAGGAGCTCTTGGTTTCTTTTGCGATGGAGGATTGTCGGACCATTTCTACTCCTATGGATCCGAACTGGAAGGCCACTTCACATTCAAATTCTCCCTTGGCGGATGCTTCCCACTACCGTCAGTTGATTGGATCATTGATTTGGCTCCTCAACACTCGTGTTGATCTTTGTTTTGCTGTTGGTCCCTTGGCGGGGTTCATGAGTGAACCTCAAACAGTGCATTGGCAGGCTGCCCAGAGGATACTTTGGTATTTGAGGGGGACCTCTGACATAGGGATTCATTATCCAGCAGGCACAGGTGGTTCAGATCTTGTACTTGCAGGTTGGAGCGACTCGGATTGGGCTGGCGATGTGGACCACGGGCGGTCTACTACAGGCTACTGTTTTACCTTGGGTGCAGGTGTTATCTCATGGAGTAGCAAGAAGCAGCCCACGGTAGCTCTTTCGTCTACTGAGGCGGAGTATCGGGCCGTGTCTTCCACCACATGTGAGGCTGTGTGGCTTCGGAGATTGTTGGAGGAGCTTGGATGCCCCCAGACTCGTCCTATTTTTTTGTGATGCGACAATGAGAGTTGCATTGCCTTGGCACAGAATCTTGTTTTCCATGCTCGGACGAAGCACATAGAGATCCAGTACCACTTCATCAGGGAGAAGCTTCTAGATGAGACCATAGCTGTGGAGTATTGCAAGACGGAGGACAATCTTGCAGATTTGTTTACGAAGGCGCTTCCCCAGGCTCTACTTCGGAGACATGCCCGATCCCTTAGGCTTTTGCCCCGTCCAGGCTCTGAGAGGGGGTGTTAGCGATCAGTCCCTGGCGGAGCAGGCAGCCCTGTGGCAGTCTGGTTGGACTGTACCAGTCGGCCAACCTGCCATTTTTGATCGCATTCTTTTTGGCTATTTATAGCCGACGTTCTGCACATTGTTTCACACTTCTATTTGCAGATTTCAGGCTGGAGATTCGTGCAGACTGCAGCGTACTTCGAGGTGAACAGCAGGTTGCATCGTCGAGGTGGAGACACGCAGTCCCGCGCACTGCGCCCGTGTATATATCTGCATATCTTTGTATACAGCACACCTTATACAGCAGATCTTCATCTTCCATTGTCTCTTTCTCTCTCTCTCTTCTCTCTGTGTTCACTCTCTCTCTCAGTCTTGGTCCCACGCTTCCGCATCGCTGCACTCTGACACTATCTCCACCCTTTCTTCAATAGAAAGCATTGTGAATGCACTTAACAATGCGACTATGTTGACTACTTCAAAAGGATTTGATGTAGAGAGAGCTTGGCAGCCATGGCAGTGACATTTGAGTGCTTAATAGGTGCTAAGGCACAACCTACCGTGCGCTCAAGCCGTTTCACGGGTCTTTCAGGTGAGGCACTTGGACAAACTGAATGTTGCTGCTTGTAGGTTTGTGCAAACTTTCCCCTTCCTCTAGAGGTTGAAACCTTCATGGCCTGCCAGTGTAAGGATGGCAAAGTATGGCTTTTGTCTCCCGAGATGTCAGCTTGTGGTTAGGGATGGAGGTAGATGAGGCCATTCAAAATGTAGTGGAGGAGCACATGTTGCAGTGGTGTGTTGTGAGCAGTATAGAACTTTGGACTGAGCAACGGTCCACCTGTATGATTTATATTTATTGGCATCACCCTCTTCTCAGCCAAATTGTTTGTGCACCATCTACTGGCGTCTTATGATAGGACATGCAGGAGTGGGCTGTTCTATAAGGTTTCCATCTCATAAGTTGATACTTTGCGTCCCCTGCAATGAACTTGTGCATAACCCCTGCTGCCAAATTATTATTTATGCTTTATTTTTAAATACTTTTCAATTATGTCATACTGATATTGTATTTTAAGTGTTTGTCATATATGTTGGGTTTTTGGAAGATATTAAACTTCAGTCAAGATTGGGAATGATTAGGAAGTCATTTACTGACACCCAGGTTGGGCAAGGTTCCCGTGGTGATGTGACAATTTTACCCACACTGATCATCAACAACAGACAATATCGAGGTCAGCCATGCAGATGGGCAGTGTTCAATGCTTTAGTAGCTAAGATGTTTGTCTGGTGGTTGATGTGTGGGTGTGTTTTTGTGCATCTGGCAGGTAAACTTGACAAGGGAGCAGTCTTAAAAGCAATTTGTGCTGGTTTCAAGGAGGGCACTGAGCCTTTAGTGTGTTTGAGTGAAGGTACAACCCTTTTTGAAAGTTAAGCTATCTTTGGGAGTCTTGAACTGGTGCTTGGTAATAAAATAAACTGTGATTTTCAACAGACATACAAACCAATGAATGCTTAACTAATAATGGTGGATGCTGGCAAGACAAGGCAGCCAATTTGACTGCGTGCAAGGTGACTTTTAATTGTCAATGCAACTGTTTTTTCAATGGAACTCTTAACATGTCTATGTCTGTAACTGTAAAGTTTCTTCTCTCTTCACTTGCAGGATACCTTTAGAGGGCGTGCCTGTGAATGTCCTGTTGTTCAAGGTGTTCAATTCCAGGGTGACGGGTACACATATTGTGAAGGTTTAGCCTCTTTCTTACTGCTCTTTTTCTGGACTGCTTTACAAGAGTTTGTATGATGATTTGTAACTTGACATTTAATATTCTTGCTCACACTCCTGCAGGATTCTTTTTGTTACTTTATAATCAGTTATTCATCTTCATGAAATTAGTTGGAATTTTAGTGCTTCATATAAAAGCGAAACTCCCATCTGAACATCATTATACTGATTGGGCAGTCATTCAGGGGCCATTCATTGTAGGTTCTGCTTGGCTTAGCTATCATTTGAAAGTGTCCATTATTTGCAAATGAATCTCGTGCTTTCATTTGTGCCCAAAAGTTGGTATTATGTTAGAGGCCTTGGCCATTGGTGAATGGAAAGAAATGCGTGATGTACAGATAGAAGTAGATTGAATTTAAGCTCAGATGTTGAGTATAAGTAGTTCTTACTGACTCTGATTTTATTTTCTGCAACAGCTGTAGGCCCAGGGAGATGCAAAGTGAACAATGGAGGCTGTTGGGCAGAGACTAGAGATGGGCAGACTTTCTCAGCTTGCCAGGTATGATTGCACTGTGAAACATCTGACACAAAAAAAAAAGGGAATGGGTCCATGTTACTCATTAAATTCACTGCAGGCTTCCCATTTAAAAGGCTGCGATTGTCCAGCTGGATTTCGTGGAGATGGTAAAAACTATTGTGGAGGTATCTCTCTGTGATATTCTCACTGATGGTTAGGTTTCTGTTTTATTTTGCTATTTATTAACTGTCTATGCTATGAGAACTAATCTAGCTCTTCTCATTTTGTAGATGTTGATGAATGCAAAGAGAAGACTGCTTGTCAATGTCCAGATTGCAGCTGCAAAAATAAGTGGGGCGGTTATGATTGCACGTGCAAATCTGGCCTCCTTTATATCAAAGAGCAAGATACATGCATTGGTATGTCATTCAATAATTTTGTCAGATATTTTGTCTTGAAATATTCTGAGGGCTGTAGCTGTACTGGTCAATGACCTCTGGTTCTACTGCAAAAACCTTCAACAAAGCTTGGCGGTAGCTGTTGTTGTGTTCACTCTTTCCCTGCTCTGCCTTCTTCATAGTAATTTGTACGGTGTCTGTGTCTTTGTTAATGTTGCACAATCAATTTCTACCTTGCTATTGGTATTAAAATCTCTCATCTACACAGTTTTTACTCCATTTTACCTGTTGCTTATGGCATGAAAATGGTTCAACTTGAGTAAATCCCTGTAGCTTCAATAATGATACAGGATCAATCCTGTCTGTGCAAACTCAACCCATCCTGTGTGTGATTAGCATTAGAACTGCTAAACTCGCCCAATGTCTTGTCTATTGCACCATGAGTGTGGTTTTCCACAACTACAGGTTGTATCCATGGCATGAAAATGGTCCACTGCACTGTCATATTTTGAAGAGGTTGAATTTAATTGAATCAGATTTGTGCTCTTTGGGTTGGACCTCATCTCTTTTTCCATGGTGACAGGCAAAGGTACAACAAGGGTCAGCTGGGTGGTGGCAATGCTTGCTCTGGCAGGTGTGGCTGGAATTTGCATGGCAGGTTATGCCATCTACAAGTATCGAATCAGGGTAAGTAGTACCACCTTACCTTTGTGAAGAGAGTATTACTGGAAATAATTGCATCAAACTAAGCTTTATTCTGGTTAATCCACTGCAGAGATACATGGATTCAGAAATTCGTGCCATTATGGCTCAATATATGCCACTTGACAACCAAAACGATGTACACCAACCTCTACGAGAGGGTGTGTAAAAAGCCATTGGGTACTGCGTAGCACACAGCATGGAAGGATTCGATAATCATGCAACCTTGAAGATAGGGGCTGAGTCCTGGTGTACTTCTATGGTTTTGGATACTCCAGAACCCTTGCTACTGAGACAACCCACTTTTATGGTCTGCTCCCCAGTTCTTTAGTCAAATATTGCCAACAGACTTCTGCCATTAAAGGCTTGCCTTCTTTTCCCCCCGAGTTGTAGGTTTCTGTGTGTGATAATTGATCATTGGGGTATTTAAATTAATGAGGCATGTTATGGTTTTGTCATCTGGAGCTGTGGTCTACTCCAGAAAGCCTCTTAAGTTCACAACATGTTGTACAGTTCCATGCATTAGGTTTTTATGTAGGGTGCATGAGTGGGATATCCTTTTTGGATGGGCTCTATATGGACAATCTGGAGAGCTTGCATGATAAGATTGCATTTTTATAGCTATAATGCCTACTGCATTAGCAGAAAATGTGTCTGGTGAATATGTAAAATTAAATCTATCTGTTTATGGGTGGCTGATATATTGATGAATTATATTTTCTCCTCTGAATCTAGAGTCTAGTATGATATTAGCAGTGTATGATTCATTGATATACCTCCTTCAGTTTCTATGGTGTTTAGAGTTTGGTATTATTGGTGCTTCGATTTGTTGATACTATTGGATTGATGTATCTTGCACCCTAGTTGTGGCTTATGTATTCTCTTGGATTTAGATATTAGAATCTATGTTAGTGTGCACGTGGCATGTTTGGCCCTGGACAGTTGCCCTTCATTCTGGTGATTGCCACTAAGACACTTCCAATGTTCATACATTCCAAGATTTGGTTGCAGGCGAGTCAGGCAATTCACCTTGTGGATATGACAGAGTTGGATGAGGAGGATAACCATATGAAGTCACCTCACCTGCTGCCACCTTTTGACGGGGTGGGGAGTCTGGTGTGCTGGACTGGGCTGGGCTGTGACAGTCCTATTAACCACGGCGATATTCCCATCTCTTTCACTAGTGTTGCCAGTAGAGTAGCCTAAATTTTGGTGTAGTGGTATTCAGCTTTTCTGGCCTCGTCACCTTGCTTGTCAAGCGGATCTGAAAGTTCCCTAGTGCACTGTAGATTGATTAGGAAGTGCAAAAGTCAACATGGTAAACCTAGTGCCTACAGGTGAGATCTTCCATTGAGCATTTTGGGTTTGGCTTCCAATGGAAGATTCACAAAAGAATTGTCCTAGCTGCACCTTGGCAGTGTGTGCTTGGAAGATGTGATTGGCCATGCAGTTATGGCAATGAATCACAAGTTTGGGGTTTCAGATTCTCATTGGAATCTTTTGCTGATTGTAGTGTGTCCAAGTGCCTAGGTAGCCCAAAATAGGCAAGGTGGTTTTGCTCACCATTCTAAGGCTAGATAATAAGAAGGCTCGCTTGCAAAGAAGCAATTGCAATACCCTTCACCGGAATTTTAGATAATGTGTCAACTTTCATTAGATTGTGCTTTCAATCCTTAATGATACTGACTTATGCAAGTCTAATAACCACCCCCCACCTCACATCTCTATGATGGTTATTAAATATAGGATTTGGACATAAAAGCCATAACCCTATGGAACGTGGAATGAGGAATGCAACAGGGATAGGTGGTCCCATAATCCATTCCAAGAACATGAAATAAAAATATATTAAATTAAGATTTTCTCATGACAGCGCAATAAACACTCCTAAGTATTTCGGAGGCTCTGTAAATGCACATGCTAAACATGCTGCATCACTAGAAACATAATGCACAGTGCTTGGTATGCTAAGACCATGTGATGTTGCAAAATAAGTACACAACTAAAAAAAGTCTTGATGGGTAAATAAATTGAGCGCCATTTATGAATGTTTGAAAGTTAAAAGTACATGACATATCATCATGAAAGAGCGAAGGTTCAAGTGGCAAGGCCAATCGGAAATGCAAATATAAAGTCAAGACTTGTAGCTATCAAAACAATCCTATGTGCTCAAGGTTTGATGGGCTCCTCCAAGATGATGATAGCATCTTTATCTCCCATTTCATTGTTGCCCTCCACTTTTGCCTCCTCAATTGCGGCCCTAGGCTTGTTTGGATGCCCTCTTTTATGCTTCTACTCCATCTTAGATGGAGTGAAGGGTCAACCTTTGCAGTCTCCCACTTGCCAAGCATATACATTGGTGAGGTTAAGATGATCGGTTTTTGGCACATGAATTCTTACTCTTTATGGAGACAATGTGATTGTGAGAGCTCTACAAATTTTCCAAAAAGAGAAGCTAACAACTTGGCCCAAAATGTGGATTGTCAACTATTAAAAGCTTCGGTCACTTGATCCAAAATCCTCAAGAGCCATGGAAAATCCTTATAGGTTTCAAGTTAGTCCCTCACTAAGCGTCTCATGTCAACATTCGGTATCATCCATCCAACCATCATTGGCCTTTCTACCATTCTCAAATCGACCTCCTTGAAACTAAAGGTTTGACATGCATGCAACTACATGCAAATGAGATGCACAAGTATCCCATGGTGTCACACAATTTGTGGATTTGATCGTACTAATCCTCATTTGGCACTAGCTCTTGTAGGTTCATAATCATTGTATCCATTGCCTAGTAGACCTTGCCAATATTAAGAGTACTCGATGAGAGTCCATTTGTACCTTGTTGAGGAGCCATAGCAAACAAATTGATGATTGAACACGAGGGTTATTTCACAAGCTTTGACAATAGTTGCTTGTATCTATGAAAGCTTGTAGGTATCTGTTAGGAGATTATTTAAATGATGCGCTATGCAAAGCCAATCATAATGTGGCGATAAAGACCCTCAACAATAATTCAAGCTACAATAATTCAAGCAATAATAATTCATTGGCTCACCATCTATTACAAATGCCATCATATTCTCTAGTTCCACTATCTCAATGATGCCTATCCACTCATGAACAAGTATATTGACACCTTGCCTATGCTCGAGCCATACAAGATGGAAAAAAATACATCTAGCTATGATTAGAAACATTCTATAAAGCTACCATTGAAGAAATATTTTACCATGCCACAGGATGCATCTTGTCATTTTATGTACGGTCGTGTTTTATGGACTATTTTTCAAATTTGTTCAAAAGTCACTTTACCCTTCCATATAATTGCTTTAAAGTAGTGTCCTTGCTCTATTAAACAACAAGCACCTATCTTACAAGAAGTAGGGCATCACCAAATATTTATATTTCCTTGATCCATATATCAAGTATAAAAAGATAGCCATGTTTCAAGGGTCATGATCCGAGAAAATCACAAAAAAAAAATATGTCCAACACTTTGTTGATTTTTTGCACATTTGGAGCTTTGAAATAAAGAAGAGGGTGGGAACAATCTCTTGGGAAATCCAAGAAATCATTGGATGGAAATATTTCATGGACCGATTTACCAAGGGGGGGGCGGGGGGGGAGGGGTGAAGAGTAAAGATTAATGGAGGAAGGTAAAGGAAAAATGTATAATGTGAAAAGAAAAGATATGAAATGAATTTGGAGCCATCCAAAAGGCATGTGAAGCTCATAATGTCATGACTTTGGAGCCTTATGATAATTCAACCAAATGGGATTCTTCTTGGAAGCATTAGTGGAAGAAAAATCAGACACATGATTTTGTAAGATTTTTAAAAAATACTTTCACTCCGATTTAAAAAAACTTTTCAACACGAAAGTTGTAGTGTGTGAGCTGAAGTTTTTGCTAGTATTTTTTTATAATTTTTTGGAGCCACAAGTCGGGAGATATGGCCAAAATGGTGGATGCCAACTTTTTCCAACTACGGTGGAGACCACCTCCCAATTTTATACACACTGACACTTTCTTCCCCACACTTAACACTTCCATAAAACATCATTCATTAGACTTCCAACCCTTTTCCCTCTCTTCTCCTCTCTCTCAAGCTAATAAACCATTAGAATTTTCCTCCTAAATCACCCTCAAATCATCCTTAATTGTAGTAGTGATGTATGAATTCTCACTACTCTCTCTCTATTGTTGTTAGATATGATATTATTTTATGAAGATTTTCTATATTTTTTTATAGAAGAGCTCTTGGACTTAAGCTATGGGGGGGAGAATGGAGACAACTCACCTATGATGGAGCTTGATTAAGTACAAATTGATCAACAAAACATCTAGATGAAGCTTTCACATTGGTGGAACCGCCTTAATGCAGCTTTGGTGGTGTTAATTCCTATTCTATCTTAACCTCCTTCTTAAACACCCTCAAGGCCTATATAAAGAGGCATTCTCCTTTGTAATTTGCAAGAAGAGAGAGAGCCAAGAGGCCTTCTTCAGCCCTATTGAGCCTTTTCCATTCTCTCTTATGAGCTTATGCAATTCATTCTCTTACTATAGCTCATGAACGCTCTATAGTGTAATAAGCCCATGCTTTTAGTGTCCATATTGTGTATATTGGTTATGTCTTGAGGGTTCTCCATTTCTTGTGCCCTCTTAAGTTTTATTGATTCATCTATCTTTTGTAGTTCTCTCTCTCTCTCTCTCTCAGTTTTTCTCTCTTTTCCCTCACAAGCTCCTCTCCCTCTTGCATAGCATCCTAGTCCGCTCTTCCATGACTAGGTGGTGCCCTTACTTCATTCATTTTGTGGCAGAAGGAAGTTTGGTATAATATAGAGGCTGCCATACCGAATTTCCTTCGTCATAAATTGGTGCCCCCACTGAGGACATTCTCATCCACAATTCTCTACCTCCTTATGTGGGACGATACAACACATGGTGGTGCATCCTCTACAACAAGTGCTCTAAGTGGCTCTTCTCCAACGCCTTCGCCAACTCTTTTTGAAGCTGGTCAAAGTCCACGACTCCTACAATGGTCTTCTAAGGAAGCCCAAGAAAGGAAGTATGCCTATCGGATGACGGCATGTATGCGGGTAAAAGGTGTCAACCTTAGAAATTCCATTCTCTCACAATGGAAAAAATCATGTTGCCATCAATTGCTAGGTTCTCATAATTGTAGTGAGTGTTTTGCAAACAAAGTGAAGGCCCTTCCGGGAGGTCCTCGTCTCCAAATCATCAAATCTCTCTCTCTCTCTAGCCTAATCCACATCAAAGGAGGACAACTATGCATGAATGGTGTGGAGTTTTGTAGAGGTGCGAAGTATGGATACTACCTTCAACTGTTGCTAGCTCGAAGGTTGGGTGTGGTTGAAAAGGTGGCCATCACACCTTATGAAATATATGTCGCCGAGGATGGACACACTAAGGTAAGAACAATCACTGGTGAGCAAATTCTCTATATAGCAAAGTTGGTGGGCTCCAAAAAGAAACACTCTGGGGAAAATCCTTTATAATTCAAGAAAGTGCATTCCCTCTACTCCCTTAAGTAGTCTCCACTTATGAATAATAATAATGGTCTGAATTTTTACACCTTCCACTCTGTACAAAACATCCGAGTTAATGTATGCATCAGTAGGAAGATTTTTCCAGCAGCGTCTTGTCATGTACTTTGGGACTGAAAGATTAAGGAAGATTCTTGTATCACCAAAACCTATAATCTTCCCAATGCTAGACTACAATGCATCCTTCAATGTACATGCCTTTATTTTATTATAATATTTTCTCATGAATCACTGCGAGTTGTATGGACCAATTCAACCTCTTGCTATGCAAATTGTGCATATTGTAGCCATCACAAAGCTTAGATTCCAAGGCATTATTAGAAGCATACTGGGGTCTAGACGTCTTACTGAAATCAATGCATCTGTGAACCCATTCATCATTCCCCTCATAAAATACAACTTAAGTCTAGACGTGTTCATCTTTGTACTCTACTAAGGCAACATGGCATTTTCAAGCTTCTTTGGGCGCAATGGGAAAAATGCAGTGGATCTGAGATGGCCTTCCTGTTAGCAGAGTATTTGTTAGCTCATGTGTGAGTCTGAGCTTGATCTGGGCTGGGTATTTTTATTAGGTATTTTAGGTATTTTTTGGTGTGGCATTTTATGCCAGTGGAGCATTTTTATGCACCAGTTGGCCAGCATTAATGCTGTCTGACCAGCATTATTGCTTCCCACTTTTTCAGTCTATTTATACTCAGTGCTCCTCCTCAGTCAGTATCATCACCTTCACCATTTGCAGACTCTGTGGAGAGAGGAGCCAGTGCCAGTGCCCACGCAGCCAGTGACTCACTGTTGTATGCGACTGTCTCGTGTTCAGATATATGGATTCCATTTTCCGTGCATACATTTGAGTTCTCATCTGTATCATGTTCTTTTCTTTTCTCTTCTTGTCTTGTGTTTCAGCAGTTTATTTCAGCACATGTTTATGCTTCCACCGCTACTCCACTTCTGACATGGTATCAGTTTTCAGGATGTGTGTTTCTGCTGTGTTTTCTTGCTCATTTCAGGACTGTTTTGTACCCCTACTGATCAGGCGACTGCTGTCGTAGCCAGGCGACCTGTTTTGGGGCTGTTTTTAGCCTGCGTTTTTTGCAATCTTACCATCACCTGTTGACTACGCACCCTCTTCTGCCTGCGTTTTTCATCTGCAGTTGCTTGCGACAGTTTTCTACCTATTTTTTTGCAGTTTACAACTTGCGTTTTTGCTGATTCAGCGTCTCTCGTGGCTGGGGCCGTTTTTGCTGTTTTTGGCAGTTTTTGACTTTCTGCAAGCAGATTTTGTCTTCTATTGATCAGATTTTGGGTTCTATTGCATGTGAACTCTCATTTTCTGCAGTCTGTGCTTGTGTTTTGGCTGTGTTTTCTCTCTCAATTCCATCTCTTCTCTACTCTTCTTATCCTCTCCATATGGCTCCTCCATGCACTTCCACTGATGATAAGTTACATGGACTTGATTATCTCACATGGAGTGCTGTCATGAAAGCTTGGTTTGTGCAGAAGTGGTTATGGTACATCGTCTGTGGAGCTATCGCTTGACCTCTCCGTCCTTTTCCTCTTCCTGAAGACTTTGATGAGGACAACCATGAGGAAGCGGTGCTCACATGGGACTCAGACGATGCATGTGCTTACTCGGCGTTGCTTCGGTGTATTTCTAAAGCGGTCTTACCGTCAGTTACCTCCTGTGGGACATCTCCTGATGTATGGCAGAAGTTACAACAGATGTACGAGGCACCTTCCACCATGCAGACAGTCACACTTTATGGCCAGCTCCAGTAGATGAAGTTTGAGCCGAAAGATACTATTCAGTCTTTTCTTCTTCGTGTTACGCAGGTACAGGACCAACTTCGGCACATGCAATCTTCCTGAGGCGCATCTCGTCGGGATGGTCCTCTACAAGCTCCCCCCGGAGTTTGATGGAGTGGCCAATGCTTTGCGGGCGCAGACATCCTCGACTCCTGTCAGTTTTACACATATGACCTCGATGCTTCTTGAGCATGAGACATCCTTGAGATTACAGGGGCGGCTTCTGGCACATTATGGAGGCGAGACTTATGTAGCTTCAGAGAGGGGTGACGGAAAGAAGAAGTCGAAGGCCCAATGTTATCACTGTGGCAAGAAGGGACATTTGCGGAAGGACTGCAAGACGTTAGCGGCTTCCAGGAAGGAGTAGAAGACGAAGCGGGCTATTGACTCTACCGATGAGTCCTCTCCTTCATCAGACTCTGACTCCGATCCTCCGACCAAGGTGAAGTCCAAGGCGCAGAAGGGATCCTCTTCTTCGGATCGCGGGAAGGGCTTGGTGGCCCCTTTCTCGGCTGCTTTCTAGTGGTGGTGATGAGGTCATCCCTCACGACTCTCTTGTGCTAGAGAGGGAGTGTGAGCGGGTGTTCAGATGGGGCAGCCGCACCTCATCTATACTTTTATACAGGTGCACAGGTTCCAGAGAGGGACGTCCCTGACACATCGGGCAGAATCAAATCCTAGAGTTGGGATTGACATCCAGGTTCATGATGAGCTGGTTATCTAACAGAGAGCGGAAGGCTTTCGTCTGGAGCTCACATGAGGGGACACTTTGGCGGTCTGGCCAAAGGCGGGGAATCCATGGTCACCTATGTTCAGGGGCATTTTTGACAGGATGGTCTTGTATGCTACTGCGAGACATTGATGATGGACACAGAGACATTCTATGATCTTCTCTATTTTTCGGTGTTTGGTACGATCGACATCGACATCAAGTTCTCTTCGAGGCACCTTGGTGGTGGCTTGATCACCCACTGCTTGGATATCCATGGTTCTACTTGGTGGTTCTATGTTGTATAGTTTCTGATCCCTTTTCCTTGTACTATTGTATTGTATTAGATCACCCATGCTCTGAGAGAGGTGTTAGCAAAGTATTTGTCAGCTCATATGTGAGTCTGAGCTTGATCTGGGCTGGGCATTTTTATTAGGTATTTTAGGTATTTTTTGGTGTGGCATTTTATGCCAGTGGAGCATTTTTATGCACCAGTCGGCCAACATTAATGCTGTCCGACCGGCATTATTGCTCCCCACTTTTTCAGTCTATTTATACTCAGTGCTCCTCCTCAGTCAGTATCATTACCTTCACCATCTGCAGACTCTGTGGAGAGAGGAGCCAGTGCCAGTGCCCACGCAGCCAGTGACTCACTGTTGTATGCGACTGTCTCATGTTCAGATATATGGATTCCATTTCCCATGCATACATCTGAGTTCTCATCTGTATCGTGTTCTTTTCTTTTCTCTTTTTGTCTTGTGTTTCAGCAGTTTATTTCAGCACATGTTTATGCTTAAACCGTTGCTCCACTTCTGACACTTCCTTGTCTCTGGGAGGGATGATGAAGCATTAAAGTTGAGGGCTTTTCCTTTGGTGCTCAAGGAAGAAGCTAGAATGTGGTTCCAAACTCTAAATCCAGCCTAAAGAGCTGAATGAGAGGGATTGAAGGCAGCTTTCTTGCAGAGATTTCAACAAACTAACTCAGTTGAAGAATTATGGCAATGGCTTTTGGCCCTCCATCAAAGTGATCCTTATGGTTATGCAACTTATGAGGAAGGTTTTTTGAAGCTTTGGGGGTAGTGGTCAGACTCATTGAACCCTGGAGAGAGAGCTCCAAACTGCCTTCAAAAGGATCGATTTATTTCAGGTTTGTACCCCTTGCTCAGGGAGAAGGTAGAGGTGAAATTTTCAAACACTTTTGAAGATGCTTTGAGAATCACGAGGGAAAAGAATCGAAAGATTCTCTACCAAGCCCAAGCTAGCCAAGCAGTTTTGGGAAACAACATCACAACTATGGAGGCCTCTCAAGTTCCCCCAAATGTATCTAATACACTAGGCCTTGTTAGAGGTCAAGAAGACATGATCCAACAAATAAACAATCTTACTAATCAACTAGAGGGTTTGAGAGTAAATCTTGTGCAAGGTGTAAGAAGACCTATCGAGGGGAATGGTGGGAATCAACCACAAATGCGGCGACAAGCAAGGGAGATGCTGTGTTACAGCTGTGGAGAAAATGGACATGGCATGTACAATTGTCCTTACCCTAGAAGATATGATCACCCTGCCAGAGGTCCTTGACAACAAGTAAGCCCTCCTCGTGCTAGGACTCAAGAGCAAGAGCAGTCACGACCTGCAATTTTACAACCACCTTATGTTCAAGCCAAAACCCCTGTTGTTCAACCAAATGTTAATGTCATAAAAATAGAGGAGGTGGTCAGGGATAGAAGGCTCCAAGAAGAAATAGCGAGAGGTAAGATGAAGGTAGATGTAGTAGAGACCATGCCTATCAAGCGGGTACGTGTCCAAACTGAGGCAAGCAAGGAAGCAATCAATGAGGCAAGTACATCATGGGCACCTAGAGATGAAGGGAAGAAGAGAAAGACTCAAACTAGGTCTAAAATTGATATCTCCGAATTCCCTTTGGGTTCTCGGACACAACCTTATGATCTGATAGCACATGTGAGCTCTCAAGGGCAAAAAATTACTTAGCTACAACTACTTCATGCCTCTCCAAAGCTACGACGACAATGGTAAAAAATGGTAAGGACAAGGGCAAGGCAAGGTAAAATGGTTAGTGCAATCAAGGCATATGGCCTCAAAGATATAGTGCCTTTAGTGGAGGCTCAAATCAAAGGTCAACAGATTCGAAAAACATACATTGATAGTGGAGCAGAGGTTTGTGTCATGACAGAAAAACTTATGCATCAATTAGACTTAGAAGTAATGGAATCCTCAACCTTTAGGGCAAAGATGGCCAACAATGATGCAGTTACATGTGTGGGTGTAGTGAAAACTTTGAGAGTTTTTGTTTTTGGAATCACTGCAGCAGTGGATGTTTATGTGATGCCAGTAAAGGGAGAAGGATATCCCCTTATCCTAGGGAGACCTTGGCTTATGGGCATCGCAGCTAGGCAAGATTGGACAACAAGAGATCTGCAGTTGAGGCCAGGTAAGGTGGGTGGCCACGATCAAAAGGTGGTTTACAACTTGAAGAGTGGGCGTCAAGAGAACCTTGAACTAGAAACGTCTGTCGATGAGTGGAGCTCAAGTGGATGTTCCTCATCGGTAGAAGAGGAAGAGAGTTCAAGTGGAGAGAGTGATAGCACTCTCGAAGTTATGGGCGTCACCTTAAAGGAACCTATCTCATCAGAAGATAACCCAAGAATCCAAGGAGAAGATGTGTGGGATACTAACCTAGAGAAGATGATATCCAAGGATATAAAGGATAAAGAAAGGGAGGGTTATGTGAATGTTCTCAAGAAGTATGCATAATTGTTTATTTATGATTATACTCACATTACAGGTGTCACTGTAGTGAAGCATCACATCCAACTCAAAGAAGGAAGCACACCTATAGTATAAAGATTGAGAAGACTGGGAGTTGTGCAACAGGATGCACTGTTGACAGAGGTGAAGAGACTCTTGAATGTAGGATTCATATACCCAGTGGAAGATTCAGAATGGGTCTCCCCAGTAGTAGTGAGGCCAAAGAAAAATGATAAGTGGCGAGTATGCATAGATTACAAGCCATTAAATGCTGCAACAAAGAGGGACCACTTCCCTCTCCCATTTCAGGATGAAATCTTGAATGAAGTAGCGGGACATGAGCGGTATACAGTGTGTGATGGCTACTCTGGCTACTTCCAGATTCGCATTGCAGAGGAGGATCAAAAGAAGACCACTTTTATCACACCATGGGGCTGTTTTGTCTTTCGGGTCATGCCCTTTGGTCTCACAAATGCCCTAGCAACCTTTCAACGATTCATGAATATGGTATTCCAACCTTACTTTGGTAAGTCCATAAGGGTTTTCATAGATGACTTTTGTATTTACAGCTCAAGGAACATACATCTACGCAAGGTTGATGAAGGATTTACTCACTTAGCTAGGTTGGGTGAACAACTAAATAAGGATAAATGTCACATTGGGGAAAGCAAGGTTATACTACTAGGGTATGTAGTGTCAATTGAAGGAACTGAGGTAGATCCAAAAAAGGTAGAAACATTGCTAGCTCTACCTTTCCCAACCTCCATCAAACAATTAGTCTCCTTCTTACAAAAGCTAAGATATTTGGGTAGATTTATACACTTACTCTCTCAGGCCATATATCCCCTGCAGCAACAACTGACATGCCAAGAAACACTTGTATGGAGTGAACAAAGTGAAGGATATTTTAAGAAGATAAAGAAAATGTTGGGGTCACTTCCTATAATCCTCCAAGCTTGTTGGGAAGAAACATTCTTTGTAAACCCTTTTGTGGGAGAAGAGACCATTGGTGCTGCTCTCCTACAAAAAGATACAAAAATATCCTTCATGAGGCCTGTGTATTTTGCCAGCCGCCTCATGAAAGCCTCAAAGAAGGCTTACATCTCCATGGAACAACTAGTGTTGGCCCTCATGTTTGCAGTAACCAAATTTTGGCCATATTTAATTTCAAAGAGGTTTGTGATCATCATTGTGGAGGATGTTTTCCTATGCACTACAACATATGGAAATCTCTGACAAAATAGCAAAGTAGGTGGTCTCACTTCAAGAGTTTGATTATACAATGCAGGTTGAAAAAACAACTCGGGCATGCTTGGCTGATATTTTGACAAACAGGTGCTATGAGAAAAATCTCAGGGTGAAAAGAAAGAACCTTCCACTACCCCCATCCATAAAAACTCTTGTAGATGCTTATAGCCTCTAGTTTGATGGTGCATACAAGAGAACTAAGGATAAGGTAGCCGCAAGCATCGTTGTTTTCTCTCCTTTAGGAGAGAAAATCTATGGTGAAGGAATCATCTTGGAAGGTGTCCACTTTAACAATGAGGCAGAATATCGAGCTTTAATTCATGGTCTTTGTTGGTGTCTTAGTAATTCAATCGAGAGGTTAAATGCTTTTGGAGACTCCATACTATTGGTAAGGCAGATGCAAGGCACATGGCAATGCAAAAATACAAACCTCTCTAGTAAAATGAGAGAGGCCAAATCTCTTATGAGAAGATTTAGGGAGGCACAAGTACATCATGTGCCAAGAGACCAGAACAAAGATGCCGACCATCTAGCATCATCAAAGCTGAATGAGTCAATGGTGGGAGCAGTGGCTATCAAACCCCCACTTTGGCAAGGCAAGGAAGACTTAGAAGATATTCTACATCTCTTAGAGCAAGGAGAAGCTCCCAAACACCTGACTAAGGGAGAAAGACAGTGGCTAGCTTAGAAGGCTACAAGATATCGCATTGTAAATGATAGTTTGTATTGTCTTGGTAAGGATGGTGTGCTTAGGAAAGTGCCTTCAAAATGGGAAATTGAAGAAATCTTAAAAGCTTGCCATGATGATGTGTGTGGAGGCCACTTTGCACACGATATCACAAGTAAAAAGGTTCTACAAGCCGGCTTTACTTGGCCCAGTCTACACCGAGATGCCAAATATTGGTGTCAAACATGTGAAGAATGTTAGAAATCAAGATCACGACGGCTCATAGAAGAACCCCAAACCCCAATTAAGGTCTATGGACCCTTTGAGAAGTGGGGAATTGATGCCATAGGGCCTCTACCACGGACTCCATCAGGAAAATAGTATATTATCATGGGGGTAGATTACATGACTAGATGGGTCGAGGCTATGCCAACTAGAAGAATCACTGCTAAGGAAGTGAGTAAATTCATCTTTGACCACATTTGTTGTAGGTTTGGTATCCCTCTTGAAATACTATCAGATAGAGGACCAAGGTTTAGAGCTAATGTGGTGGGTGAACTCATGCAAAAGCTAAATATTCAACGACGACACTCTACCCCTTACTACCCTCAATGCAATGGATTGGTGGAAAAGGTAAATGGAATGATTTGTAAAATCATTAGCAAACAGGTACATTCAAGGCCCCGGAATTGGGATAAGCACCTTAGTGGAGCTCTATGGGCTTACAAAACCTCCTTCAAAACCATGTTAGGGTTCACACATTTTCATCTAGTTTATGGACAAGAGGCTCTTTTGCCTATTGAGGTGAAATTAGCTAGCCTTCTGGTATTAGGTGGCACAGTAGGCTCTCAAAAGGATAAGTTACATAAAAGATTACTGGACCTAGAGAGGCTACAATTGGATCATAAAGAAGCCATCAACCACTACTCCCAGGAAGCTGAGAAACGTAGAGAAAAGTTCAACAAGAAGCTAATAGATAAAAATATCAAGGAGGGATCTTTAGTGCTTTGATATGACAATCACTTTGATAAAATAAATGATGGCAAGTTTCTCTGCCGGTGGGAGGGACCATTTTGGGTCACAAAAAAATTCAACAATGGCTCCTACAAACTTCAAGACATTGAGAGAAAAGTGCACAAGATCAGGGTAAATGGATGGCGCTTAAAACCCTATCACATTAGGGTGGGTTCAGCTCAAGATACCAAAGAGTGTCTAGAGGCATAAATACCTCTAGTCAGGTTGGGGGGGCTATATGATCCGAGAAAATCACAAAAAAATATTTGTCCAACACTTTGTTGAATTTTTACACATTTAGAGCTTTGAAATAAAGAAGAGGGTGGGAACAACCTCTTGGGAAATCCAAGAAATCACTGGATGGAAATATTTCATGGACCGGTTTACCAAGGGGGAGTGAAGAGTAAATATCAATGGAGGAAGATAAAGAGAAAATGTATAATGTAAAAAGAAAAGAAATGAAATGGATTTTGAGCAATCCAAAGCGCTTGTGAGGCTCATAATGTCATGACTTTGGAGCCTTATGATAATTCAACCAAATGGGACCCTTCTTGGAAGCATTAGTAGAAGAAAAATCAAGCACATGATTTTGTAATATTTTTAAAAAATACTTTCACTTCGATCCAAAAAAACTTTTTAACATGAAAGTTGTAGTGCGTGAACTAAAGTTTTGGCTGGTATTTTTTTATAATTTTTTGGAGCTACGAGTCGGGAGATATAGCCAAAATGGTGGATGCCAACTTTTTCCAACTACGGTGGAGACCACCTCCCAATTTTATACACCTGACACTTTCTTTCCCACACTTAACACTTCCATAAAACATCATTCATTAGACTCCCAACCCTTTCCCCTCTCTTATCCTCTCTCTCAAGCTAATAAACCATTAGAATTCCCCTCCTAAATTACCCTCAAATTATCCTTAATTGTAGTAGTGATGTATAAATTCTCACTACTCTCTCTCTATTATTGCTAGATATGATCTTATTTTATGAAGATTCTCTATATTTTTTTATAGGAGAGCTCTTGGACTCAAGCTATAGGGGGGAGAATTGAGACAACTCACCTATGATGGAGCTTGATTAAGTATAAATTGGTCAACAAAACATCTAGATGGAGCTTTCACATTGGTAGAAACACCTTAATGCAGCTTTGGTGGTGTTAATTCCTATTCTATCTTAACCTTCTCCCTAAACATCCTCAAGGCCTATATAAAGAGGCATTCTCCTTTGTAATTTTCAAGAAGAGAGAGAGCCAAGAGGCCTTCTTCAGCTCTATTGAGCCTTTCCCATTCTTTCTCATGAGCTTATGCAGTTCATTCCCTTACTATAGCTCATGCATGCTCTACAGTGTAATAAGCCCATGCTTTTGGTGTCCATATTGTGTATATTGGTTATGTCTTGAGGGTTCTCCATCTTTTGTGCCCTCTTAAGTTTTATTGATTCATCTATCTTTTGTAGTTCTCTCTCTCTCTCTCTCTCTCTTAGTTTTCCTCTCTTCTCCCTCACAAGCTCCTCTCCCTCTTGCATAGTGTCCTAGTCCACTCTTCCATGACTAGGTGGTGCCCTTACCTCATTCATTTTGTGGCAGAAGGGAGTTTGGTATAGTATAGAGGCTGCCATATCAAATTTCCTTCGTCAGGTCATATACTCCACCTCAGTTTGTAGTAACACCTCTTGCTACTGCCATGATAATTCCTTTTTTGCAAATTTTTGGAGCTACATCCATCTTGTGTTCCTCTCTATTGCTCGTGTTGCATTTGACATTCTACTACACATAGGTGTATTCTTACTACTTCTACGAGAGTGCAATTATTTTGTGAGCCCTTAATTTGGAGCTTTTGCAACTCTTTTTGGAGTTTTTTGGGATTACCTTGTACACCTTGGAGTATTTGTATTTAAGTTTAGAGTATTTGGGGAGTATTACAATTACCATACGTATC
Organism: Lygodium microphyllum; assembly: GCF_053477565.2. Taxonomy (NCBI): domain Eukaryota; kingdom Viridiplantae; phylum Streptophyta; class Polypodiopsida; order Schizaeales; family Lygodiaceae; genus Lygodium; species Lygodium microphyllum. The sequence continues at coordinate 115,664,663 of NC_141147.1, forward strand.
CATATAATACATGCAATCATGTTTGGTGTATAGTAGATGCCATATATCCATGAAACATGTAGTTTTGCATGGGTGGATGAAAATTACATTGAACTTACATATTTCTTTTTATTTTGAAGTGTCTGTCTTAATTTGCTATATTTATACATAAGAACCAAGTATTAACAATTATGTTGTTAAAGACTCACAAAATTAGAAACCAAGACAGTGATCATGGAGTAATGACTGTTGAAGAGACCCAAATATAGTTTTTCCAACACGAGACAATTTATATCATCACTTAGTACACTGATTCACAACACTAGTCTCATCAATGCTATGATCTCGGAGTGGTTGGCATGTCACATGTACTAGGCACTGATTCTAGACACTAAAGTCTCACTTTAGACACATACAATAGTGGTGCAGTTATGCACACACATTTCCTAGCCCTCCACACCTTGTGAAAATATCTAAGACATAATCCAGCTCCATGGCTAAGCTTGCTAGCAGATACCTACATGTTAATTCAATATTTAAGTACCCATTATAGGCCAATGTATGTATACAAAAATTATGGCAACATACTTAAAAAATTTTGATGCTTGTTCTACTCCACCTTTTCAAAGGGCTCCATCCCCACCTCTGTATGCTCAAATGGTCACTCTAAGATGAATATTTGAGTGGCAGGATACTTGTATGGTCCCACTTTCTCTTGAGCTTACCTCCTCTTGAGTGGCTGGATGCTTGTAACCAACATTGCACATGAGTGTGCAAGTGTGATGGAACTTCAAGTTTGCACTTTGATCACCCTTCAACACTTTGCCAAAGTGTTGTGCTAAACATAACATTACCAAATAACCTTTGTGTGCTAGAAACTTATGGGCTAGATCTATAGTTCCCTTCACTAGCTTTGTGGAAAACTCGTTTCACTTAGGGATACCTTCAAGACATTTCAATGCAAGAGACTTATCATTTAGTGTTATCTTATATTGGTGTTCAAGTATATCAAATTAAAAACACATTAAAAGGCCAATAATTGGACAACTTTTCTCCTCCATCCCTACAATAAGAAATAACGTAGAAAAATTAGTGAAGAGGAGGCATGCCACCTCAAAGGAGGGCACCTTCTTGTAATAGCACATACCATATATGCTTCTCTCCAAATGCTATGTGCATAACACATCTCTAATAAGCTTCATGTATTGTAAGCTCACATAATACTGAGAGTTAATATAAAGAGAGAGAAGGTTGTCACACCCATCCAATACAAATGTGTCCAATGTACATACATCAACCAACAAGGCATCCACAATAGTTTGATATTGGAAGCCTTCCATAAAATAAGTTTTGTGGTAGGCACAAGACTAGTTATCATGTTTATCAAATAGTCGTGTTTTTTCTCAAAAGTTTTTTATATACAAGGAAGCCTAACAATACCTTCTTTCCGATTAGTTAGGTGCCTAGTAGAATCCTTGTACAACATGGAAGTCAAACACACAAGAAAGTGGGTCTATGAAGGAGTCTATACCCTTGGCTCAATGTGTCCCCCATGGCTATCATTTTTTTTGGCGTTTTCCTTTGCCTGAAATGTTTGCACATAATCAATTGTGACTTAATAAAAAAGGTCTATGAGTAGTTAATAAATATTATTGACAATGTATCATAATTCTTTACTCGTGGGGTCATATATCTGAATGGAGTTTGTTGTACTTGTGACTGATGTTGCCCTTCTCTTTGCGTTCATCACTGTTTTGTCCAAGATTATGATGTCCATATCATTTCCTACCACACATCATGTTATGACTTGTAAACAATGTAAAAGAGCTCCACAAGATACATTCACTTGTAGCATTTACTACCTTGGGTAGTCTTTGCCTCTAAAGTAATGCTATGTATTGGCATTTTACCTACACTTTGAATATTCAGTGTGTTTCCTTTTGTTGGAAAACATTACAATTGTTACCATTGTTAGAAAACATCCACCCTAGATTTAGTTTCCACATGATCTTTCTTGTGCAAACATCCACCTCTTCCATGATCCTTCTGTTGAGATATCGAGCTCCACTCGTGATATACAGTCACAATGTGTGACTGGCCTTCCCTTTATTCAAATGTCACTGAAAAAATAAAGAATCAAGTAACAGTGATGGGCGCCCGCCACCTGCAATGTGTAGGCGTGGGTACTGTCATTGTAGTAATACACAAGCGGCTAGGTAGAGGTGCCTTTACCCCCAACAGTTTCCTATAAGAGCATTTCTGGAGTTGTATGCAATACCATAGTCAAGATTTCCCTTTAAGTATCTGAGCAACCATATCCCAGCTTTTCAATGACTTTCTCATTGTTTGTTTGAGAACCTACTCAAAACACCAATAGTAAAACTGGGTGACCGTTGTGTATTTATGTTATCGACTTGTCAGTTGCAGATGCGGTTGGTACACCGCCCATGAATAATAGCTAGATGACAGCTATCCTTATCTACTCTAGTTCTTGGCTCAGTTAGTATGCCACCTTAGTTAGTTGAGTTTGGTTTGAGACCCATATATAGGGTTCTTCTATTTCTATGTACTTGAGTTCTTTTTGGCTTACACAAAAACTAAGAAGAGGAAAACTGTTTTTCAGCCTCCACCTGTGTGTGTATTCCCCCATTGTGCAAGCAAGAAAGCTACAAGTGAGACTCCTTCCTTCTCTCCCACAATCTTGACATGGTATCAGAGCCTTGTTCGTGGTAAGGAGCTCAAGAAAGCAAGCCAAGTTCGCGGTGTTCTGGTAAGAGGACCAGTGTTGCTTTCATTTTCTGGTTTGGGAGCTGCAGGTAGCACAGCTGAAAAGTACAGGCATGCATTGTCTCAGATTGAGACGCCCTTCGCGGTGTGGCAAGAGGGCAGTATATGCTGCGGGAGACGGCTTTAGCCCCTGGTATCCTTATTTTTTTGATTTGAGGCCATTTCGGGGCCTGTTTTGGAGGCGGAAATTTTTTGCACGGACTCAGGAAAAGACCCTATTTTATGCTGTGCGACCACTGTTCTACAGGTCGGTGAAAAGTTACTGTAGAAATTGCATTGTATGCTTGTGCGCAGAGACATTGGGAGTTACAGAATCATCCTTGTTGCCTGTTGATGCAAAATCATCACTAGGAAGTGACTGTGTGGTCAAATACCACTTTCGTCAATTTTGCAGATTTGCCCTTGTGAGGCTGAAGCTGTGTTCTTTGTAGTGATAGAATTTTTTGCAATGTTTTGTAATGGCGTCTGATTCTCTTTCACAGATTGTCACTGAAAAGCTTGACAAGAACAACTTCCAAGCATGGAAGTTCAGAATTACGAATTTCCTTATGGGAAAAGGATATTGGGAATTTGTTGCAAGAAATGAAGAAGAACCAGTTCTTCCTGATGTTCCCAATCAACAACAAATGCAGGCATTTAAAGCATGGCATGAGAGAGCTAGAAAAGTTATGTACTGGCTATTTATCAGTATTTCAGACTCTATGATTGTGCATATTCAGGATGCAAGTACGCCAAAGGAGGCATGGGATACTCTGTCAAAAATGTATAGCACAAATACGCAAGCCAAGAAAATGTAGCTCAAGCAAGAGTTGCACAATGTGCAAAGAGAAAATATGAGCATCAATGACTACCACATGAAGGTGAAGAAGATTGCAGATGCACTTGCTTCCATTGGGTTGCCAGTTAGTTTATGTGACCTTGAATGGTCTAGGAAAGGATTATGCACAGTTCCGAACATCCATTTCCGTCCGTGAAAGATTTCCTGATTTTGAGGAGTTGATTGCTCTTCTAATTTCTGAGGAGCAGAGAAATGGTGGTGCATCTTCTTCAGGAGGAACTTCAAAAGAAGCTGTCTTCTACTCAAATGTTGGAAGAGGTAGAGGCAGAGGTAGAGGAGGTCGATTTGGAGGCTATGGTAGAAATCAGAATATGCAGCAAACTCAAGAAAACCAGTCCTATGGAGGAGTACGTGGTAACTCTAGAGGCAGGGGGAGCCAAAGAGGTCGTGGTGGATGGCAAAGAGGCCAAAATGTAAACAATAGTGTTGAATGCTACTACTGTGGTAAAATGGGTCATATGGCTAAAGACTGCTATAAAAAGCAGAATGACATCATGAATGAAAAACTACAACAAGGGAATTATGCATCTTCTAGTAGACAGGGTGATGAGAGAAATGAGCATTTGTTTATGGTGCAGCACATGAACAATTATGTGACAAGTGTAGAAGAAAGCAACGATGTATGGTATGTTGACTCAGGTGCATCAAACCACATGGCAGGTCATGCAGAATGGATGGAGGATGCAAGGAAAAGGGAAAAACTAGGATTTGTGGAGATTGGTGATGATACTGCACATCCTATTGTGCAGATTGGAAAAATTCCTTTGTCTATGTAGGATGGGAAAAAGAAATACCTGTCCGATGTATTTCATGTCCCGAATATCACCAAGAATCTGGTTTCTGTTGGTCAAATGGTTGAGCAGGGCTTGCAGGTCAGATTTAATCCTCATGGATGCTTTGTTGAGGATATGAAAAATAAAGGTCGCTTGATAGCAAAAGGAAAGAAGAAGGGCAGAATGTTTATGTTGGATGCAGACATACCTGAATTGAGTGCAGCAATGTTTGCACATGGGACCGGTGTAGTTGCAGATATTTGATATCTGGCATAAACGCATTGGTCATGTTAATGTACAGTGACTTAAATCAATGCAGGCCCAAAATATTGTTGCAGGATTGCCTAAATTCAAGATTGCAGAAATGCATAAGGTATGTGAAGCCTGTCAGTTTGGAAAACAGACAAGAAAACCATTTCGTAGACTTGTTCAAGAGAGTAAGAAGCCATTGGAATTAATCCACTCTGATGTGTGGACTACTAAAGCTGCATCTCTTGGAGGCTGTCATTATTTTGTCACTTTTATTGATGACTATAGCAGAAAAGTTTGGGTGTATTTTATGAAAAAGAAAAGTGAAGTGTTTGGGCATTTTAAAACTCTTAAAGCTATGGTTGAAAAAGAAACAGGCCTGCAAATAACATGCCTAAGGTCAGATGGAGGGGGAGAGTACCTCTCAAATGAGTTTGCAAGGTTCCTGCAAGAGCATGGCATAAAGCAACAATATTCGTGCAGTCATACCCCACAACAAAATGGAATTGTAGAAAGGAAAAACAGGCATATTGGAGAGGTATCTCGTGCCATGCTCAATGAAAAAGACTTGCCAGATTTTTACTGGGCTGAAGCAGTTGCTACAGCAGTCTACATAATGAACATGACTCCCACTGCAGCAATACATGGCATGACTCCAGAGGAGAGGTATACTGGTAGAAAACCAGATATTTTTCATTTGAAATTTTTTGGTTGCATTGCCTATGTTCATGTGCCAGATGAGTTGAGATCCAAGTTGGATCCAAAAGCTGAGAAGTGCATCTTTATTGGTTACTCTCTGCAGCAAAAAAGGTATAGATGCTATAACCCTTCTACTCGTAAGTTTACAGTGAGCAGAGATGTTGTTTTTGATGAGATGAGTAGCTGGTATAAACCAGTAAATGTGATTGATAATGTAGATGCACAAAATGGTAATGCTGCACAGAGTTCACAGCAGCAGTCACAAGATATTAGTGGACCTGGAGCGTCCTCTAGCAGTGGTTCACATTCTTCGCCATGGACAGGCAGATTGAGATCATGAGAATCTTCTTAAAGCAATGCAGATAGTGGTATGCAAGTATCACGAAAAGGAAAAGAGAAGGTAGATTAGCCCATGTTTGATGTGAATGTACGCCACTCTTATGTGGATGGTGAATCCAGTGGCTCAGAACAGAGCATTGATGATGAGTTGGGTATTCCTTCTATTGTTACACCTGGAGTAAGGAAGACCAGGGATGTTTTGAGAGTACTTGGGAGTGAACCTACTTTGCGCAGGTCTACTAGAGCTAGGTATCCTATGGATAGGCTGAAATATGATGGATTTACAGCCATTCACTATGCATATATGGTCAAAGTGATACATGAACCAGAACTCACTTCTTTTGAGCAAGCCATGGGAAAATAAAAATGGGAGAAAGCCATGGATGAAGAAATGGATGCCTTGGAAGCAAATGCTACATGGGAACTGGTACCTTTGCCTAAAGGTAAGAATGCAATTGGCTGTAAGTGGGTTTATAAGGTGAAGCACAATGCAGATGGTTCTGTGAATAGATACAAGGCAAGAATAGTAGTCAAGGGGTATGCACAAACATATGGCATTGATAATAAAGAAACATTCAGTCCGGTTGCAAGGATGGCAACCGTAAGAGTAGTCATTGCTATGGTTGCATCAAAGGGATGGTTTTTACATCAGATGGATGTAAAGAATGCCTTCTTGCATGGTGATTTGCAAGAAGAGGTCTATATGGAGCAGCCGCCAGGTGATGTGCATGCTGTTCATCCTGGGTTTGTTTGCAGGTTGAAGAAAGCCTTGTATGGCTTGAAGCAAGCACCTAGAGCATGGTCTGATAAGATAGGACAATATCTTGTCACTATTGGCTTTCAGATTTCCAAGGCAGATTTCTCACTTTATGTGAGAAAAACAGAGAAATGTATTATGCTGCTTGTCATTTATGTTGATGATTTGATTATCACAGGTGATAGTGATGAAGATTTCTTGGACATTGAGGTGATTAGATCACCAAGTGGGATACAGCTCTTGCAGAGGTAGTATGGATTGGACATGCTGTCCAAATATGGGATGACAGGCTGTAAGCCTATTTCAGTTCCTTTGGAGCAGAATGTGAAGCTGAGCACAGATGCAAGTGAGCTTCTGGAAGACCCTACTATGTACAGACGCATAGTAGGAAGTTTGATTTATATGACTATTACCAGGCCAGATTTGAGCTATGCTATTGGATTGGTAAGTCAGTTTATGCAGGCTCCAAGGAAGCCGCATTTGGATGTGGCTAGACGCATACTCAGGTATGTGAAGTCCACATTGCAGTATGGACTACTTTATGAGACTGGGGTTCAGATACAGTTACATGGATACACTGATGCTGATTGGGCTGGTGGCATTTCTGATAGACGATCTACTAGTGGATATGTGTTCTCTTTTGGGAGTGCTGCAGTCACTTGGAGCAGCAAGAAACAACCTACAGTTGCCTTGTCGAGCACAGAGGCTGAGTACAGGGGCGCATCAATGGCTGGATGTGAGGTAGCTTGGTTGCATAAGCTACTTTATGATATGCATCAGCTTACAGATGGGCCAGTTGTCATTTATTGTGACAACATGAGCAGTATACACTTGGCAAATAACCCAGTCTATCATGCTAGAACAAAGCACATTGAGGTGCATTATTACTATGTGCGGGAGAGGGTTTTACTAGGTCTTATTGATCTAGTTTATGTCAGCACAGAGGATCAGGTAGCCGACATATTTATGAAGGCATTGGGTGCAGAGAAGCTGCGCAAGTTCAGAGACCTACTTGGTGTGCAGGAATTGGGATTGAGCTCGAGGGGGAGTGTTGAGATATCGAGCTTCACTCGTGATATGCCAGGGTGAACGTTGTGTATTTATGTTACCGACTTGTCAGCTGCAGATGCGGTTGGTACACCGCCCATGAATAATAGCTAGATGACAGCTATCCTTATCTACTCTAGTTCGTGGCTCAGTTAGTATGCCACCTTAGTTAGTTGAGTTTGGTTTGAGACCCATATATAGGGTTCTTCTATTTCTATGTACTTGAGTTCTTTTTGGCTTACACAAAAACTAAGAAGAGGAAAACTGTTTTTCAGCCTCCACCTGTGTGTGTATTCCCCCATTGTGCAAGCAAGAAAGCTACAACTGAGACTCCTTCCTTCTCTCCCACAATCTTGACACCTTCTTCACACTATGCACCTCTAGTGCATCATGATCCTCATCTAGGTCACCTAACCTTGTCATATCTCATGGCACATTGTAGTGACTTGTCTCTAATTTGAATCCTTCAATAAAGAATCAATACATTTCTTAATGCACGACTATAGCACTACCACACAATGCAATAGAAAACATTACATGGACTCAAACTCACTTTCTCAAAGCTCAATCTCTTGCTTGGGTGTATCATTCAATGAGTACTCCAACCACCATGGGCACTCATAGACTCCGATGGTGTTAGTCCTTGCTCTAGCACTATCTAAGTAAACATGAAACTATAACTATGAAGGCCAACCCACTCCTCTAAGAGGGGAGGAAGGACCTCAATGGATCCATTTGACAATAGGCCTCACAACCATCTACAAAAATCAAAGAACTACTCAATTTAAATGCATGTGCACCAAATATTTAAAATGTCAACCTTAGAAATAAAAAAATAAAATCAACCTATAGATTAAATGTTTCCTAGATTGGATTGACTTTGGCATCTTGTTGGGATTTGCAACATTCTTCATGTCAACAAGCAAATGTGAGAATACCTTTAGCACATGCATGCACCTCTATTCTTTAAAGAAAGTCTCAAACCCATTTACAAGTAATAATGAATCTCCTAGAAGGTGGTACCAATATACCTCTTAGCAAACATACACTTGAAATTTCTTAAGGTCCTCCATATGTGACATTCAAGGTCCTTTGCTTTTGTGCATGCCAAATGTAACAAAACTTCTTTTTTTTTCATTTGGAGAAGACAACATTGAGAAAATAGTATCGAGCATCACTCATATGTGTTGGATTGCAACATACATAGGCATTTACATTATTCACAAATGATTACCTTTTCGATGACATCTTTGCATTGCAAGTTGCATAAAAGGTTATCTTTTGTAATTGCCATCATATTTTTTTCTTCCCATTTGACCTTATAAAGCATGGTGAAGAAGTCCTCTCCACGAGCTAGATTGGCAATGGCAATATACTAATATCCTTTGTCCCTAAGCTTATCCTCGTCTTTTTCTGTGGGAAAACTAAAAACTCATATGCTGTGGCAATTGGTTGTGATGCCTATTTTCAAATGTGGCAATTGGAAAATGCAACTCTCGTAAAAGTGACTCTTCCTTGGAAATTGCAGTATTGTACTTGTCCTACAATTTAAAAAACCTCTCATTTCTATGGCACACACTTATATGCTGTTGCAAAACTAAAAACTCATTATATAGAGTTATATACCTTCTAAAAAAAACAAAGCTAGAAAGAGGCATGGTGATTTGTACTATGGGGCATTCCCATGTTGGTTTTTCCTTCTTTCTACCTCATATTCAATCTCTTTCCATTTTCTTTGCTTAGCAGTGAGTTTATCAAGAATGCTTTCTTTATTAGTGATTCCAAACTTTTGAAAAAAAAAAGACCTTATGGCCTAGTTTGGGCTTCACATGTGCCTTGTGACTCTACAAAAAGGAACATTATGCAAAACATGCAATCAAAAAAACATAATATCTTGTAAATGAGTCTAAGGGGGGAAAGGATATTCCAAAGAAAGTTGCAAGGGGGAGGGGGGATGGGATTTTAAAAACCACAAAAATCATACTCTAAAGAGAGTTGGAAGTGTAGAAAAGATAGAATTTAAGTTAACCTCAAGTTTAATGCTCATATTGTAAAGAAAAAAGAAGTGAACTAGAGAAAAGAAGAGGTCAAGAGACATAATAGAAGCTCAAATACAAAGAGAAATAGTATTAAGGAGAGATAAAGAGAGCTAGTAAACAACGTGAGAAAAGGAGATAGGGGCGAGGATAGATAGAGCCACGAGATAGATAAAGAGCTTAGAAGTGTTGAGATAGTAGGGAGGAAAGAGGAGAGGGCAAGGGAGGTAGTAGTTGAAAGATGGGGATAGTAATAAAGTTAATTAGATAGGGATAGTGAGATGGAAAGAACCTATAAAGATGGCAAGAACATATAAAAATAAAGAGATAAAGAAGAGATAAAGCGATCTTGTAAATTGGTATGAGAAAAGAATATAGGGACGACGATGAATAATGATGGGGAATAGATAAGGAGATTGGAGATAGCATGGATGATAAAGTTAAGGAGATAAACATAAGTAGGGGTGAGGATAAATAGAAATTATGAATGTAAAGATAGTAGAGAGGAAAGAGAAGAGCTCAATAGTGGTAGATAGAGATAGCAATAAAGCTAAGAAGACAAAGATAGGAGATAGCAAAGAAGAGACAAAGAGAGCTTGCAAATAATGTGACACAAGGAGATAGGGGTGAGGATAAATAGGGATAAGGTATAGATAAAGTTGAGATAGTAGGGAGGGCTAAATTAACAAGATAAATATAAGTAGTGGTGAGAATAAGTAGAGATTTTGTGTAGAGATAGTAGTGAGGAAAGAGAAGAGGTCAATAGTAGCGGTAGGTAGAGTTAGCATTAAAGCTAAGGAGACAAGATAAGGGGATAACAAGAAGATATAAATATAAATAGATAAAGAAGAGATAAAGAGAGCTTGTGGAGAATATGACAAATAAGGAGAAGATGTGATGAGATGAGTAGATGTAGAAGAGTAAGAGTTAGAGGAAATGATATCCATGAAGAAGCACCCCAACGTACCACGACTCGGTATAAGGATGAAAGTGTAATCAAACTTTATATCCATAAAATACGTGGAAGTGCAATAAACTTACTTTTACAATCCAATGAACTTATATGTTCACAATACATAAAAATTCGATCAAACTTTACATATGAATTGCTAAAATCAAGAGCAAGCAATAGCTCTCTTTCTTTTCTTTTATCTACACCTATAAAAAACTAGCATATGACCCTCACATGCCTCACAATATTAGCTCCAAACAATGCATTAGCAAGAATTAGAAATAGTTTTGCATATTGAAAAAAGCATAGAAAAGAAAATAACATTCAAACCCATGAACACCTCTATTACATTGCACAAAATTACCAATTTCCTAATTTTTATGTTTCTAGTATGGTTTGCAACACTATTTATTTCATCTATTTCTTGCTTGTAATTTACAATGAGTAAAGAGAGCAAATTTCCTAAAGAAGGCAGTATTGCCATAGCTAGAAGTTCCTTTTATTCATGTCTTCTCACTCTTCTAGAGTTACCTAATGCTTATTCTTCAAATATAGTTATTGCTTCTGTTTTGAGAAAAATGATTTTACGACATGTAGGCTAGAAGGAAAGAGAAAAACCCACTTTGGGAAGGACCAGCCTCATGTGCTTGGCTAGTCCTTTCATTTTCTCTGGCAATACATGGCATAGCTCCTATTAGAAACACTACTCATATAATAAGACAAAGCTTAAAAAATGAAATTTACTAGGCCTAAGATAAACCAATGGAAATTCTTTCCACCTTAATATGAAGAGTTTCAGCACTTGAATCCTGTTAGCTAACCGTGTATGTTTGGTTATTTCCCTTCTTAACGTTTCGACACTAGGCAGGTGTCAATCCCCATACATGGTCTTAAGATTAAGAGTTTCAGGCCTTGAATCCTATCAGCTAGCTACATATGTTTCCTTACATTCTTGGTGTTAGCCCTCATACATGGACTTACAACTTTGTGGGGACCTGTGTTAATTCATCCTCTCTATTGACCTCCCTCCATAATAATCCCCACTTGTCCATATTTTGGGGCATAATTGTGATGGACTTGCAAGAGGGTGTGCTAAGAAAAATGAGGAATCTACCTTTGACACAAGCCATAGCATAACTCTATTATGGGCATTTACATATAAAAAAGTAGCAAGATTATGAAAGCTTGTTCTTTTATTTATCTTTATGAAAAATTTCAATTCACCACCTAAACGATAGTGAAAGGCATGACCTCTCTTCCTAGCTCCTCATCTATCTCGATCCATGGAGCAAACTGGAACAATGCAAATAATAACTAATATCAATATAAGCCAACAATGATAAATTTTTAACTCAATGACTTTAAAAAAAAGGAGAAAAATATCTTAATTATTACATGAGATAAAAAATAAAAAAGGGGAAAGAATAAAAAGGCACATAAAAATTCTACTTTGGGAGGACCATCATGAAAAGAGTCTTTAAATCCACCCAAAAAGACAACATACTAAGAGTAAAAGAATATATCCAAAATTATGACCAGTGAAAAGAAAACCCTAGCACATTTACTTTTGGTTTTCCTAAAAAGGAAAAAAAAAGTGAAGGTAGAGGAGAAGAGGGCAAAGAGCAGCAATACATATTGACATCCTCGACTTATACATGTACCCCATGAATTCTATGCTTACTCTCTAATATATTCACTCAAATTGTAATGTCAAGGTTGAGCATCGATTTGCTTACTAATTCAAAGGAGCCTTCTTAAAATTTTTCTATCACAAAATTTTTTAGAGTGTGGGGGCTTTGTCCTCCCCCAACCATCTACACATGCGAATACGAAGGGGGGATTTTGTGCCCCCCCACACCACAAACTTTTTAAAGGGCCAGGGATTTTGCCTCCCCAATTGGTTTCACTACCTAGATAGTGAAGGGGGCACGAGCCAAAATTTTTTATCACAGTGGGGGGATTTGGTGCACCCCCCTCGGTAATATATGCTCATTAACATGTGGGAGGGGGGCATTTTCCCTCCCCTCCCCCATGTGCCAGCCCAAAAAGAATTATCTATGTGGGCGCATATGAGGAAGGGTGTCATGGCACATCCATGCCCTTCATAAATGTGCTTATTAAATTGTTTTAGAACTTAGATAGGGCAAATTTGTGCCCCCCATACCTTTTTTCTTTTTGAGGGTAGGTCGGTAGGCGATTGTGCTTCCCTGCCCCCACTCCATGTATGGAGATGGTAAGGTGGGGGGGGGGGGGGGACATGGGCACCATTGCCCCCCTCTAAAAACATGCTCATTAATATGTGGGTGCTCGCAAAAAATAAAATTTTAAAAGAGTAGAATGGGGGGACCTTTGTGCCACAAAGCCACCCCCCCCCCCCCCCCCCCCAAAAAAAAAAAGAAGAAAAAATTAAAAAAAAAGTGTAGATGGTGAAGTAGGGGCACATATACATATACCCCCGCTCTCTTCTTAAGTATGTTAATTAACATGTGGGCAAGAGGAACTTTGTGCCCCCTCCCAAAAATGTTAACTCTTAGAATGGGGGTAGGGGGAACTTTGTGCCCCCTCCCAAAAATGTTAACTCTTAGAATGGGGGGCCTTTGTACCCCCTCCCAAAAATGTAGACGGTGAAGGAGGGGCACATATACATATACCCCCTCTCTCTTCGTATGTTAATTAACATGTGGGTAGGGGGAACTTTGTGCATCCTCCCAAAAATGTTAACTCTTAGGATGGGGGGCCTTTATACCCCCCACACCACAAAGGTTTTTAAGACCATAAATCTGCTCATTAATTTTTTTAAAAATATGAGATTAGGGGGGGATTTATTTTGCCCACACCAAATTTATTTTCGGAGAGTGGGGGGTTTTGCATCCCTAGTGTGGAGACGGTAAAGGATAGGGCATGTGCATCCCTACCCCCTCCATAAACATGCTCATTAACATGTGGACAAGGGCACTTTGCACCATTAATTTTATAAGAGGGTGGTGGGACTATCCTCCTAGTGTAGATGGTGAAGGGGGGCCATAGGCACCCCCATGCCCCCATAAATATGCTCATGAACCTATGCTAGGTTGGGGACACTTTGAGCCCACTCCAAAAAATGTTAAGTTTTAGAATGGGGGCCTTTTGTGCCCCCACACCACGTTTTTTTAAGGGGGTAGGTTTTTGGCCCCCCCAACCATATGTGTAGGCATAAGTGATGAAGGGGGGCATGAGCCCACTCCAAAAAATGTTAAGTTTTAGAATGGGGGACCCTTTGTGCCCTCACGCCACAAGTTTGTTTAAAGGGGCAGGCTTTTGGGCCCCCCAACCATATGTGCAGGCATAAGTGATGAAGGGGGGGCATGAGCACCCGCATCCCTTCATAAGTATCCTCATTATATTTTTTTTCACATCTTAGATTGGGGGCCTCATGCTTCTTACAACAATTTTTTTCCTTGAGGGCAAGGGGTCCCCCCACACCCCATGGGGCATGAATGGGTGGGGGCATGGACACCATTGCCCCCTCAAAAAACATGTCCATATATATGTGGGTGAGCCAACTTTGTGCCCCCACCCAGTTAAACAAAAAAGAATTGTAGAATAGGGGAACCTTTGTGCCTCTGCCACACCTTGGGAGAGGGGTACCCCCCCCAAATCATCTCCATGCTTGTGCAAATGGTGGAGGGAGGCATGGGAAATGTGGGCCTCTCCGTAAATATGCACATTAACTTGTGGGTGGGGGAAACTTCCCACCTTCCATATAAATTTTAAATCTTAGAATAGGGGGCCTTTGTGTCACCCACGCCATAATTGCTTTCAAGAAGATAGGGTATTGGTCTCCCCAACTATTTGTGGGGGTGCAGATAGTGAAGCAGGTCATGAGCACCCTCACCCTCTTCATAAATATCCTTGTTTTAATTAAAAAAAAAATCCCTTAGATTGGGGGGTCTTTTGTGCCCCCCTCACAATTTTCTTTTTTCTATGGGGAGGGGTTTTTTTGGCTACTGCATGTACATAGATGGTAAAGGGGGGCACATGCATCCTTGCCCCCCCACCCACCCCCCACCACAAATTTTTTTAGAGGGTGGGGGAATCAGCCTCACCCAACTAATTACGTGTGCACAAACAATGAAGGGGAGGCAAGTGCACCTTGAACACCGCTCTATAAATATACTTATTAATGTGTTAGTGGGGGGCACTTTGTGCTCCCCTCCCAAAAATCTTAAATCTTATAATGGGGCATACCCCCATACCACAAAATTTTAAAAGGGGATAAGGGATACTTTGTGCCTTCTCTTGAAAATAATTTGTTTTAAATCTTAAAATGGGCAGGGTTTGGGCTCCCCCTCCCTATGCCATAAACAAGTGGTTGAGGGAAATAGTTTATTAAAATAATCCAAAGATAATATTTTTAAATATAAAAACAAAAACAAAAAAAAGGATATATTGATGATTAAAAAAGATAGTTGAGATAGCTATGAAAAAGAAAATAGTAAATAAGTAAATAAGATAGTTGAGATAGCTATGAAAAAGAAAATAGTAAGTAAATTTTATAATGTGTTGAACTAAGTATTTAATTAAAAAAATACTTTAAATTGACAATTTATCCTATTATTTAACAAAGTAGATTGAAAAAATATTTTTAAAGAAACCTAACTTTTAGATGGAGGGGAATGTTATAATCAAGGGACCTCTCCTTTCCGCTCCACATTGTCACCATCCCCCTTCCCCAGAGAGAGAGAGAGAGAGAGAGAGAGAGAGAGAGAGAGAGAGAGAGAGAGAGAGAGAGAGAGAGAGAGAGAGAGAGAGAGAGAGAGAGAGAGAGAGAGAGAGAGAGAGAGAGAGAGAGAGCAACGATTTAACTTTGTTAACTTGAAGCATGCATATGACCTATATGGGTTGGCATAGGTTGATGGACTCTCTTCAATACTATTGTGCTATTATCTTAATATGGCTCCTAAGTGCATTAATTCTTGAGTTTTTTTGTATTGATATACAAAGGACTACCCATTCATTGCTTAATGCAAAGTATGTTTAGCTTTTGAAGCTAGAAGTATGTTGTGACCACAATGAAAATTAGTTGCAAATATAAAAATGTAACTAACTCAAAGACCTTGAAGGATGTAACATTATATAGAAAGTTGATTGGAAATCTTATTCATCTTATTATCACAAAGCCAAATATTAGCTATGTAGTTGGCAAATTGAGTAACAGAAGTACAAGAGGGTGTTCGGTCTAGAAGATAATCATCTTGGATAGTGTTCTAAATCCCTTTGTGAAGGGGTGGTAGTATCATCCTCATTTTCTTGCCACTTGTGTGAATGATAACTTTGCATGCATTACTTACACATGATAGCTTTTGTGTGCAAAAATTTTCCTACTCAATATATGTGACATTCATGGTGAGAATAAAGCCTTCTTTGGCCAAATGGCTATCCATACAACATAACTTGTTGTGGATCTTATATTTCTTGGTTTTTCAAGAGCTTTTGCATCACTACAAAGGGAATATGGAGGTAGCTCTAGAGTGAGAGTTCATGTATTGTGGTGATTGAGCAACAATTTAGTGTGATAATTGTAGCTCTCTTGGCATTCTTGGTAACAACTAATCAAAATCTCAAACATTGATAAAGAGCCATATTTTCCAATTTAATGTTTTTTTACTATTCTTATAGTCTTTTCATCTCCAAAATTTCCTTTGTGAATCTATTTTTGAGAGTGTATGACCAATTTGCATGGAATGGTTTTCCTTGTGACGATTTATATCTAGAGAGTCTCAAGAGAATGAGGATGGGAAATTTGTTAAATAGTATAATTGCATACAAATGTTTTGAAGATAATGCACATGAGCTTATGAGGGTGAAAACGAATTGCATGTGGAGACAATTTAGCAAAGTGTGATCTCTAAAGCTAAGAATAATCCTTTTACAACAAGAAAGTAATTAGAAATTTTTCTAGTGCAGGACATGATTTTTGAGATGGTGGTGAGAGATAAGAGCGGGAATGGTAATGAGATTGAAGATGAGAGCTAGCAAAGCTTTTAGATTATACCACAAGCTGTTTTTATTGGGGGTAAAGGTGCACATGCGTAGTCACCCATGTATTACCTGCACACATGTACACTGTAGTTAGCAGATGCCCATCACTATCACTTCATTCGTTATTCTTTCAGTAACATTTAAATGAACATTGTGACTATTGGCATTCCCACGTCTTGTGTGTGTGTCTCCCTTGCTCTTGCTCTGTCTACCATAGCTCTTGCTTATGCTTGCATGCTTTCACTCCGGGCTCACTCCCTTCAATTGGCATTAGACCCAACCATTTAACGAGTTTCTTCATCCTTTGTTTCAGTCCATATTCAAAGCTTCAACCCAAGGGTTTCATGGTAGCCATTGTTTCTTTCTTTCGAGGTATGCATTGAGTCTTTCCTACTTTAGGCTTGTTTTAGCTTGCTCGCGCTTGTTGAGGAGCTTTCCAAGGCTTAGTTGAGCATTGTTGAGTGCTTATTAAGCTGAGGAGCAGCCATTTTATCCATTTTTGAGCGGATAAAGAAGGTGTTGTAAAAGTTGTAGACAACTATGGCAGCTTGACATCATTGTTCTATTTTGGCCATAGCTTTTGCATATGGTATCAAATTTAGGCATTCTATAGCTAGAAATGAAGAGTAGAATAAGATCTACAAATTTGGGACTCATAGAGTTGATTTGGTGCAATTTTTTATTCTCCGTTTCACACAAAACATAACTATTTTGGTTTGGACAACAAACATAAATTCCATAATGTATGTTTGATGCTTTGGGGATGCTATTTCGGTGCCTAGATGGTACGATTATGCTTTTGGGATGATTTGAGCACACATTTGGCCCAATTTTCTCAGAGATTTCATTGATGTAATAATAGTGATGAATGCCATTTATCTAGGTTACTTAATGCTTTCGAGGCTTGGTATTGACGCTTGAATGCTTACTTGACACTTGGGGATGCTTGATACATGTCTTAGAATGCTTTTGGGCTTTGATTGAGCTCACATTCACTTAGTTTTGACTATCATATCCTTGGTATTCATAGTAGAAAACAAATATTTATCTGATAAAGATTATGCCTATGGATATGTTTATGTCATGCTCCTAAGTTGAGATTGGAGCTTGGAAGGCTTTGACATTGGCTATAATTCTTGTCCTTGAATGCTACTTGGATGCTATAGTTAGAGTCTTGTAGACTATTTGGGTTCAATAATTTTGAATGTATACTCTATGGATCTTGGATATTGGAAGTCATGCACATGATGTTTTGAGCTTTACTTACTCATTTGGCATTCAAATTTTACTTTAGTGGGGGATACTCAACTTTATGTACTAAGCCACATTGGCACTTGGATGTACTACAAAGCATTTGGTTTATGCAATTGAGCTTGAGCTTATTATAGTGAGATAGTGGGACACATTGTGACCTATATATGCTCTTTTGATATTTATGGGATGCAGCTACCCTATCGTGGGCTGATTTGATCTCTTGGCTTGGACTTCGTGCTTACGTCTGTCAAGGTGTTGTTAATGGTATTTATGTATTTTTGGGAAATGTATTGAGCTTTACTCAGTGGGTTATGCATTTGGAAATTCTCTTCATTTACCTTTGAGACCTACCTTGTGTTGCATGATGTTTTTGCCTATTGCATGCATGGTTTCTCACACACTATATTTGTGACAGTCTATGCCAATTTTTCCTAGCTTCTTTCTTCTTGGTTGCTCATAGTTGGTTGCTGGAATATTGCTGCAATTTATTACAACAACCTGCCATTTTAGTTCTATGCATTCTATTTGAGAGTAGTCACTTGGACTTGATAGTCTTTTGCTTACAGTTTGTGGATAGCTCATTACATTGATAGTATCTTCTGTCTGTCGCTTAATTTTATAGTGCTTTTTGGACTGATTTGTAGGGTATTATAGTAGCATGTCTTGTCCTTTTGTATACTTGCTTGATTTCATTATGGCTAGTGGTTCTTATGACAATGCTATCTTCGAATATTAAGAAACTAGATGGGACCAATTACAGCTATTGAAAGCCTAGATATGGCAGGGTTTAGTGCAGAAATTGCAGGTCTAGACCACTCAAAAATAGGGGTACCAAACCCAAAAACATTGTAGATGAGGATTGGGGAGAACTGGATGAGCTATGTAAGTCTACAATCATTTTATCACTCTCTAAGTAGGTTCACTACAATGTTGTGTAACTAGAAATCAAACTACATATGAAATTTGGATACATACAAAGAATGTTTATGAGAAGCAAAGTCTCATCTCAAATGTATTGGCTGAAACAGTTGGACCTTTGCATGAAGGAAGGGACTTCTATGTTTGCACACTTGAATGAGTTTCACTCCATCATTAGCCATTTATCTTCATAGGAGATTGAGTTCAAGGATGCTTTGCATCCTTTATTTCTGCTTGGTACTCTACTTTAGTTGTGGGACACTTTTCCTATGACTTTTTGTATTAAGGATAAACTGAAATTGTAGGATATTGAGAGTGCCCTCTTGATCAAATAGATGAATAGAAAGAATGTGGATGCTTTCCGCATATCACATGCATTGACTGTGAGAGGCTGGGAAAATGGAAATGGCCATGGTAGAGACTCTAACAAGTCTCAATCTAGGATACATGGACATTCTCATAGTAAGTCCCATGGTTGTAAGTCTAGTCATACTTGTCATTATTGTGGAAAGAAAAGTTATATTTGGCCATAGTGCCATAAACGCATGAAGAAAAGTGTAAGGAAAAGGGAAAGGGTAAAGAGTGCATGACAAGAATGATGATCACAACATTGTGTCTAGCAAGTCTAGTATCAAGATTGAGGAGATTAATGTGGTGTAGCTTGATATATTTGATGATCTTATCTTGGCAGATTTTTCTTTGGACGCTTTATAACTAACTAATGCTTTGTTAGGATATAATCAGTGTTGGTTGATAGATTCAAGGGTTTCCTTTTATGTGACCCCTCATAGAGAGCGGTCTCACTCCTCTTGTAGTATGACTGGATCTTTCCATTTGGGTAATGACCTGTCATTGGAGATCGTTGGTATTGGTGATGTCTAGTTGTACTTTGGTTTGAGTATCATATTCATTCTTCATGATGTATGTCATGTACCGGCTCTCATGAAGAGCCTTATCTTTATTGGCACCTTGGATGATGTAGGTTATGTTGTCTCTTTTGGTGATTCCTCATGGGAGATTTCCCGTAGAAATATTGTTGTTGCACGTGGTGCTAAGTCTAGTACCCTCCTCTATCCTTTTCTTGTGACTGGATAAGTTGACCATGTTTTGGCTATGGCTATAGTTCTACACATGTCTCTTTAGTATTGTTGCCTTGGGTACATATCTTTGAAAGGAATGAAAATGCTTACCGGTTCATAGTATCTTTCACCCATAGACTATAAGTGTTTTGAGTCTTGTGATCATTGTTTATAGGGTAGATAGACACATACTACACATAAGAAGTTTGGCATGAAGCGCATGGATGATCCTTTGGCTGTTGTTCATTCGAATGTATGTGGTCCCATTCCCTGTCAGTCGTGGTGTGAAGTACTTTGTCACATTCATTGATGATTACTCACACAAGGTTTGGGCTTACCCTATTAAGAAAAAATTAGATATCTTGTCTACCTATTAGTGTTGTCTTGCTCTAGGTATAGGCTAAAATGCCAAAGGCCAGATAATGGGTTTGAGTATATCTCAAAAGCTTTTGAGTAGTTTTGCGAGAGGGGTATTAAGTGTCAGTTGATTGCCCCTTACACCCCTCCCTAGAATGGTATTGTTGAATGCGTGAACATGATAATTTAGGAAAGAGTTTGTAGTATGCTTTAGCTAAGTAAGCTTACCACAACACTTTTGGACTGAGGTAGTTACTATTGCGTTCCCTTGCACTACTATTGATTGCTAGGTTGCAGATGAGGTATGGATTGGGCAACCTCCATCTTATGCTCATTTATGCATCTTTGGTTGTGAGGCATTCTGCCATGTTCCCAAGGAAAAGCATAATAAGCTGGATCCTACATCTGTGAAATGTATCTTTCTTGGTTATGGGGATGCAGGTGAGATGGGCTATCACCTATGGGATCCACACACTCGCAAAGTTATCCACATCGATGATGTCATTTTCCATGAGGAAAAGATGTATAAGAAACATGAGTATGTGGTTGAATTGTGTAGAGAGATATTTCAGGAGGAGCCTCTTGCTCTTGTATAGCCAGCTAGACAGCTTGTAGCAACAACTAATGTTCTAGTGGCACACGTCCCACTTATTGTGTAGGATCAACTTACTTTGATATGCTCTACTAAAGCTAGCTAAGTGCTTTATGCCCTCCATAAATTATCTTATGGTGACAGATGCAGGTTAGCCTCTCTCTTATGATGAGGCCATGCACACAAATATGATAATCACTCACAGGAAAATGGCTATATAGTTGTAGTTCCTCTTTATAAACTAACCATATGTGGGATTTGGTTCCTTTAACTAGAGTTAAGAAGGCATTGTCATGCAAGTGGGTACACATGCTAAAAAAATATCCTTAGATATTCCAAGCCCGCTTATAAGCCCAGATTATTAGCTAAGGGTTTCAAGTAGGAATATGGTGTTGACTTCAATGAAGTCTTTTCTTTTGTGGTCAAAATGACAACCCTAGTCTTGGTACTAGCATTGGTTGCTCAGCTAGATCTAGACCTTTATCAGATGGATGTAATGATGACTTTTTCACATGGGGACTTGCATGATGAGATCTATATGCAATAGCTTAAGGGATTTGAAGAACAAGGTAGGGAACACCTAGTGTGCAAGTTGAAAAAAATCATCTATGACCTTAAGCAAGCACCTAGTGAATGATACCATAAGTTTGATGCTTTTATGCATTCAAAGGGATATAGTCATAGTACTATGGATCTGTATTTAAGCAAAAACCTAGTGAATGATACCATAAGTTTGATGCTTTTATGCATTCACAAGGATATAGTTGTAGTACTATGGATCTGTGTTTATACACAAAAAAGGCTTGTGATGGTAGCCTTATGATTTTGGTACTCTATGTGAATGATATGCTTACTGATGTGAGAGCTCATGATGAGTTGGATGCCTTCAAAACTCAGCTTAAGAAGAGCTTTGAGATGAATGACATGGGATAGGCCTCGCATGTTCTTGGGATGCACATCATCATGTGCATTGCTCTAAGAGGCTCCTTTATCTGTTAGGAGTATATCCATAAAGTTCGTGAGCAGTTTCATATGTAGGATGGTAATCCTATTGGCTTCCTCTACCTTCTCATGTGAAGGTTAGTCAGGCTGATTATGTGCAATTTGATGAGTAGAAGGTCGAGATGGCCAATATCCCTTATGTATCTACTATGGGCAATTTTTGATGTATGCCATGATAGCCTCTCATCTTGACATAACATTTGTAGTAGGAGTTGTGGCATGCTATATGGCTACAACTAGCATATAGCATTGGGATGCCGTCAAAGGGTATTAGAGGTACTTGAAGGGCACACTAGCTATGTGCATATATGGTATAGTGGCTAGGATACAAGAGTCGTGGGGTACATTGACTCTAATTATGTATGACATATAGATAGTAGGAAGTCTTTCTTGGATGTTTAGGGTGTAGAAATTCATGGTCCTCTCTACTATCAAGAAAGAGTATGTTGCAGCCACTAAGCCTTGCAAAAGGAGGCTCTCTAGTTAGGCCGTCTAGTGGTAGACCTTTGTATTACTAATGTGGTCCCTACACTACATTCGGATTCTATGATTGCTATCCAGTTAGCCAAGAATTCGGTCTTCCATGCAAAGATGAAACATATTGAGGTGCGTTACCACTTGATTAGAGAGGTCATTGTGAAGAGAGGTTTGTTGACCTTGTGAAGATCTCAACTAACTAAAATCTTGCAGTTTTGCTCATAAAAGTCTCTTAGTAGAGCCTTTTGCCTTTCTTAGGAAGTTGATGGGTGTTGGATAAGATGACGTCTTTCCTCATCCTATTGTAATTATATACATTTGTACTTTGTCAGTTTTTTCTTGTTCTTTCCTCACTAGGGGCACATTCACCTTTAAGTAGGAGGTTATTGGGGATAAACACACACGTGCCTAGTCGCTCATATATTACTACACTAACGGTACTTGCACACCTGTACATTCTAGATTATGGGTGCCCATCATTGTGAATTCATTCTTTACTCTTTTAGTGACATTTGAGTAAAGGGAATGCCAATCACACATTGTGAGTATTGGAGTTCCCACATCTTGTGTGTCTCTCTCTTTTGCTCTTGCTCCTTCCACCATAGTTCTTGCTTTTGCTTGCATGCTTCCACTTTAGGCTCACTCCCTTTAGAAGAATAGAAAAGTATCATGACTAATCAAAGTGTACACAAAACATCACCTCCCAAAGTTTGGAGGATGTACTTGATCTTAAAAACAAAGTGTATATATCCTTTCATCCATAGTGTGTTGTTTTGGGTCAATTGGAATCCAAGGACAAGCCTCATGTTTTTAAGATATCGACAAAGGGTTCAGAAAATGGACTAAACATATTCAATAGAATGAAACTTGGTGGGAACCTCAGAGACATATGGGTGCATTTTGATCATGTGCACAAGGTTTGGGCTTGGGAAACAATGCCTATCCACGTTTATGATCCATACATTTGATTGCAACCACACCTCTTAATGATAACACAATGCTCAATCAAATCACCATTGCAACACCATGGTTTATAATAATATCGAGAGGTGTAGTTAGAAGGAGAACATCCAACATGCAAGGTGGCAAAGAGTCTTATATGTTGTTGGCCTTGATCACCTAGAAGTAGCAAGAATGGTAATAGCCATATGCAAGTGCCAGAGTTGCTGAAAATATAATAAGGAAGTCCAAATGAGCATGGATTACTTGAGTTTATCACAATTGAAGACTTACATGCAATAAAATTGACAGGAAGTTTCAATTACACATTCTATCTTTGAATGGAATTATGTTGAAGTTGGACAAAAGAGTATCCTCAAACGAGCCTAAAAATATAGCTAAGACAAGGCATGGGAGATATAAAATCATGAAAAGCTATGACATGCTATGGAGAACCTTCATGAACATGCTAATAATAGCAAATGATCATGGCAACTGGCTCAAAAGGGTGATGAAGCACTTGTCACCTGAGAAGGCTACCCACACTAGCTCTTCTTTCTTGCTTTGAAACTTCTTAGCATGAGCCTATTTCTTAGAGAAATGTCAAACACATTGTTAGTTTTCCTCTCTTATAAGCTTTGCCTTGAACTCCTTGTACTCAATCATGTCCAAGTTGATACATGACATAATTATGTAATGAGTGTTTGAACTCCTTGATTTTCAAAAACACATGAAAGTCATAGTCCTTCCTTTTGACCTTGAATTTGAATGTATATGCTTGAGATCTTTGAGCATCCATCTTGTACAAGCTTTAGATAGAGAACTTTGATCTCTCGCTCATTATGTGAGAGAGTAATTCTTGAGAAGATAAAAGCAATGCTAGTGAAAGAACAAGTTATTGTCAATATGAGTCATTGCTTTATGGGTGGAAAGCTACACAAATATCCGGGTTCTATCTCTTGCCAATAAAATGCTTGAAGATTTGATATGATTTGAGGGCTAAGCAGAGTTTAAGATTAGCTTTGACCACTCTTAAGTGATAGTTTTCTTGGATGAAGTGGAGGGCTAACAACCAAGAATTTTTCTTATGTTTCTTGTATGAGAATGTGATTTGGTCTAAAGGATTTGTTAGGGCATGTAAACTTCAGTTTTTTGCCTAGCTTTTTTGTCTTATTTTTCACAGGTACCAACTCTTGCCTTGCTATGCTTGCTTCACGAGTCCCTGTGTCTTCTGGCCATTATGCACATAATGCTCTGACATCTTTGGTGAACCCGATGTGAAGGCCAGGATGAAGAGTCGGGTATGGATGCAAATGCAAATATGCTTTTTGGGCAAGATAAACACTAGGTCTTAGATTACATTATATAGATGCTTGAGCTTAGGTACACCGATTATGCGGTTGGAAAACAACTTTTGGATTTATATTAGAGGCTCATTACAATGTATAAGCACCTGCAAAAACAAGAAGATTTGATGGATAAAAATATGCTTTTTGCACAAGATGTATAGCAAGTGGTGGATTCTAGTATACAAATGATTGAGCTTAGATATGTAGATTATGAATTTGGGAAGAAACTTGTGGCTATATGCACGAGGCTCATTGCAATGTATAATTATTAACAATTGGTGAAACACGAAGTGTAAGAACAAAGGAGGTGAGAAGAGGAAGAAGTAAGAAGACAAACAAAGGAGGTACTTCATATGTGGAAAGAGGAGGAATGAAGGATGTAGATGCAACTAGAGGAAGATAAACTTAGAGAGGAGGCACATGATTTTTTCCAAGTTTTATTACTTCCTAATGATGAGAATAGCCTTACTATGGATGTTTTGGATGAGCCTACAGAGGTTTTAAGTACTTATGCAATGAATGCCCATGATGAAAGTACTGAGCTATGATTAGCTATACAAAGGATGCTAATGCAGAGACTAGTGATGCTTTGAGTCACTAGGCCACTAATGTCTATCTAGATACTATTGATGCTATAGATGAGGCCATGGAGGAGATCAACCATTCATTTGTAGATTTTCTAAGGGTGGTTGAAGAGACATATGAAGCTCATGTTTAATGTGATGCAGAAAAGAAAAAAGAGATTACAAAAACTATCGATGCATTGAATATCCGTACCACAGATGCCATGGAAGAGCTTGAAGTGAAGAAGACAACCCTTGTATATGCACATTTTCCTAGTGTGTATGACGAGGCTTATGAAGCTCATGTTTTCCTCCCTAATGTAGGGACTTAGAGGGATACTGGTAACTTGTTGCATGCACATGATTTGCAGGACACAATTGAAGTCTATGAGACAATTCATGAGCTAGAGGCTAAGAGGATGATGGACGTGATGCTGCATAGGTTGAGACTATTTCATATGCTTTGTTTGATGCCTTGACATGAAAGATAGAGATGCTTCAGGATTTAACATCCCTCGATGTTTTTAGTGATGGTCAGTGTTTGTTGGATACAAGTAATACTCAAAGTATGTTGGATGTGGAAAGAAAGTGGTTCCAAGAGAAACTTCTAGAGCAATGGATTAAGAAAGAATAGTCATGTTGCTATGTGTTCGTTGATGGGTGTATTTTGAGCATGTATATTGAGATTCCATAGCCTCTATTGTATGATATGCACCCAAGGCCTTATGACCTAGGAGGGGGCGCTTGGTGTGGTGCCAGAGTTGTGAAAAAGGATTATCATTTTGATCTATGATCTAGATGGATGGATGCTTTTGTGCACAATTAGCAATGAGTAGACTATATGGTTGTTTGACCAGGGTGGATGCACTGGTGGCACATCCGAAGGATGTGTAGATTCGGGGGGGTGGATATTGTGTGGATTAGCATCCTCTACATGAAATCTCTAGATGTTGCATGTGTTGGGATTGTTGTCCATATGGGAACAATACATCAAGTAGAAGAGAGGAAACTAATAAACATGAAGGGCTATGGTGCACAAAAGAGATGTTGGATGCGTGCATGTAGTGAGTGTCGGAAGGTCCCCAAGAACAAAGAACTGTACATAAACTTCATAAAAGCAAGAAGAGAGTTTGCACGACATGAGACAAAAAGACAAATTGGGTACAATCTTCCCCCATGCCTTATGTGAACACTCCACAAGGCATGTATTTATAAATTTATTGAACTGCAAGCTCAAAAATAGCCCAATTTACAATTAGCATGCTTTGGCTTTTGTGTTTGCTTTTGCCCAAATAAAGAATAAAGCAGTTGGGCATTTCCAAAATCGGATTGTGTCCAAATACAATGTCCAATAATGAAATATTTAAATTGAGCGCCCATGCGCATACAAAATAATAAATGTCTGTCAAGCACTCTAATAAATTAGCACACCTAAATAAATATTAGCGTCAAGCCTTTAATGATAAGGCGTGCGCCCATAAAAAATGATAAAATTTTCTAGATAATCTAAATACATACTATCACCCAGTGCTTTCCAATGTCACCGATACTTGCTCTACACATCAACTGAAGCATTCAAAATTGTTAGAAAATAATAAAATTAAACCGACAAAAGTGAATACCTTGTAGTCTTCAGCTACAAAATAAATAAATAGGTTGGAACTCTATCCTAACCTTAATTTAATACAAGTGTACTCTAAACTCATAAACGTCCATTAATTTAAATATGTATTTTGTGGAATCACCTGCTATTGAATCACCCATGTGCACATTAAATTAATTTGATGCCTAAAAAGGACAGGCGTCCCCATCGACTTCTCACACAAGGAGTCCACCTCTTGTGTACGAGCCTCGGTAAATAAATATAGTTTTATGGAATCCACTGTAAAACCTCACGAAATCCATCGTGGAATGAAAAACTCATAGAATCCATCGTGGAATATGCCTCCTGGCATCATACCCCCGATATTATGGATACTTGGTCTTCTACTTAAGGCATCAACAAAAACATTCTCTTTTTCAAGTTGATATTGGATAAGTGGATGAAAAATTTGAATGAAAGCAGCCCATTTAATATGACGGTCAGAGATTTGTGGCTGACTAAGGAGATATTTGATACTTTGTTGGTCAGTTTTGATCATGAATTCAGATCCCATTAGATAGTGTTTCCATTGACATAAGGCTTGTACTACAACTAGCAATTCCTTATCATAGGTAGAATACTTTAGCTCAAAGGGTTTAAGTTTGCAACTAGAATAGGCTATTGGATGTGAATCTTGCATAAAAACAACTCCTATTCCTGATCCGCGAGCATCAATGACTACTAGAAAGAATGGTCGATTAAAATCAGGTAATTGAAAAACAGGTGCATGTGTTAAAGCATGTTTCAATAAATCAAAATACTTTTACTGATTATGAGACCAATGATATACAACACCTTTCTTTAATAATTTCGTTGAAAGACAATGCAAGCAAAGAAAAAATTCTCACAAATTTTCTGTAAAAGCTAGCAAGACCTAAGAAAGAACGTAACTCATGCACATTTTTAGGTATTGACCAATTCAAAATCGCTTCTATCTTTTTAGGATCAACTTGAATACCATTAGAAGAAACAATATGTCCTAAGTATTCAATGTGGGTTTGGAAAAATTCACTCTTTTTAGGGTTAGCATATACTTGATTCTCTTTTAACAATTTAAAAACCAAAGATAAATGTTCATAGTGCTCATTCTCATTCTTACTAAAAACCAATATATCATTTAAAAAAAAACACAATTTTGATATCTAAAAAATATTCGGTTCATCATACAAATGAATGTAGCTAGTGCATTAGTCAAACCAAAATGCATAACAAGGAATTCATAATGACCAAATTGAGTTCTAAATGCGGTCTTGAAAATGTCAGGTGTATCCAATCATACTTATGATATCAAGATTTGAGATCTATCTTGCTAAAAATAATGGCTCCGTGTAGTTTATCCATGAGGTCGTCTACCCTAGGGATCGGATATCTATTCTTAACAGTGATCTTGTTTAGGGAACGATAGTTAATGCACATCCTATAAGTATTATTTTTCTTCTTGACTAACATGACAGGTGCACCAAAAGGAAAACTACCAGGCCTAACGAGTCCTCAGGTTAACAATTCTTCAACTTGTGCTTGGATTTTTTCTGTTTAATATGATTGTGTCTATACTGTGCTTTACATGGTGGTTGAGAACCAGTGATTAAGTCTATTTTATGGTCTTCAGGACGTGTAGGTTGTAAACCAGGGGGTAAATTAGCAACAAAACAAACTTTAAATTGTGAAAGAAATTGTGTGTGCCTAGGATGCATTTGATTTTCCTTAGCTTCAATTTCATTCACCCATACTAAGTATGATTTGCTACCTTTTCTCATTGCACTTTTAGCTTGTGTGTGATTAAGCAAGGGAAAATTATCAAAGGTGTGCGTTCCATGTAATATAATTTATTTTCCATTAGAATGAATTTTCATTGAATGTGTGGAATAATCTATGTCTCAGGATTATATTTGTGATGCCAAGGCATTCCTAAAATAATGTCACTAGCTTATAAAGGCACAACCAATAAATTTCTGCGCTCAACATAATCACCAATTTTAATTTCTAAATCATGAGCTTCTTGTGTACCATTGTATCTAGTGTCTAAGAATGTAGCTTTTATGCGATAATGAGTTGGATCAGTATGTAAATTCAATTCTTTTACCAAATTTGTAAAAATAAAATCATGTGTGATTCCATCATCATGTAAAACAATCTTTTCATGACTATGCACAAGACATTTCATCGTTAATAATGAATGAGGATTTGGCATACCTGGTAAAATATCTGAAGTAGTACCGATATCATCTTTCGTGAAATTTGGCATTTCTTCATGGTCTTCGTCTTTAGTCACTCCCAAGTAGTTGATGTGAACAGTTGGCTTCTTGGATTGACTGTTCACTGCCAAGTGTCCAGGACGTTGACACTTGTAGCAAACTATAGACTTGGCCTTGGAAACATTATTGGTGATGGTTGGAAATTTAGGTATGTTGGGATTTGGCTGAAGAGATAGCTTAGGATTGAAATTTGTATTTGATGATAAAGGAAGAGGTCGTGTCCAGGGTTTACAAAAAGAAGAAGGAACAAAGCGATTTTGATTGAATCTTTGAAAGTTAGAATTGAATTGCTTTGTACCGAAGTTATTGTTAGTTGAAAATTGTTGCGGGAGCTTTTCTCGTCCATGAATTTTGTCTTCAACATCATGGGCTAAAGAAATTGCATCTTCCAAAGTCTTTGGGTTGAACATGTTCACTTCCGCATAGAAGTGACCAAGCAAACCAAACATATACTTGCGCTTGTGGATCACCTCAGGAACATCTTCAAGCATTCGAAGTTGCAGTAAGGCACTCCAAAAATGCTCAGTGTATTGCGAAATGGATTCACAATCTTTTTGTTGTAGAAGATCCCATTGTTTGATTGGTTTTTCATGGAATTGAGGTGGAAGAAAATTCTACAAAAATTTCTTTTGAAAGGCCTCCCAAGTGGTAAGACAATCAATACTCTTGTGGATAACAGTCCACCATAACGATGCTCTGTCCACTAAATGGTTAGTGACACATTTGAGTTTATCTTTCTTAGCATATTGCTCTTTATGGAAATAATCATCAAACTCATTGATAAAAGCAAGAACAATTTTTTCGTCACATTGCCCATTAAAAGTACAGAATTGAAAATTTTCTTTACTTATCTTGGCTTCTTTTCTGATAGAATATGCTTCGAGTGTTGTGTCAATCGTATGTCGTATAACATCTTCAAGTTGCACTCCATCTTGATCAGCAATGGATTGTTGAAGTGTTACCAGTTGTGCTTGCAAAGTTTGATGTGCTCTTCGTTCCTCTTGAAGTTGCATCATAATTAGGTCCAATTTTTGCTCCATCATTGATTCCGGTAAATCACCTTCAGCCATAAAATCTTCCATAGTTTGATCGGACATCCTGCAAAATCTCAAACAACCTCACAAACTCGAAATATTGTTAGAGGGATGAGCATAGCTCAAGTTTGGGTTTACAGGCTTGCTTTAAAAAAAAAAACCTTTTTGCGATCTTGCTTATATTGCAGGTACGGTAATTGATGTCGGTCTTCTTCCAAAGGTATACGTCTTCCGTATAGTCTACGTATGACAATTTGCTTGTGCTGGAAATTGTCTATGTCAAAATGCAGGTACGAACAGGGGCTTGTTGGAGTTGCAAAACTGGTTCATGATTGATTCGAGAAAGGGCTTAGTGTGAATAGCTGCTAGGCAGGAGATTAAAGATTGAAACTTTTAAGCTTTAGGAAGCTTAATAAGCTTAAGCTTTATGATAAGCTTAATGATTTTAAGAAAATCGAATCAGGACGAAAGGACTTCGTTGATAGATTTGACGCCGTCGAGAACATACTGCTACCGTAGACTCTGGAATTTGAGAGGTTAAGCTTTTTATAAAGCTTATTAAGCTTTATAATCTCCAATTAACTAATCTTTCTTCTCTGTTCTCTGTTAACTCTGAAAAAAAAAATGTCTTTCAAAGGAGCTTTCCGAGTAGTCCTCTGTCACCAGAGAGTGGTCCTTTTCATGATCTAACACCACAATAGAGGGTTCTTCACTGCCAGGAACACGTTGGTATTGACGATTCATTGCAAGACTGCCTGTAGAGCCCGTTCGTTCTAGGAGCTTTGCCTTTGGGTGAGATGGTAAGGGATTGGAAGCTCTTGATCTCATCTTTGCTCTGATATCACTGGTGCATAAATCGGATGTTGGATGTGCGCATAGTGAGCACTAGAAGGTCCCCAAGAACAAAGATCTCTACATAAACTTCATAAAAGCAAGAAGAGAGTTTGCATGACATGATAGAAGGCTGAATTGGGTACAATCTACCTCCATGCCTTGTGTGAGTGCTCCACAAGACATGTATTTATAAATTTATTAATCTCCAAGCTAAAAAATAGCCCAATTTACAATTAGCATACTTTGGCTTTTGTGTTTGCTTTTGCCAAATTAAAGAATAAAGTGGTTGGGCATCCCCAAAATCGGGTTGTGTCCAAATACAATGTCCAATAATGAAATATTTAAATCGAGTGTCCATGCGCATACAAAATAATAAATGCTTGCCAAGCGCTTTAATAAATAAGTGTGCCTAAATAAATATTAGCGCCACACCTTTAATCATAAGGTGCGTGCCCATAAAAAATGATAATTTCTTTTAGATAATCTGAATACACGCTATCGCCTAGTGCTTCCCAATGCCACCACTATTTGCTTTACACATCAATTGAAGCATTCATAATTGTTAAAAAATAATAAAATTAAATCGACAAAAGTGAATACCTAGTAGTCTTTTGCTACAAAATAAATAAATAGGTTGAAACTCTATCCTAACCTTAATTTAATACGAGTGCACTCTAAACTTATAAATATCAATTAATTAAAATATGTATTTTGCAAAATCACCCGCTATGGAATCAACCACGTGCACATTAAATTGATTTGACACTTAAAAATGACATGCATCCCTGTCAACTTCTTGCACAAGGAATTCACCTTGTGTACAAGCCCTGACAAATAAATATAATTTTATGAAATCCATCGTAAAACCTCAGGAGTCCACTGTGGAATAAAAAACTCAAGAAATCCACCATGGTCTCACGGAATCCACTGTGGAATATGCCTCCTGGCATTAGGCTATTGGAACTATGCATCGAATGCTTTAGAAACTTGATCTTGATTAGCTTCATATCTATTTCATATTGTGTGGGGACTAAACTTTCTATATGTGCTCAACTCTGCTAACTCTAGAATGAATAGAGAGGCAAAGCTTATTGTGAATAATGTGATAATTAAAGTCTAAGAGAGGTTCCAACTCAAACAATTAGACACATGGAGTAGCATGCAAACAAGTAAAAGGGACCGTAGGGATAATGATGACGAAGCATATGAAAATAGTGCATTCATTGTTGCGCACAAGGCCAATGACACAAGCTAATTATCATTGAATCATGCTATCAACTTAACTAAGTCGAGATCTTTTCAATACAAAAAGAAAATCTATTTCTTAATAAACCTTTTTTCATACATATTTCTAGCAGTCGATGTTCACTAACAACTTTTTGTTTAGCTAGAGATATAGAAAAAGGTTGAATAGAAAACAGAGTCAGCTTAACAAAGGGCATCGCTTGAAGTGTTGGCCAACAATGGAGTTTTTTAGCTTAACGTGAAAATATTTTTGTCATTTTAATTGATGACTCCGCTTGCCTATTGCATAGAATGCAAATTGAAAGGGGATATCAAAGTCCCTTAATGCCGCTACTAGAGCACATCCTTAGGGAGACATGTTGTGCTCTGGATTTGCTTTGTCTCGACCATCGATTCGGTTCCCTTTTGTAGTGGGATTAGCGGGAAATAGTTTCAATAGGAGTCTCTATCTATTCCAGAATCCTAAATGGTTCCTCCAATCATTAGGTACTTCTATCCTCGACAGATAGCCTAGCATTAAAAGTAACACAAGGCTAAAACTTTAGGAGGAAAGGAAGGTAAGGCTACTTTTGGTGGTGATAAGGCTAGCTTTAGGGAAAGAGGCTAAAAATAAGGAAAAGCAATGCTGATGGATGGAGGAGGAGGGCTGCACGGAATGCTGAGGGAGGATTGACCAAAAAGCAGGGAGGAAAGCTTTATGGGGAGTCTTGCATGGCTTGTGAGGCAGGGATGAGATACCAAAAAGCAGGGAGGAGAGCTTTATGGGGAGTCTTGCATGTCTTATGAGGCAGGGATGAGAGGGCTGTTTAAGGTGCGAGTGGGCTACCAACGTAGAAGAAAAGGGGTGGAAAGGGCAAGCTACAGGGACAGATCCTCTCCTTCTTCCTCATACCTTGCTGACAAGGGGAGCTTTCTTGTAGGAAGGATCGGGTGTTGAGCACAACTAGCATGACAATCGCTGATAGAACCGGAGCAAGCTCGCTGAGGTTAATCTGACTGTAGTCGATTGCAGTTGATAGAAGGAGGATTGCAAAAACTTGAGGATGAAGGTGAGCTTCTGCAGTGGCGCAACGTTAATCATATTGACACGGAACAGCGACCAGACTTCAAAAGCAGCTTGCCCCGAGGCCATGTCGTAGCAACAAAAATGGCTACTGTGCTCCGACTGCCATGGCCGTAGAATCATCAGCCATCCACAACTGAAACTCTCCTGCTAGAGTAACACATGACCAAAAACTATAGGTTTGCTGATTATAGCGTGAATCATAGAAGGTGGACGTGCCGGAGTAGTTATCGGGCATGACGAAAACTGCAGGGTTCTTGAGTTTACACAATTAGAGTGCTTGAATGTGGATCAGATGCTGGCCACCATCAGAACAGGATGGAGGGAAAACAAGAGCGATTGCTGACCGCTGAAACCACTGTAGTTTTTGAAATTATTGGCAAACTCGGAGGAGATATGCTGCTGCCTGATTGGTCGCTTCATCATCCACCCTACCCTACTATCTCTTCCGTCACCCTATTGCCCATGTAAGATCTCCTGTAGTCCACTCAGGATGACTACAAGTAACCGTCGAGCATAATCATGGGAGTTCATCAGTACCAGTGCAGCAAATGTCATTCTATGAGCATTGTAACTATCTTGCATGCTTGATGTTCGATGACAGGCCAATCATATAAGTTTCAGTGAGTCAGCAGATCCAAAGCCAATCCAGGGCAAAACTCAGGCCTCAGCATAGATACCTCCAGTTCTCTTTAAAGAATTTCAAGTGTCGGACAGACGGGAAGCAATCAGGATCAAGGACTCAATCTATTTCCAAGAAGGCCTTCATGAAAGTACATGAATTTTATGGACTGAGGAGGAGTAATCGTGCATGCTATGGCTAGGAGCAAGCAAGATAACTAGCTCCTCATGCTTGCTTGACTCTTAATATCTTAAGCCTAAACCTTAGTGCATTGCCAATAACATTCATGTCGGTTGCTTCACTCAAGAGATTTGCATTGAAACCACTATAGCCATAAGGATTAATTAAGATTGTCATATGATTCCATGTATTGATCATGATTCATAGGAGTGGAACCCTTATGCGTGAGAGTGTCTTGGGATGTGAGAGAGAGAGAGAGAGAGAGAGAGAGAGAGAGAGAGAGAGAGAGAGAGAGAGAGAGAGAGAGAGAGAGAGAGAGTGTGTGTGTGTGTGTGTACTGTGTGCGTGTGTGTCAAGCCACATCCACATATTCTTCGTTGTTTCTTTTCTCATCCAAAATCTTGAGAAAACTCTACATGTTGGGGTATACCTCATCTATTATTTCTACCTCAATCTGGATTCGAGGTTGTGTGTTGACACTAAGGATAAGGAAGATGAAAGCAACGAAAGACAGTAGATTTGTTTGCAATGTCTTTGTGAGTTGAATTGTGTGAGTGACCAAGTGATAAGGAAGATGAAAGCAACGAAAGACAGTAGATTTGTTTGCAATGTCTTTGTGAGTTGAATTGTGTGAGTGACCAAGTGTCAGAGTCAGAGTTCTCTTGAGCACGAAATGGCGAGAGAGGAGTTGAATTACAAGCGGCCCATTTCCTAGCATATTTCTTATGTGTATTGAGTTACTTGCTCACAAGATCTGCCAGGGTGACTACTCTAGTGTTATCTAATGCTTTTTCATGCTATTTTTCCTAGGTTCTAGCTCTTGTCTTGCCATGCATGCTTCATGAGACCCGCGTCTTTTAAGCCATCGCACATGCAAGGCTCTGACAATGTATAAGAGATATTATGGAAAATCATGGCTCAATCTTGAAAGATTTTCAAAAAGCACTCAAGGATGAATTCTTCATGGAAGATGTGGGATGAGTGACAAAAAGAACCCTCTTGGAATAGGTTGCTAAGCCCAATAAGGGAGTAGTAGTATATTGATAGACTTTTTATGGGAGTTTGAGCATAGAAATGAGAATTGGATAGAATGAAGCAACTAACTATTGAGATAATTTTTTTAAAAATTGTTTCTTCAAGCAACATTTTCTTCACTATAGTCAAGCCTTGAGGAGGTTTTGGAATATGACAATATAGAACAAGGGCTAAAAACT
Organism: Lygodium microphyllum; assembly: GCF_053477565.2. NCBI lineage: Eukaryota > Viridiplantae > Streptophyta > Polypodiopsida > Schizaeales > Lygodiaceae > Lygodium > Lygodium microphyllum. The sequence goes on from NC_141147.1 coordinate 115,699,759, forward strand.
AATTGAAAAAGGTAGTTTCTAACCTTATTACGAGATAGAGATGAATAAATGAGATGGTTTTTGTAGGAATTACTCTGGTTCCAAATAAGGCAAAGTAAGTGAATAAATAGTTGGTTATCATTGCATCTCCAAATAAGGACGAAATGATGGAAGAATTAGTAAAAAGGATGCAGGATTTGCAATATTTAAAGCTTGTAAAGTTAGAGAAAAAGGACCAATCTTTAGGATTGATTGGATAGGGACCTCAAAATTGAGAAAGTTTGTTTACAAATGTGTGATAATATAGAACATGCCCAAAAGAGTTTGTCATACCTACAATTAAGCAAAGATCTTATTTTCTTTAAAGATGGTAATATTCACTTGAGAGAAATCAGGTTGCCACTTGGTACCAATTTTGGGAAAGATGGTACATTGAGGAAGCTAGTAGACGATATGTCTATAAGGCATGCATTTATTGCTGCTAAAGATGTAACTTTGGGTTGTAAATTGAAAATGTCATAAAGAGGGATGTTGGAAGAGAAGGCATTTCTAACATAAAGAGTGATGTAATATACCCAAATTTTCCAAGTGCCATGCATGATTGTGCCTTATTTTCACCTCCTCACATGCAAAGTATTGATTTTTTTTTTTGCTTATATATGTTTAAATACTCACACAAACCCTAAACCCAATTTATTCTACCCAAATTTCTTGTTATTTGATTTTAGAAATAAAATTTTAATTATTTAAATTAATATGAATTGATATTAGTTATCTAAAATTTTTAGTTTTAAAAATTATTTTGATTTTATCTCAATTATAACAAATTATTTGAAAGTTTTCTTGTTTTATTTTGATATTTTATTAATGCTCTTAATTTACTTATAACCTTTTTAGCTCGATCAAATTTTATCTCTCAATTAGTGCTATAATCTAAGTGAGCACCTAAATTGATAGTACAAGGATATGTGAAAATATCAAAAAAATAAAAATTTAAAGGTAAAACGTAAATTTAGCTTGTGTAGTTGGAACTAGATTATACATAATCATAAAAAAATTAAAAGAATCTTAGATAATTAGAATACATTGGAGAAAATTATATTATATATTAATTTCATATTTTTCTTAAGTTATTGATAAAAATTCTTAATGAAATCTTGATAAAATTAGAAAATTTCCAAAAAATGTTAGAAATCTTTTAGAAAATTACTCTTAGGGTTTTAAAAATTATAGCATGAATTTCTACTTAGACTATCATTCAAATAACAAAGGAATACTAGCATTATTAATAGAACAATTAGACCATGGTCTAGAAATGATATAGAAATTACATTTTTAAACAAATAATGCAAGTTTGATTCACTTTATGCATTGTTAGCTAATAACTTACTTGAAAGTGGTAAGTTAATTCTTGAGTTTTTTTGGTCTTTGTTTTTACTTCCTAGTAATTAAAGTTAATCAAGTCTCTTTCTAATTAAATATATATGTGTACATATATATGCATATTGGTTGGACTCAAGCTATAAGTTGATTGCAAACTACTGACTAGATTGAAAATTCATTGAAATTATCTATTGAGAAGTTACCTTAGCTCAAGGAGACATTGTTTGGAAAGGACTGCTTTTATTCCATTAAATTGCATGATTAATTTTGGTTGGAGTTAATCAAGTCTCTTTCTAATTAAATATATGTCCATTTATATACAAATTTTGGTTGGACCCAAACCATAACTTGATTGCAAACTATTGACTTGATTTAAAATTCATTGAAATTATATGTTGAAAAGTTACCTTAGCTCAAGCTAGACATTGTTTTGAAAGGACTACTTTTATTCCATTAAACAACATGATTAGTTTTGGTTGACACAAATATCTTCAAGTGATACTAATGACATCCATGCCTTTGACAAACAGATGGGATTGGGGTGTCATGCCTTCTTTAGGACCTTGCTAAAAGTTCTTCATCTAGAGCTAAATAAAATTGTCTAAGGCGATTGACCATCGCTTAGGTGTGTAAGGTCTCTCATATAGGAAAGTTTCCCCTTTAGCAAGGGTGAGGACTAGCAAGGCTATGGTTGAATAATATAATATCACATCCAATCCTTTGATATACAAATTTGATGAGGTTTAGCATTAGGAGACTTGGGATGAACAAGGCAGGGTCACAACCTAGGTCTTGGGTTGTTTTTTTGCTCTTCAAAGCAGATATGATGCAAATATTGGAATAATATAAATACTGTCTTGCAATGAATACCTTTGTATTTTTTCATAAGAAACATACTAAAGAACCTTGTGTTAAGCTTATTAAGAAAGCTATTTTTAATTGTTTTAGAGGGTGAGTATCATGCTTGTTTAGAAAACTAATGTATTGGTTGTTTATTTAAAGGAAACCAATGGTTTGGTATACTCCCCCAAAAAATATCCTATGATTGGATGGACCCCCCAAAATTTATGAAGATAAAACACATCAAGAGAAATATAAAGAGGGCAGAGATCCTAGTGAAGCTTAAGGCGACTGAAGCCTTTTTTGGTTCTTTGAAGAACTCCCAAATATTTATGGATAATTACATAGCTAAAGTTAGTATATGTACTCATGGCTCCAGAAGTCACTCACCAAAATGCATTGGGATTTGGCCCATAAGTCTTTCATACACAAATATCTAATCAATTTGATTAGCCCCATTACGCCTTTGGATGCAAAAAGGAGTGTTCCCCATAAACATGTTGTTGAGCCTAATGAATCTATTACCCTACTCCACTAAGTACTATTTTAGGTCAACTAGAAATCTTATAACCAAAACGATATGAAATAAGGGAAATAGATAAATAAATATAAATATAAGAAACAGGGATATTTATGATTACTATAGAATATAGAAAATGATATATAAAAATAATTCATAGAGGTAAAATAAGATTTAAAAAAAAGGCTTTAAGACACAAGCACTCTCTCAGTCTCTTTCAAAAACTATCTAGGAGATATTCTATGAGATGCTACCCTTCGTATACCACATAGGACCCCAATGCAACTTTTCCATTGCGAGAGCATCTCTTTATATTTATGGAGTGGATCTTTGTGTGCCATTAGTTCTACAAGAGATGCCAATGGACTCAATATATCGAATGGTATATGACATCTCCCAATTACTATTTCTATGTTGATCGAGTTGGCAGCTAGAGTATGACTTGTGGAGACTTTTGTGGGTTGAGAGGCTCGACTTTGTCCATGTTTTTATCTTTTATCCATGGCACTCAATCCCTATTGAGTACCATGAGGGTGAGGCTATGGCATAGGCTCAGTGGATCTCTAAGGTCATTTGATCCAATTGTGTTGTATTTGCCCATAGATCATGAGGTTCTAACTATCAGGGAGAAGAGTCTCTAGATCTTCCTATCCATCTCGCCACTTTTTTTCCATGATTTATTTCCCAATCATTGTTTATAAAAAACTTCTCAAATTTTGAGCAATGTAAATATTTTATGCAATAAAACTTGAGCTTTCCATAGTGTGGATATTCACATGTAAATTCTATAATTTCTTTTAGATATCCCCACCTCGAGTTGATCTAACCAATCAACACAAAAATAAATTTCTACTTAAGCAAGTAAAGCCTCCAGAATTCAATGGTGAGGGACCTAGAATAAAAGTCAATACTAAGACTTGGATTGCATAAATGGAGATTACTTTTCCCCTTGCAAGCAATACCAACCAAACTATGACTGCATGACTCTGTCTTATCGGAGAACCTCATCTTTAGTGGAGCAATGGTGCTCCAATAAGGCAGTCACCATAACCTCTCAAACTTGGGAGTAAATCAAGGTGATAGTCCAAGGACACATCAAGGGATTAGGCCTAACAGCTACATTTTCTTAACTTAGAAAGAAAACTTATGGGCATGTCTAAAGTTATGATACATCTCTATTCTTAGCCCAAAGAATGCCACGAAAAGTAGAGGGAATGTATAGTACCTCATCCACTGATTCTTCCAAAACTTTGATCTCACTATCCATCTAGTTTGGTAGTTCAAGAAAGGACACCTAGACAGGGCACTTATGTGCCAATGTATCTATTGGTGACAATCAAGGGGACCAAGGTAGCACATGAACATAGTTGCTCCTAAAACCAACTTCCTACTTGAGAATCCAATATCTCTCCTATCTTGAGCCAACCAATGCAAAGAATAATCCTTGATTGATGGATTAAAACTTTAGCCTCATAGCCCCTGACTAAGTATGCTAACAAGAACCACCTTGCGAACTCATATTTTGAGGGAATCTGCCCCATGAAGAAGAAGAACAACCCAATTGTGGCAAACCCTAAGTGTATTACTAAAGTTTTTGTAGAGAGAGGGCAAGTGTTGCCTTGAGAACCTTCTTTTGCTTGCATTCGAGCCTTCCTCTTCTTCAAGAAAGCTTCAATCTCTACCCTTATCTCCTTTTCCACATCTTCCATGTTAACTCCTTTACTTATCATGTTGATAGGTAATCGAGTTCCACCTTTTCCTCATTCCTTTGATGTAGGTTGGCTCATATAGTCATGATAAAAAGCAGGCTCTCCATTTGCACCACTGGTTGATTGCATTGGAGAGCTTTGACTATCTTTCAGGGGATTTGATTGCTAAGGCCATCCATGTCAGTGTTTTACATCCCCATCTAGGCCTCTTTTAGATTAACCCCTTAAAACTCTTCTTAACTTCCTATAGGCTACTCCAATATATGTCTTATCATTGGTTTTCGGACCTTTCAAATTTGTCAAGATTTCATTCATGACCATTTGCCAAGATTCACTCATAGTTAAAATACCTATTTGCATCTTTCAAAAAGATATTCATCATGTTGCTTCTAGACCCATGTAATAACTGCTATCCTAATCACATGCCACATCTTCATTGTTTCTTCATGTGCATAGACCATAATCACTTCCCCCCCAAATAGCACTAGTTTGCTATCTCTCATACGAAGAAACCTTGTTGTCTTAGTCAAGTTTTGAGCTTGCCTCCATAATGCATACACTCTTTACTATTTGCAATTCCTAAAAAGGTGCATTGTATTTTCAACCTCTCTCTTGCAAAAAAATGGACAAGGGAGAAACCTTCATGGTCTTGCAAACCCTCTTTTTAGTTGGAAGTTTATTCACAAGAATCTTCCACAACATTAGATTGAGCTTTTAAGTTAGATGGCCTTCCCAAACACATTGATTCTCCTTTTCTGAGTTCTCTTTCCAAACTAGGATTTCTCTAACTATTGATGATTTTGTCAATATAACTCCCAAAACACCTTGATTCTCCTTTTCCAAGTTCTCTTTTCAAAATAGGGATACAATTTTCTCTAACTATTGATGATCTTGTTGACATAACTAAAATCCTTTTTGTAATATTATCCTCTCTCTACCTCGGTCTCCATAGTATTTTCCATATAGGTGAAGTCATAAAATTTCTTACATTACTAAATTAAATTATCTCACCCATTGGCTAATCCTTGCTCTTTCAATTTAGGATCTCTTACACATAGTTTCCTTATCTATCAAGAAGATGAACCAAAGAATTAGCTTGTTCAATCCTCACCAAATCTAGAGTGTTTAGATGAACCAAAGAATTAGCTTGTTCAATCCTTACCAAATCTAGAGTGTTTAGATCCTTGAGATTCCTCCATCTTAATATTCACTTGAGAGCGAGTTGCTTAACCATTTGTGGATTCTCTTCCATAGACCTAACTGCTAGATCAAAGGCTCTATAGAAAGTTATAATGTGAACAAGCTCCCCTTTACTCTTACATCCCATCCACATACCTACTATTAGATGGTATTAATGGTCATATGTGAATGAGAAGTGTGATTCAAACAAACATATGTCTCTCTCCATATTTAGATACAACTCTTCATTAATAAAACAAAATAGATCAAAGAATTGCCATGTGTTCCCTATATGCTTTGTGTTATGGAATCATTTGTAATGTCTACATGATATTTAGGGATTGGGTCAATCCCCTGTGTGTGCCCACTAGTAGCCCATCTCTTACTATTGCAAATATCATAGTCTTGCATGTTGATTGCCAAGATGTCTAGATCCTTGCACCCTCTTGCATGTTGATTTCTAAGATGTCTAGATCCTTGCACCCTCTAAACAATTGGGTTCTCAGTAGGATGGTAGCCCCTTGTAATCCCAACTAGTGCCTAGATTTCAACAATAATAGAAGAAAGAAACATGTCGAATAGTAATCAGTGCCAAGGTGTTATGTGTACAACATCCTCTAAACACAATATTTCTAGCCAACAAATCAATGGCCAAGAAAAAGTAGAAGAAACTACCTTTCTCTCATGAATAACAACCTTTTGTTGATGTGCCAAGAGCCCGTGGCCAGGTTGTTCAAATCCAAACTCCTCTTCTCCAAATTCCCTCTCATCAGCTCATCTTGCTTATGTAGTAAACCTAGGAGTCCACCATGCCCATGGTAAAAACAATGCAATTCTTCTAGTTGTAAAAGCTTATATGTGTGTGCTCATTGTATATTGGTGGAGATTCCTAATTACAAAACACATGTATAAGAGATTTTTACCATTGTGCCTTGCCATTGTTCTCCATGTAAGAAGGAAACACCGAGGAGGTAGTTCTCTTTTGCATGCATTCACTTCTCTTCTTGCAGTGGTATTTCTCCTAGACATAGCATGGCCTATCGTGATTCCTCACCACAAGGTAAAGATGAAGGTTGAACTACTTGAGTTGCTTTGTCTTTCCAAGCATTTCCTTTAGGCTAGTCAATTTGGAATTTAAGGTGTTGATTCTAATCACATGAATGGAGTAAATGTCTTGAACATCAAAGGGCACATGATGTTGACTACCATGTGTCATGAGCAACACAATTTTGCTTGTTGGCCAAGTTATGAATTTTTCTAGCAAGTGGCCAAGGATTTTGTGATAAATTCTTCAATGACCAATTTGGCACTTGGCATTTGATAATGGAGCCCATGGATTTTATTTCAAGATATTAAAGTCTTCATGAGACACCAAGAGATCCTATTTTCCAATGTGATCTCTTTTCTAAATCCTAGATTTCCTCGATCTTTTTGGACAATGAATCTTTCAATTTAAAGGGCATCAGAGTTGTTGCTCATGAGGATGCAGATGCTTGCCTTGGTCTTAGTGCAATTATTGAACTTGCAAGTGATTTTTATGGAGCTATTGGTGCCTTAGATGCTCTTCTTCCTAAGGGAAATAATTTGGATGGAGAAGTAGATCAATTAGTTGATCCAAAAGCAAATGTTGCCATATTTATGGACAAGAACAATGATGATGCTCAATTTGTTGATTCTCTTGCTCAATACTAGGTTGCTTATTTTTCATTCTTTATCTTTCTCACCCCATTAGAGGGGATTAAAGGTGATCAATGAAATGAGAAAGTAATTTACTACTAGTAGTTGTTGTTTCTCAACTCTATTCATGCAACGGGGAAGAAGGAAACGAAGAAGAACTCATTGACAATGTTGCTGATCATCAAAGCAACATTAGATCTAGGTTGAATTCATAATCATCCTTGTATAAATTATAGCATATAATAAAAAAAAAAAAAAAAAAAAAAAAAAAAAAAAAAAAAAAAAAAAAAAAAAAAAAAAAAAAAAAAAAAAAAAAAAAAAAAAAAAAAAAAAAAAAAAAAAAAAAAAAAAAAAAAAAAAAAAAAAAAAAAAAAAAAAAAAAAAAAAAAAAAAAAAAAAAAAAAAAAAAAAAAAAAAAAAAAAAAAAAAAAAAAAAAAAAAAAAAAAAAAAAAAAAAAAAAAAAAAAAAAAAAAAAAAAAAAAAAAAAAAAAAAAAAAAAAAAAAAAAAAAAAAAAAAAAAAATTCTTCTTCTTCTAAAAATACCAAATACCAATTTCTAGCTAACCTATGATTTTGGGATCACAATCTAAGGATGTCAAATCATTCTAGGTGCCAAATTCCCTTCTTTTATCTGATCTTAGTTAGGTAGGCTCTTTGAGCACAGCCTAGGGTTGTAAGCATTTTTCTATCTCATAAAGAGTACAAAGTGAAGCAATTTGTGATATTTATCCCAACCTTCTATATCCAATCAACATTCTTTAAGCTTTGTTATTAATGGCCATGAAATAGATCTCTAGACTCTCTTGCCCAAAATTCTATAAGAAAGTAGCTATCTCTCTCTCTATTGTTGTCGAGCTTGATGTGGTTCTGAAGTTTAAGACAATTGTTAATACTAACTTCAACAAACCTTATAAAATTGAGTAGTTGGTGTTTCTTGTAGCTTTTGTTTAAAGCACCTTATTTTCCATCAATTCAGCCCTTTGATTTATAGTGATATCCAAACCCAATGAACATCTATATCTATACTAACTCTTATTGTAAGATCTACCAAGGCAAAAAGCAAACATACCATTATAGCGAATGAGCCTACATGGCAATCAAAGCATGATTTGACAACTGAAAAGAATAAAAGTAATTTCAAATAACTAAAAATACGAGACAAGAACCTAAGTATACACTCTTTGAGAGTCACTATGGGTTTGAAAGCTTAAAGTCATGAGGCAAAAGCCTAAAAGTGCATACTCTCTTAGAGCTCTCACTGCAAGGAAATGTATGCATATAGGGAGGCCAATAGAGATGGTATACTGAGAAAAGAAAAGCACCAAAAACCCATGAATGGCATTTTATAGGGAACTAATGAGCGAGAGCGAGAGATCAAAAGAGAAAGGGAGAGAGCTCAAAGCTTTGAGAGAGAGAGAGAGAGAGAGAGAGAGAGAGAGAGAGAGAGAGAGAGAGAGAGAGAGAGAGAGAGAGAGAGAGAGAGAGAGAGAGAGAGAGAGAGAGAGAGAGAGAGAGAGAGAGAGAGAGAGAGAGAGAGAGAGAGAGAGAGAGAGAGAGAGAGAGAGAGAGAGAGAGAGAGAGAGAGAGAGAGAGAGAGAGAGAGAGAGAGAGAGGAGGAGGAGGAGGAGGAGGAGAGCCATCAAGAGAAGAAGAAGAAGGAGGGAAGCATGAAGGGATTCTTCTTTGAGCTTTGAGGTAAGTGCATTGTCTCTTCTCTATTGGTTTTTCTATTTTCTTCTCTTCTCTCTTTCTTTTTGTTTATTGAGAGATACATAGAGGGAGGGGGAGAGAGAGGGAGGGAGAGAGAGAAATAGAGAGGGAGAGAGAGAGAGAAGGGAGAAAGAGAGAGAAAAACAAAGAGAGGAAGGGAGAAATAAAGAGAGGGAGGGGGAAGGATAGAGAGAAATAGAGAGAGGGGCAAATAAATAGAGAGAGATAAAGAGGGAGGAGAGACATATAGAAAAGAAGGGAAAAATAAAGAGACAGAGGGAGAGAGAAAAACGACTATCAAACAATGCTTGGGAGATGACAAGTCCCTGCAACGTTGTCTCTTGCACTTGGAATGCCTTGATGAGACTTGCAGGATGGCCCTAGAGTGTATGGAAGCCATGCAAGCTCATAGAAAGGCATATCATGATAGCTTCATCAAGCAGAAGGAGTTCAAGGAAGGTGACTTAGTCCTAGTCTATGATTCGCAATTTGGCAAGTTTCTAGGCAAGCATCAACAACAATGGATGGGCCCCTATAAGGTACTTGCTGTCAATCCTAATGGCTCTATCTAAGTCCAGACAATCGATGCTTTGGATGATCCCTTCCTGATTAATGGCTATCGCCTCAAGACGTATTACCCTCCCTAGGGATTTTAACAATCACTGTTGATAGCTTTCTCATAAGGGGGGAGAGAGAGAAGTAAAGAAAATAGAGAGAGGGAGGGATAGTAATAAAGAGGAGGGAGGGAGAGAAAAAAATAGAGAGAGGGAGAAATAAAATAAAATAAGAGGAAATAAAGAGGAAGGGAGAGAAAAATGGAGAGAGGAATAGAAAGAGGGAGAAGAGGGAGAGACAAAAGAGAAATATAGAGAGGGGGAGAGAAAAATAAAGAGAAAATAGAGAGGGAGGGAGGAAGATTATATATATATATATATATAGATAGGGGGAGGGTGGAGAGAGAGAGAGAGAGAGAGAGAGAGAGAGAGAGAGAGAGAGAGAGAGAGAGAGAGAGAGAGAGAGAGAGAGAGAGAGAGAGAGAGAGAGAGAGAGAGAGAGAGAGAGAGAGAGAGAGAGAGAGAGAGAGAGAGAGAGAGAGAGAGAGGACAAAGAAAAATCAATAGAGAGAGAGAGGGAGGGAGAGAGAAATAGAGAGAGAGAGGAGAAATAAAAAAATTAGAGAGAGAGAAGGAAAAAATAGAAAAAGAGGAAGGGATAGAGATTAAGAGGAGGAAGGGCGAGAGAGATAGATAGAGGGAGAGATAAGAGAAAAGGATGGAAAATAAAGAGAGGGAGGGAGAGGGAGAGAGGAAAATAGAGAAAGAGAGGGAGGAAAAAAGAGAGAGAAATATAGATGGGGTGATGAAAAGGGATAGGGGTAGAGAGAGATGGAGATAGGGAGGGAGAGGTAGAGACATGGAGATAGTGAGAGAGAAATAGAGAGAGGGAGAGGAAAAGTGATAGAGATAGAGAGAGAAGGAGAGGTAGAAGGAGGAAAAGGGAGTGTGGGGGCCTTTGCTCGATTGCCAAGACCCATGGATTGCTTATTGCTCAAGCATTTTAAGCCAAAATCTAATGGATACCTCTCACATAGCCGTACACACTCTCAAGCCTACAAGTGGAGTGAGCTTATCTCAATGCCTGATTGAGTATCCTCCTCTCTCAAGTACACCGGTAGCTCCCTGATTCGAGATGCAAGCTTAAGCAAGCTCAATCCTCCACCTTCAAGCTCCATGCTCTATAGATGCACGTGCAAGAGAAGAGAAGAGAAGAAGAGAGGAGAAGATAGAGAGCTTCTCCATCATGGTCGCTCACCCTAACACACTCACTCCCTCACACTCCCTCTCTCAAGCACAAGCACAAGCACAAGCAAGCAAGTAAGCAAGAAGAAGAAGAAGAAGAAGAAGAAGAAGAAGAAGAAGAAGAAGAAGAAGAAGAGAACCAGTTTTGCCACAAAACAAGAATAAGCTTCTCTATTTACGCTTTGGCTTTTATACATGCCCTCATCCCTTTGGGCACCCATACCCTTTTTACATGACCGGATATCTTGCTAAGGTCATCTTTTCCCATTCCCCTCTATTTACATTATATCTTCACATATGCATGTCTACTCTTTACAACTTGCAGAGGAGGGAACCTAGTGCTCTTTTACAAAAATTTGGGGGTGCCTTTATATTTTCAAATGCCCAACTTGAGGACCCTTAGGTGTAATGATTGTGGCACACATCAAGTGAGGTGTGTTTTTCAGCTTTCTATTTGATTTTCTTTTCTTTCCTTGCTCTTGTCCTTTTTCTCTTTTCTTTCTCTTTTTCTTTTTCTTATTTCCTTTTTCTTTCATTTTTCCTTTTTTTTTAGTTGAATGTGCACAAGGAACTAGTATTAGTAGCAAAGAGCACTATCATACACATTATCAACATTTGCAATTGTGGTGATTGTGTGGGTGGGATGAGTGAGGGGGGGTTGGGGGGATATAGAGGGTTGTTGTATACTCAATTGAAGTGTCACATTGGTCCACACACACACACACACACACACACACACATACACACACACACGCGCGGATTTGGAGAACAAAAAGCGATGATACACTAACATCCAACATAGGTAAGTCATTTTCCCCTTTCAAAACACTCACTCGTAAAGTGTGCACATTAACATTTGGTGGAGCGAAAAGTTGGTGTTTTCTCTTGGTCATTCCCTTTTTAGGATATTCCCCTTCAAGGTCCCCCATTTCTTAGCCTATTTTACATGTGAAACATGTTTCCCTATTCCTAGGTTTTGTACTAGCCTCCCTAAAGAATGCATACGAATCCTACTTGACAACTTGTGTAGTCCCTACGTCTTTTTAGCACTTTTTGAAAAGAGAAAACCTAGCCTATTGATTGTTGAAGACTATGCTTTTCTATCTCTTTTTTATTTTCTACAATTAACACAATTTGCAATTAGAAAAATTGGAAAAATGCTCAAGTTTGCTAAGGTCTACATGGATGTTCTTCTATATGGGGACGTTCTTCTATATGGGGCCATGCTTTGCTATATTCTAATCTTCCCCCCCCCCCCCCCCCCCCCCCCCCCCCCTTTAGTACGAGCATAGTATTCTTGATTCTTATAATGAACATATGCCTTGATTATGAAGATCCATGTTCTTATTGGCTTCGTACAATCATAGAATGATGGTATCTTGTGGCATAGTTGTGAAATAAATGTTCACTCTACCCACCTTTTACCAACATTTGACCTACAGCCAGTAAGTGCAAGCTTCCAGACTTTACCTAGGAGAAAAGGGATGAACTTGGTTTACTATTCTACATGCTACTGATGCCTCTATTGTACTTCTTAAGCACTTATTCATCAAATGTTTTGTGGAAGATGGCTATGAAGATAACCTCATTATTTAGCTCATGAACATTGAGTACTTAATTGACTGAAAGCACGAGAGATTATGTCTTTAAGGTACAAAATCTACAATAAACAAATCCTTACCGCCACCAATGCAATTAGAAAAGCCTTCTCATCAAGGGCATCTATGATGGAAGAATCTATGAAACCTTGATTGGGAACTTTGAACTTGATCACTCCAACATCAATAATGTTCTGGAAGGGGTTATCTAGGTAAACGACTTTCACCACAATGAATGTAGCAGTATGGATAACAAACCTATGGATCCTGCCAAGATATGTGTGAGGATGAAGTCACATAGAAACCAAGAAAACTCAGGACTTAATAGTTGGTATTAGGAAGATGTAGTAAGAACTGTTCAAGATGACAATTCACTCAAAATTTCTAGATCATACCACCAGAATGTGCAATGGTTTACTATGGTGGGGATCACCCGTCTTTGGAATGTCCTCAACTAGGATCATGTACTAATTGTGGATGATTTGGCCATGAAGCTGCATATTGTAGAGCTCCACGAAGGCTCCTTGCCCCTACCTTTGCCTACCAATAGTTTAACCATGGCCCAATTTATGCTATAGACAACCCCCACTTATCCCACAATTGGCAATATTGGCCCCTCCAATAGTCTTGCAATGAGCTGAGACTAATCCCTATGGCATTCCTAGACCCCTCATATCAATTGTCATACACTTACCCAATGATGCTCTTGTCCACTTCATTGAGGAACCAACTTGTACCCATTATGATGTTGAGATGAGGCTGCAAGAAATATATGCCTACAGATACACAAAATAAGGTTGGGGAAGTAAGAATTGAAGGATCCACAAAATGAATGGATTAATCATTGACAAGAAGAGCACCAATAAAAGGAGCTAAATTCAAACTTAAGAGTGAATGGCTCTCAAGACTACCATAGAGAGCTGCCCTCTCCAATGTAGAGAGGGCTACAACAACACCACATATTGCTAAAGAAGCCATTACTCACCAGGAAAATGCATATGTTGATCCTGTTCAATAGCTAGTTGCAATTGACAAGGTCAAGGAATGGATAAAGGTGACTTGAGATGAATTGCAAATAGGATAGGTTGATGAGAACTTGAGCATTCCAAACTTGTCTTGCACACCTCTTCAAGAGAAGCCACAATAACTTGATCACAACAGAATCCCCAAATGACCCACAATCCATAGAGCAAAAATCTTTTACTTATTCTTGATGCAAGTAAGCTACAATATATCTATGAGACCATCAAACCTACCATCATTGTAGACCTTGCATCCATAGAAGTTACCATCACACTCAGCTATAGTATATCTATGAGACCATCAAACCTACCATCATTATAGCCCTTGCATTCATAGGAGCTACCATTCCACTCAGAACTCTATCAAAGGTAGCCCATTGATTTGGCAAGGATTGAAATATTAGGCAAAAGGAATAAACCTTGCTAGATCTCACCACATTCCACAACCTAGCTTTAGTGCACCCCCAACCCTGAGAAGGGATTAACATGTTACAAGAAGGAGCTCAACGACATGCTATTCTTCTCATGGAAACCCTTGGAGTCACCATAGGGTGATTAATTGTCGATACTAGAGCCAGTGTAAGCATAGTTTATCAAAGCATACTCCAAGCCTGGGAAAATCTATTGATTGAACCAATGAATTTTAATCTAACCATTGTTGATGGGTTTAAAGCTAGACCAATATGAGTCTTGTGACATTGGTTGGTCAAAATCAATAGGCTACAATTCAAGGTTAAATTTTTTGTCATGAAAGGAGTTGACCATAGATGTGCAATGCATGTTGTCGAGGGGGGTTTAAGTGAAAGGCCTTTGATGAGCTCATTGCAACTCAAATTTCATGCAAGCAAGTCTTAAAGAGCACTTGATCACCTCCTTGAAACATAGCTATGTTGAGACTATACTTGAGGATCTTGCCAACCTCAATTGTCTTTGCACAATCTCAATTTTTGATTTTATAACATTGATTTACATTATGAGACAGTGAGAAAGACATGTATATTAAATCATGATGCATGTTGAGCAAGGTTGCCCCATATGATGTTAGAATATGACCCTAGTTATGTTGTCCACCACATTGTTTTGGATACTTGCTTTAATTCGTAAATGTCCACTAGAAGATCATGTGATGTTGCATTTGTAGATGGACGGAATCCTTAGCGAGAAAGAGATTCACATCACTATAGTGGAATAGGTTCAGGCGACCTTCTCATTGATGTCCTGACCTATGTCACCAATGTTGGCATTCATTCATGTGATATAAACCATTGTGCTAACATGGAATACAATTTGCATTTCTACGATTGCCTATTACGAAAGTAGATCTCTTTGTCTATAAACAAGGGTATAGGCACCTCAAGGTCATAATCAAAACATACGCTCCTCCACCTTTTCCATAATTCCATTTCCCAATCCTAGAAGTACTGTAATCCATTGGGAGGGGGAGGGGCTTGTAGACAAAACTTTGCAGATTGATTTTTAAAATAAAAGTGTAACTCCAATTCCCAATCCTAGAAGTATTGTAATCCATTGGGAGAGGGGGAGGGGCTTGCAAACAAAAATTTGCAAGTTGATTGTTTCCATAGATGCAAAATTTTAAATAAAAGTGTAAATTTTTAAGAATATCAAGTTAAGTTTTCTTGATAAAATGTAAACATGGTTTTTTGCTCATGTATTTGTCCTAATGAGTTCTTCTCAAAATCTTACCATAAGGTATTATATTCTAGGTATATAGTAGCATAAGAGAAAAAGTGGCACGAGAGAAGGCAACCAAATCACTTACACCATTTTCCAAGAAAGAATAAGTGGATTATAAGGTGAGCATGGATATTAAAGGGTATCACCACTTGTGATATGGGCAAATCCATAACCTAAAAGAAGTGGCAATAAAAAATCTAGATGTTAGGGAGCTAGTGGACTAGTGTAGGTTGAACAAGTACTTGGAAAAATTTGAGGACAAAGTAAATTATGAGAAATGTATAGAATTTCTCATGACCTACAACCTCAAAGGCATGGTGGGCGAGTCATAGTGAGCAACAATAATGGACAAAAATAGGTGGAGATCCCTCATAGTCCAAAAGTGATCCATAAAGCCTTAGGCCTACCAGATAAGAAGAAAAAGTGGCCAAAAAGAGACGTATATGAAATGCTTAGGATGGATAAATAAAGAGTGTTCACTAATGATGGTGTTAGTTGGTTCGAGTAAATACCCCAGACCCTATAGTGAAAATTCAAGCTAAGTTGATACATGGTTTGTTCTCTAGCAATAGATATAATTCCATGATGGTTAGGATCCAAGTGATGATGCTTTAGAGCATGGGTGTACGTACAATCAACAATAAAAGAACTCAACGCCTTTGTCAAAAGACCGTCCACGATGCCCCAAATGCACTTGGATCTAGAGCACACGAGTTTGAAAAATTGTGACTCATGTCAATAGTAGGTAAAGAGAGAGAAAGGAGGAAGGCAATAACCAAAGCCACTTTGATAGGGTTTGCAGGTGTGCTAACAACAATTATGTAGGAAGTCATCAAGGGACCATAGACAAGAGCAAAACAAATAGCACGAGAACCCCTAGGCATAATAATGAAAGAACTGTCATCCACGCAAGCAAGAACATTGGAGCACAAACCCTTAGTCAAGCAAGAAGAACATGAAATAAAAAAATTGTAGCTCGAGGTAGAGGAAACTTCTAGAAGGCTTGTAGCCCCACAAGACAAAAGCTCTAGGGAAATGCCTAGTAGAAAAGACGCAACAAACGTTCCCATGATAAATTGGCCTAGAGAACAGGAGGAAAATCAAATGGAGCATATACTAGCTTATATTTAGGCTCAAGCTTAAGTGTGCTAAAAAGCAAGAGATTTCATGATCCATAACATAGGGACCTAGAAACTCGATAAGAATAACAAGAGATAAAATCAACCATATCCAAAAATGAAGAAGGAGAAATCTTTATCATTAAAGCATCTACCAAACAAGGGAAGGGAATGGCTAAAGAAGAGAGAGCAAAGAAGCATCCAAGAAGGAAGAAGAGAAATGAAGATTGAAGCAACAAGAGAAGGAGGAGTGACTCAAGAAATAAGAGGAGAATAAAACATCGTTAGCCATTAGAAGGTTGGTGGAGTAACCCTCAAGAGTAGAAGAGCCAACATTGATGAACATTAATCTAGGAAGTTCTTTAGAAGTAAGCATTAGTGTAGCAGAACCTATGTGTCGGGACCAAAAGTGGGCTCGACACTGACTCTAAGGCTCTAGCGAGGCCTCCTATGCTCACCAAACCACCCTCATGGCCTCGTGGTGGCCAAGAGTATTTGGAGGCTATATAGTAATCTAAGTAAATCATGTGTTTGTATCTATTTGTAGTCCAATGATTTTTCTCATCCCAACTCCAACAAAGGGAGTATACCACACATACATGTGATCAACAACTCGTTGCACTCACATACAGAGCATCCCCTAGCAGATCGCTGACCTCTTATGGCTCTGCTACACCCTGGGTATTGGCCCCAAGCTGGGCCATCTCAAACATAAAACACAATTGTAACATTGTCCACTCTTTTTCTAAGCTGCACATTCTAGGAGATATTTTTGTTTTCTCACTTAATTAGTCCCCAAAGAAAATCATACTATCTTATAACTCAGGGATTCTCACACTCTCACTGGTCAATAGTTTTAGCAACCAATTGTAATGCATTTAGGAGACTTTCTCTTTCATGATACTATGTATAAGAATGAAAATGCAAGGTGTAATGCTATATAGTACTCAAACAAATGAACCACAAAAGAGCTAATGTGTTGTGTGAAAAATATTCTTTCAATGATTTTCTTTCTAATGAAGTGTTGCATTTCTCAGAAATAACACCAGACTAATATGTGCTATTGTCCTTGTAGACTTAAATGAAATGACTCCTATATGTCATGATATGCATGGAAATTAGAACTTAATTGATAACTTTTCGCAACCCCTTTTCCCTTATTGTTTAAGTTTTGCAATTGGCCACTTGTTTAAGAGGATGCTTTGTGTTATTTTTTTCATATAGAAAAGTGGTAACTACACACTTTCACATAAAGATGGAGGTAGGTTGAGGCAAATCCCATGTGGTACATTTACCATGTATCCACACACATACACCTAATTTATTGTAAATTTTTATGCATGAAAAATAAAGTTTAAATAAAAAATCATTTTTCATGATTTTTAATCATTTATTTAAATATTAATTACCATTTTTTAATTTATAAATTTATGAAGCTTATGTGGATTGCGATTCAATATTATATTCAATATAACTCCATAGGAACACCATTTGAACCATAAAAATTCATGAAATTATTATTTTCTTATTAAATCTCGCATTGTGGGTTTTATAATATTGACTACCATTACGTAAATTGCTGGAAATTACTAGTCATTTTATGATTTTGAACATATTCAAGTATATTCAACCATTTTTCATGACAAGAACGAAAGATTCATCATAAAATTTAATAAAAGACTACTTACGTTAGAATCCACATATGCATGCATGACATTTCAAAAACGAGAAGTTGTTAACACTCTCTTACAGCCGCTAATACCTCCTTTGCACTTCCTTAGTCCATTACTTGCATCTTGTCATGAACCAGTACCCCATTCTCCCTCATCCTCTTAGCCCATATGAACTACATTTATGGTTAGAGAGAAAGAGGAGAGAGAAATATTGAATTTCTATTTTTTCATACAATGCATCAAATTGCTACCTATTTTTCATGATGGGGAGCAAAGAATTCAAGGAATCCATGGCCAGGAGCATGAAGCCTGATGCGGAGGCGGAGAGGTGCAAAATAACAATTTTTAATGAATTGGAGAGGTGTTGAAAAAATGCCCACCTTGCCCTCCCTCCCCCCCTTTCGTTGAGTTTTTTGCTTCTAAGCTTCTTTAAATTATGCTAACTCATAATTTACAAAAAAATTAGTTCACTCTTGCACATTCACATTGTCCCACAAGTGATTTCAGTTTGGACGTAGGGGCAAGCAACCTCAGATTTGTGATCCAATCGGACGGGCAACTTTTTGGTATTGAAAATTTTTACCCTAGACTACATCACTTGCTTTTCGGCTTCTGGATCAGGTAGGTGCTTCATAACACCAAACCTTGTGGCCATTAAATGGGGAGTCAAATGGACTTCGATTGATGAACACTTACTTGGATTCTCGGTGTCAAAATGCATCTAGAAAAACTCTAGCTCATTGATCCATGATCGTTTTATTTTTTATCATAACTGCCACTTTTACAGCTCTCAGTCTACTTTCGTACAACTCTAAAATTCATCTCTCATTAGCAAAGAATGTCACATACGGATGGCAAACCCACAACCAACAATGAAGCTTTGGGCAAAGGCATCACTGTCAATCCAACTGCGGTTTTGGTTGTAAGTAACATATTTCCAAATTGATAGATGCTTGTTTTGATTTTTGTATGAGATACATTAGGCCCCTTATTATGATGCACGAGTATAGGTCATCAGAAGGGATAAATTTTATCTCATGTATTCAAAAGATTGAGCTTACAAAGTGCATGTATTAAGGAAAGTTAATTGCACCTAGTTGCATATGGCTTGTTCATTGATAGAGCAATTACAAGGAGGAATCAGCCAAGGGTTATGAATGGCATAATCATGACATTAAAAATTATGCATACAAGTGTTAAGTAAATTTTACATAGAATCACTCTTTGATCTCAAGGGGAAGAACATATATGTGATGGTAATGTTATCGTGACTATTCTTGCATTGTTTGGCAAGAGTACAATTGGTTTTTTTTGTTGGTTGATCTAACAACATCCTAAATGCTTTTACATTTAACTGGTTGTTAGTTGTTGTTTGGATGATTATTCCAAATGCTTGTGATTGATGGTAAATGCATGGAAAGGGTCTGTGATGACAAGTCACCATGGGAATAAAGGAATGTTTTCTTGGAAAATGATATTAGGACTGAATGCCTTGTTTGTGCTTAATTCTTAAAGGATTTAATTAAGGAAGGATATTTTGCACTGGTGGATCACCTCCATGATCGCACCGCGGATTAACCCAAAGGGGGGACTGCTCGATTCATGGGCTAAAGGTCAAGTGGTAAAAAGGCCAACCACCGGAATGATGTTTTGCTCCTAGACAACTTGCGGGTCAGTTGGAGCTCTGAACATGGAGCTCTGGACACCCCTTGCTAGGTTTAGAATGGAGTTGAAGACCTCCGTGGCCCCCAACAATTGGGCATGTTGGGAGATCTATTTTAGATAAAGGATTGAATTTGTGGTGCCATGTGATTTGGACCAGTTAGTTTTGCAGGGCAGAATAGATACTTCTGTTGGACAAAAGGGCTACATTATTTCTCATGTATGGGTAGGAGACAAAGATTAACTTGAAGATAAGTTAAGGAACTTGTTTGAACTTGTTTGTCAAATAGATTGCTTGCCCTATTTTCGTGTATATGCTATAAGTTATGCGAACGAACCATGTTCCCTAAAAGGCTTAATTAATGAAGCTGACTTTAAATGTCACACATAAATGTGGTAGGACCTAACTAGAAAACTAAAGCTATTAAGGGAAGCGGGTGGGCGGAACCCTCGACGGGTTTGTCCTACGACAGGGTGGTCCTAGAGAACTGAGAGGCTTCTCACAAGGTTTACCATCTTCGATCTTAGAAATTGTTAGGATAGAATCTCAATTCATGTTGTTTTAGGGGATTGGAATTGGACTATGTCCTACGGGCAGAGGGGTTGAGTGGTGCATCCCTCTCGTCTCCCATTCTCTTTGAACCAAGTGCGGCATGGGTTTTCTTCGGCTTGGGTATCTCTGCGTAAAGCAGGATGGTCATGATCCGACGCTAGAATTTTGTTAGGAGACTTGGCCACTAGGAGCCCAAATTTCAGGTCGATCCTAGTGGGTTCGGCCAAAAATGTTCCGTTGCGAGGCGGATTCGGGAAACCCTGCGCGACAAAAGTCAAAACATTCCATGAGAATGCCGGGAAATGACGCTTAGATTCGTTTCTCGATAGACCGCTAAAAGCGTACCTAGACAGCCGATGGGACGAGCACCTCATAGTTGTTGTCAGAGCAAAACTTTGTAGTGACGCGTGATTGATTAAGGTATGGTTCATAGGCATATCCTAAACAAAATAATCTAAGTGGTATGGCTTGATTGTTAGGCACCTCCTGCACCCATAAATGTTGACATGCAAGAGAAGAAATTTCTTCTCAAGAAAATTAAGGTATCCGAGTTTGATGGAGAAGGAATAGACGTCGCAACTGAGGTGGAGATATGGATTGAGTCGATGGATGATTACTTTGCTGCTTTGGGAATTGCTTCTACCAATCAAACAATGATAGCCAAACTTAAGATAGTTGACCAGGATCAATTATAGTGGAAGCAATGGTGCAAGGATCAATGTATTTTTGAAGCCGCTGTCACATGGATTCAACTGAAAGATGCTGTACGCAGACGATACCTTTTGCCAACCTACCCGACTTTGAGGATGAATGAATTTTTCAAGCTCAAGCAGCTGGAATTGACCTTGGAAGCTTACTACTCAAAGTTTGTCCTACTAAAATATACGCCACCAATGGATATTGCGTAGCAAGTATCCAAGTTTTGCCATGGCCTAAACACTCCTCTGAACCATTATCTTGAAGCAATGCATCCAACGGACTTGCAAGATGCATTATTCCAAGTGAATCCAATCATCCAAGAACTTAAATTGCGAAATTGTAGCAAAGATGACTCTCGAGATCTAGGTAAGAGATGCCATACATGTGGAGAGATAGGGCACATTCGTAGGAGATGTCCCTACCGTCAATGCTTTCATTGTAATGAGCTAGGACACACCCAAGCACATTGCCCTGATCTAAGTCCAGAAGACATTGAGCCTCTAAGAAAACAAAGCTACACAAGTGTAGTCTATGGATATATAGAGGAATCAGATGAAAACGAAGACCTAGAACCGACAACACCTCTTCAGGATGACTAGAAATCCTAGAAATTTTGTCAACATGAAATACAACTCGTATTGGAAAAAACTTTACTCTTGTAACTATAGTTAACCTGAGTAATATGAGTTGCATCTATTTTGAGCCTAGAACTTGTAAACGATTAGAGATACACTGGCAAGGAATGTCAATTATAAATTGCAATGATTTTTTATTTAGTCGTTCCTTCTCAACTAATATAGATTGGGTCTTACTAGAATGTCAAAGCTTGGAAGTATTCTTTAGTAGTACAAGTAAAGCCAATTGTCCGAGGAGCTTAGTCCCGAACTAAGAAGAGGACAATCTGGGAACATAGTATCTGAGGTAGAAGACCACTTCAATTTGCTAAAAGGATCCTAGGACAATTTGGTCTAAAGAAGAAAATCCTACCAAGGACAACTAAGAATCTTGTGTCCACAAGTGATAAAGTTCCACGATGTTTCTATTGCAGGGAGTTAGGTCATTTCAAAAGGGGATGTCCAAAGCACCCTAAACAACGATGCTCCGAGTGCCACAACATTGGACTTAACTATGCCAATTGCCCAATAGAACTCGAAGAGAAATTGAGCTTACAAGAAACGAAGTTGTACAAGCTCTAGTGATCTAGAATATACCAGGTGCTTAGGAAAAACCTAGAAGATATCCATGAGATGTAACTACAATAAATTTTCTATTGTAATCAAGACTCTAATATATCAAATACAATAGGTTGTTGCTTCAAAAGACCGCATGCCTATGAATAATCAAAGTAGCGCAGCAAAAGCGTGATGGGCCCATAACCCACAGGTTCCATAATGATACCCCCGGTTTCTCTCGAGATGAGGACATCTCGATTTCTCTAAGGGGAGGAGGATGTAATATTTCCACGCAATAAAAGTTAGTTGGTTAGTTCGAAAGTTAGTTAGTTAAATAATAAGTTAGTAAGATTACTAACTAAAGACTAACTAAGGTAAAAACTAACTAACATTAATAATTAAGGATTTTTATTTAATTAAAAATATTTTATTTAGAAAAATCGAGAGTCGTAAATCCAATCGACAAGGACCATAGCCACCCTTCACGGAAGTTACAACGTGAACGAGACTTATGAGCTATATTAATCATTAGTATTAATGTGTATAGTTTGGATGGCCCAAAAATATTAGATTTTGGGCAAAAATTGTATATTTTAGATATTATCTTAAAAAGATATGGAGATTTCTAAAATTGGATATCATTTAAAATAAAAAGACAAGTGATGTTTTAGTTAGTTTTGGAGATTTTATCAAAAGGAAAAATAAAGAGAGGGATTTGAGAAATTGCACACGCTGCGATCGTAGTCTATAGATAGAAAACAACACTTCGAACAGAGAAAAGAAGAAGGAGTGAACTAAGAGCTTTCTAAGCAAGTGTCTTGGGATTTTACTCCCCTTTCGGAGCCAATGAAACCATTAGATTTATGATCTGAGCATCAGATCACCGATCTCTCCAAGATCCCCCTCCACAAAGAGCTCCACTTCTCAGCCACAAGCCCTTCTCTAATTCACTATAAATATGAGGCATGGGGAGGCACAAGGGAGCATAAGGAGACCCCGAGAGGATACGAGAGAGAGGTAGAGAGAAGGATACCCTCCAAGAGATTGTGAGAGAGAGCTTGAGAGAGAGAGAGCTAGAAAGAGAGAGAGAGAGAAGAGTTATCCCGAGAGGCTGCACAATTCCCTCTATCTCGATCTTCAACTTAGCCATCTTCTCTTACACTCTCCCATCTCGAATCTATTCCGCCTTCTTAATCTCTTGAGTCTACTTTCGGATGATGGCCCCCAAGCGAAGAATGTCACGTGCGGATGGCAAT
This sequence comes from Lygodium microphyllum, assembly GCF_053477565.2. NCBI lineage: Eukaryota > Viridiplantae > Streptophyta > Polypodiopsida > Schizaeales > Lygodiaceae > Lygodium > Lygodium microphyllum. Next base: position 115,723,004 of record NC_141147.1, read on the forward strand.
CCCATGACCAGAAACGATGCTTTGGGCAAAGGCATCACTGTCAATCCAATTGCAGTTCTGATCGTAAGTAATGTATTTCCAAATTGATAGATGCTTGTTTTGATTCTTGTATGAGATACGTTAGGCTCCATATTATGATGCACGAGTATAGGTCATCAGAAAGGATAAATTTTATCTCACATATTCAAAAGATTGAGCTTGCAAAGTGCATGTATTAAGAAAAGTTAATTGCACCTAGTTGCATATGGCTTGTTCATTGATAGAGAAATTACAAGGAGGAATCGGTCAAGGGTTATGAATGGCATAATCATGACATTAAAAATTATGCATACAAGTATTAAGTAAATTTTACATAGAATCACTCTTTGATCTCAAGGGGAAGAACATATATGTGATGGTAATGTTATCATGACTATTCTTGCATTGTTTGGCAAGAATACAATTGGTTTTTTTAATTGGTCGATCAAACAACATAGAAGCTTTGGTCAAAGGCATCACTGTCAATCCAATTGCAGTTCCGATCGTAAGTAATGTATTTCCAAATTGATAGATGCTTGTTTTGATTCTTGTATGAGATACGTTAGGCTCCATATTATGATGCACGAGTATAGGTCATAAGAAAGGATAAATTTTATCTCACATATTCAAAAGATTGAGCTTGCAAAGTGCATGTATTAAGAAAAGTTAATTGCACCTAGTTGCATATGGCTTGTTCATTGATAGAGCAATTACAAGGAGGAATCGGTCAAGGGTTATGAATGGCATAATCATGACATTAAAAATTATGTATACAAGTGTTAAGTAAAATTTACATAGAATCACTCTTTGATCTCAAGGGGAAGAACATATATGTGATGGTAATGTTATCATGACTATTCTTGCATTGTTTGGCAAGAATACAATTGGTTTTTTTTGTTGGTTGATCGAACAACATAGAAGCTTTGGTCAAAGGCATCACTGTCAATCCAATTGTGGTTCCGATCTCGTAAGTAATGTATTTCCAAATTGATAGATGCTTGTATGAGATACGTTAGGCTCCATATTATGATGCACGAGTATAGGTCATCAGAAAGGATAAATTTTATCTCACGTATTCAAAAGATTGAGCTTACAAAGTGCATGTATTAAGGAAAGTTAATTGCACCTAGTTGCATATGGCTTGTTCATTGATAGAGCAATTACAAGGAGGAATCAGCCAAGGGTTATGAATGGCATAATCATGACATTAAAAATTATGCATACAAGTGTTAAGTAAATTTTACATAGAATCACTCTTTGATCTCAAGGGGAAGAACATATATGTGATGGTAATGTTATCGTGACTATTCTTGCATTGTTTGGCAAGAGTACAATTGGTTTTTTTTGTTGGTTGATCTAACAACATCCTAAATGCTTTTACATTTAACTGGTTGTTAGTTGTTGTTTGGATGATTATTCCAAGTGCTTGTGATTGATGGTAAATGCATGGAAAGGGTCTGTGATGACAAGTCACCATGGGAATAAAGGAATGTTTTCTTGGAAAATGATATTAGGACTGAATGCCTTGTTTGTGCTTAATTCTTAAAGGATTTAATTAAGGAAGGATATTTTGCACTGGTGGATCACCTCCATGATCGCACCGCGGATTAACCCAAAGGGGGGACTGCTCGATTCATGGGCTAAAGGTCAAGTGGTAAAAAGGCCAACCACCGGAATGATGTTTCGCTCCTAGACAACTTGCGGGTCAGTTGGAGCTCTGAACACGGAGCTCTGGACACCCCTTGCTAGGTTTAGAATGGAGTTGAAGACCTCTGTGGCCCCCAACAACTGGGCATGTTGGGAGATCTATTTTAGATAAAGGATTGAATTTGTGGTGCCATGTGATTTGGACCAGTTAGTTTTGCAGGGCAGAATAGATACTTCTGTTGGACAAAAGGGCTACATAATTTCTCATATATGGGTAGGAGACAAAGATTAACTTGAAGATAAGTTAAGGAACTTGTTTGAACTTGTTTGTCAAATAGATTGCTTGCATGGTTTTCGTGTATATGCTATAAGTTATGTGAATGAACCATATTCCCTAAAAGGCTTAATTAATGAAGCTGACTTTAAATATCACACATAAATGTGGTAGGACCTAACTAGAAAACTAAAGCTATTAAGGGAAGTGGGTGGGCAGAACCCTCGACGGGTTTGTCCTACGACAGGGTGGTCCTAGAGAACTGGGAGGCTTCTCACAAGGTTTGCTGTCTTCGACCTTAGAAATTGTTAGGATAGAACCTCGATTCATGCTATTTTAGGGGACTGGAATATGGCACTATGCCCTATAGGCAGAGAGGTTGAGTGGTGTATCCCTCTCATTTCGCATTCTCTTTGAACCAAGTGTGGCATGGGTTTGCTTCAGCTTGGGTATCTTTGCGTAAAGTAGGATGTCCAGGATTCGACGCTAGAATGCTGTTAGGAGACCTTGGCCATTAGGAGCCCAAATTTTAGGTCGATCCTCGTGGGTTAGACTGTGAACGTTCCATTGCGAGGCATATTCGGGAAACCCTAGGCGACAAAACTCAAAACATTCCATGAGAATGCTAGGCAATGATGCTTAGATTCGTTTCTCGATAGACCATTTAAAGCGCCTGGACAGTTTGGGCCCAACCAGAGAGGCTCCATGCAAGCCTTAGTGGCTAAAACATACTCTATATTTATAGTAGATAGGACTGTGTGTTGCTGCACCTTAGACATCTAAGAAATAGCACCTCCAGCAAAGATGAAGACATAGCTGGAGGTGGACTTCCTACTGTCTACATGTCCTGCATAATTAGAGTCAATGTATCCCACCACTCCTATATTTGGCCACCATAATAGATGCACATAGCTACTATGCCTTTTAAGTACCTCATGATACCCTTGACGGTATCCCAATGTCATTTTCTAGGTGTAACCATACAGCGTGCCACAACTCCATTACAAAGTGGCTATCATGGCATACATCAAATTGCCCACTGTGGATGGAGAAGGGATCTTGGCTATCTTGGCCTTCTACTCAGTAGACCACAGACAATTATCCTAACTAACCTTCACATGAGAAGGTAAAGGATAGCCAATAGGCTTAACATCCTACAGATAAAACCATTAAAGAACCTTCTGGATGTACTCCTTTTGTGATAAGTAGAGTAGCCCCTTAGAGTGATCATGCGTAATGTCCATCCCAATAATATGTGAGATCTATCCCATGTCTTCATGTCAAAACTCTTCTTGAGATGACCTTTCAAGGCATCCAACTCATGATGAGTGCTTCTAGCAATCAACATATCATCCACATAGAGAATTGAAATCATAAGGCTGCCATCACGAGCTTTCTTTGTATATAAACACAGATCCATGTCATTAAAGGAATATCCTTCTGAATGCATAAATGCATCAAACTTATTCCTTAGGTGCTTGCTTAAGGCCATAAAGACTCTTCTTTAATCCACACACTAGGTGTTCCCTACCACGTTCTGAAAAGCCCTTAGACTATTCCATATAAATCTCATAGCGAGTCCCCATGAAGAAAAGGTGTCTTGATATCTATCTGATAAAGATCTAAGTTAAGCTGAACAACCAAAGCTAGTACCAACAAGCATAGGGTATTAATCTTTACAACAAGAGAAAAGACTTCATCATAGTCCACACCATGTTTATGCTTGAAGCCCTTAGTAACCAATCTAGCCTTGTATCCCAGCTTGGGACATCTAGGGGTACTTTTCAACTTGTATACCCACTTGCATGGTAAAATAAACTTGCCACTAGGCAAAGTAATCAAATTCCACATATGATTTTCTATAGTGAGTCATACTCTGACTATATGGCCCTCTCCCAAGAATGGCTACCACCTCTATGCATAGCCTCATCATAAGTAAGAGGCTCACTACCATAACATAATTCATAGAGGAATCAAACCGGTAGGCTATATTCTATCTCTTATAGATTGCCTCAAAGCTGGATGTGGGGCCGATACATACTATGGAGCATCAGGGACTTGGGCCATTGGGGCACCAACTTGTTGCTGCTACTGCAGGCTATGTAGCTAGCTGCATAATAATAGGAGGTTCCTCTTGAAATATCACCCTGTATACCTCAATGACCTACTCAGGTTGCTTATGAATTTTCTCCTCATGGAAAACAATATCATGGCTATGGGTAACCTTTTCGAGCTTGCGGATCCTATAGGTGTGCAATTGAAAACCTCTCCTAAGTGGTCTCTCCCTAGGGGTAGTGCTAGTCTTCGCTATTGTGCATAAGACATAGTTTAATTAGTTTGGGAGACAGGTCAAACTCTAAGCAAGCTGAGAGTATTGTCCTGCACTTGAGGACCCAAACTGTGTAGATATTTTTGTGCAGATATTATGTGAGTGCTCGTGCATACTTAGATATTACGTAGTTAGAAGACCGCAGGCTGGGTTCTCATAACGATGTGTGGATGAAGAAAATTTGTCCATGTTGAGAAGAAGTACACATGAAGGTGTATGCGACATGCTTTGCATTGTGACTACACGACGTAACATAATTGAACACAGGGACACTGCACTATCGGAGCTGGTAGCTATTGGACCTGTGTGATGAGGACACTGTACTTTTCATGGCCATTCGTATAGTGCTTACCACAATTGATTGCAATGGTATTAAGGCAGAGTGCAAGAGGGAATCGTGCGAATGGGTTAGGGTGACAGGTCTAACCATAGGTGAGACAAGCTCCCTAGGTATGTCCTGCCCTTGATGTGCCTTGAACTATTGTGGGTGATGCCAGGGGGCTAGGGGACTAGGGATGGAGCCAGCTGACCAAGGTCATTAGACGCACCTAATTTGAGGACCCCTAGGTGCTGTGCTGTGATAGTGGATGCTTCTTATCTTTTCGTTCTTTTCTTTACTCTTGTTTTTTTTTTGTTTTTGTTTTTTTAAAACTTGCCTGAGTACAACTATTGCAATATGTTGAGGCTATCAGCCTTTCAATGGGTTGGAAAATGTCAAGCTTCGAAGGCTTAGGAAATGGATATTATAGTGATGATTGTGCCCTAGCCTCGTTGTTAGAGAAGCAGTTGTTGACACACACGATGTTGGTACAATTGAGGTAACAACCGTCGTGAGTCAATTGTAGAGCTTGACCCAGGAAGAGAGCGTAGCCCATGACTATGCTTTGATTCGTGCGATGTGGGCATTCGCAAGAGTGATTTTTCACATTCGGCAGTGTGGTTTTGTCGCGGTTCTTTGTGAGGTTGGTGGTCCTGCGGTGACTTGGACATTGAACACATTTGCACGAAGACATGTGTCATCCCGAATCCACTTGTCACTTCATGAGAGTATATGCAAGTCGCATGCATCAAGTACAATAAAAAAATGCAATCATGTCAAGATATAACTTTTTCAAAATCCTATGATGCTGATTGCAATGCCTATTCCAGTGCTTGTTAAAGACATGGGATGTATTAGCAATAGGTAAGAGAAGTGTGTACAAGTGGGGAGCCTGCCCCTTTAATCATCAAAAGACAAAAAGTTATGGCAGGATGGCTTGTTAAGTTGCTTGTATATCACAGGGGCTACTTGATTTGCATGAGGCGGGGGGAGTCCGGGTGGTCAGGAGACTGAGGCTCTGCTAGAGGGGCTCCTGTGAGGGACAAGGAAGAATTCGATGCATTGTGTGCTTCTTTGAGCTTCTACTCCCCTGGCCTAGGGATTCTTCGGCCTACGTCTGGGGCGGTCTTGCTTGGGACCTCGTTTCTTTGCATACCTTTTGAGGATAGGCACGTAGCGCACTGACGGAGGAGCTTGTGCCGCATGTTCCCTTCGACAGCAGAGAGCGTCTTTGCAAGCCTGCTGCCCTAAGTGCGCCATGTCTTCCTCATAGGGGGATCTGCAAAATGCGAACCAAGGATTAGGCCTTGATACAGGATAAAACCATTCGCATGGAAGGGATTATAGTGTGGGTTATCAAGAGCATATGACGAGAAGGGGAGGGGTGAGGCATGCAGTATTTGTTGTAGAGGGATGGCCCCATGATGATGTTCATTTGGCCTCCAGCCATTAGCAGATCTTGGCTCATGCTAAGTTACGTGGACTGGTTGTCATGGAGTGGGGCAGGGCTCATCCTTGGAAGGATAGACCAGAAAGGGAGAAAGGTGTATAGAAAGGGATGGTACCCTGTCTACACCATCAGAGATGTTGGTCGGGGCTTCCTATGGTGGCAATGAGGGTTGCATGCCCGCCACCTAGAGGTGGGAATGGTCACACAACTTCTAAATGTGTGGTGAGAGGAGGACCTGAGGAGCTTAGCTTGTTGAACCCAACTCTTCTCCCTGTGCTTGACTATTATTGCTTGTGTGTGTTGATAGTGTCTATACACTGTCACAAAAGTCATTGTTTATTTTATATACACATCCATGAATCCATGTCACTTCACGAGGATAAAAGCCAATTGTAGAACTCCAGATTGTACTGGAGCGTGGCACACACATCTAGTACTCGTGGCAGCTTACTCAATACCGATAGATATTTTGCAACATCGAGTAGCATGGAACCTTGTCCGATTCTACTGGCAACATGTAATTCCTCCTCAGTGAGAACCTTATCAGACAGAGAGTTCTCTTGGCTAGTTTCAGCCAAGTCCTTACCCCGAATGGCAGTCAGCACTCGAAAGGAAGTTGGTGCCACATAGGTTGGGTCACTTTGAGACCGCCATTTGGCCAATCGCTCCTTTGAGACTATCATGATCTAGGCTCCTAGTTCGGCCATTGCAATGCGGTTTTCACACCAACGTTGTTCAAATTGACTTCGACCCTCTGATAGTCGCTTTAGTTGCTTTATCTCTAAGAGATTTGGTTGGCAGAGCACATCATTGAATGTTACAGTTAAGCGTAGTTCGTCGGCTTCCTCGTCAGAGATGAATCGCATGCGTTCATATAGGAGCCTGTTATAGTGCTCGTCAAGATGTTCTTGCTCTTCCTAAGATAAGGGAAATGGCAAGTATTCTTCAAGCTGCTCTTTAGGGAATGTGCCCATGTCTGGCAGGACCTAGACATGTACGAACACTTTGAGCTTAGCATCCAACTCGGTTAAGCATTCTGTGACACTTCTATGTTCAACGAGGGCTTGCACGATTGCTATCTCATGTAAGGTTCTAGGAGTTTGCATGGGCTATAGCGTAGCTGGGGGCTCAGGCCTGGATGAGTAGGTTTGGCCAATGCTAGGATTTCTTATTCTCTCGGAGTTTCCATATTTCTCCTGAGGCTTCGTTATTGCATCATGGTTCTCCTTGATGTGACTGGTATACATTTGACACCCTGTTGTGACAGCGTTGTATCCACTCTTGATTGGTCAATGCAAGTTCTATTGTCGGTGGATTGAGTGTTGCAAGTAGTTGTGCTGGTAACGACTGCTTTGATTTTTTACAGCACACGCATGTGTCTAAGGTTTCACCACTATTAGGAGAGGCATCAATTGGTGCAGTGGTGGATGGACACGATGCTGTATTCCTCAGCTCTCCAGCACTCTTTGTCTCAATGTTCTTGGGGTCCACAACCACCTACAACTGCTGTTGTTTTCATTGTTATCTCCTCTTTTTCCTGGTCAGTGTAGGTGTATCTCTCAATGACTCAGGGCCTTGGACCAGGTCAACCGTTGATGTGCTTGGGGCCTCAGCATTCTCTTTCTCTAGCATGTCCTCATGGGACATTGTTGTTGCCTGCTGCATAGCCTCGCTAGGTTGTGAGGGCACAACTGCCTCCCTTTTCAGAGAGTCTAGCTCTTTAGCCACTTCCCTTGTGTTTAACTCCTCCAGCCTAGGCTTTAGGCACTTTGCTGGAGTTGTCAAGGAAGTTGGCTGTGACACTTCCTCCATAGGTAAACTACTAAGGACACATTCCACAAGGGGCATTGTCGCGGCCAAGGGCTGTGATTGTTGTGATCCCTGATTGGAAGTAGTAGCGGCTAGTCCCGTGGGCTAGCTACCCTTGGTGGATTGTGGTGTCAAGTCCCTAGGGCGATCGGAAGTGGTCGTGTCTTTTGTTACCCTTTGAGCATTCATTTATGTAGATTGAGCATGAGTTGATCTAGTCACATTAGTTTGCTCAGGCATATCCTTGGGCCGAGAGCTATGGATGGTGTCAAATCCCACCACTTGGACATTTGGAAGCTTAGATGGAGATAGAGATTGGGATTGAGCAGTCACCTTGATGACTGCTGTAGTGCTTCCTGTGCCCGTTTGGAAAAAGAGGGTGTAGGAGATCTAGGACTCGTAGGTGGACTTTGCACTGGCTGGATGATTTGCTCGAGGCTATTAGACGATTGTGCCATTTGCTTTGTTGAGTGATCAGCCTTGCCATGAGCAATGTTGTGCCTATGATGCCTCTTATCCTCTTGGGAGATCAATGGCTTTTTGGGCACTAATGGCTTTTGCGCACGCTCAATGGTTACATATGACATCTGCTTACTAAGCCTGCTAGGATGAGGCTCTTTCTTTCGAACATTCATGTCCGGTTTCTTGCCTCGAGACTTGGAGTTTCTCTTAGATTTCCTCCTGTGCTTCGTTGTTTTTTATGCAGTCTAGCCTTCAGCTAATAGAGATGGTTTAGTAGGGGGTTTTGGTACCCAAATCCATCGGTTGCCTGCATAATACCCTTGAGCACGAAGCAATGCCTTGGATATCCATCGCGGCGTTGTGCTAGCTCTCCATTGATGCCTTTGTCTATAAGGCTTGGGCTTCTTTCGTGGTCTTCTACGATATTTGTAAGTCCAAACCCTATCCTTGGCCTTGTCTCCTAACCTTTTTGTTTCAAGTATGGCCTCACTCACTGGTTCTCTCCGTTCAACCTGCGCTTGTATCAACTCTTTCAACAACTCCTTGCTCTCATTACTAGGCTTGCTTGGTATGTCAGAATGCTCCTTGTCCTTCCCTTGAGGCTTGGTGAGGTCACCCTTGCTAAAGGTTGTGACTATCCTCACACCCGGTAGTGTCAGGTGTATCCTCTGTGCCACATAGTCAACCTCACACTTGGTCGCCCTTTTGAAGGGTCTTCCTAGGAGGGTTTCCTTCCCGCAGCTAGCACTATTTGGAGGAACATGAAATAGAATAGGCAAGCTTTCAGTTTCAATTGTTGCAAGGATATTGCACTTCCCTATGAGTGCTTGTGGAGGTCCCCCAGAATTGGATCGGAAGGGTGGTCCGATTTTCGGAGTCGGATGGTTTTTGGAGAGGTCTGATTTTCGGAGTCGGACAGTCCGATTCCAGAGATAGGGCAATCCTATTCTGAAACGGTCCGACTACGCGGCCGACGGCCCGCTAGTTGCACGCGATGCTTTAGACTGACGTCTACTTCACCAAATCGCACAGAGATGCCTAATTAAATGCAAAGCCACATAGGAAAACGCCTGGCATACCTGGAAATGGTGTGGTGCTCGAATCGACGAGCACGCTGGCGATCTCCCCGCAGGTCTCTCTCTCTCTCTCCCTGGCTCTTAAGCTCACTCTCTTCTCAGAGGGCAGGATGTCAAATGTGGCCTATCTTGGTTCCTTGGGCCTCTTATTGCCCCATTCCAGCCTACTGTGACCTCAGAGGTTAGTCCCTCATACTCTTCCAGCCAGAAATCTGGATCTGTGCCCCTTTTTTTCTGTTTTAGCATGTTATACAACAAACCCTGCTGTTTTCCTTCTTTTTCCTATCCTAACCTTACCCTAATCAACAAAAATCAAAACTAGAGATGGAGATGAATGGTCCCACTCTAATATTCAACAACAAATCAAAAAACCTACTTGCTAAGGAGATCAAATACCTCTTCAAACTCCCTCATTTCCTACCTATCTACCTCAAGCACCGGTTTGGGGAAAACCCTACTCCAATGCTCGATTCAAAGCGTGCAAGCACTCAAGGCTTGAATTCGTAGGTCTCGACAATGGAACCAAAATGTGGGAGCTTTCACTCAACTGCCAAGACCCTCGGACCGCTTATTGTTTCAAGCATTCCAAGTTGAGCACTAATGGCTACCTCTCACATAGCCAACGCGCCATCCATATCTATGGGTGTAGTGAGCTTACCTCCATGCCGATCAAGTTACCTCCTCTCCCGCGCACTCCGGTAGCTCCACGATCCAAGTGCAAGCTTCAAGCATGCTCCATCCTCAAGCTCCACGCTCCAAGCTCCATTGCCGCGAGCAAGAGAAGAGAAGAGAAGAGAAGAGAAGAGAAGAGAAGAGAAGAGAAGAAGAGAGGAGAAGATGGAGAGCTTCTCCTCCCCGGTCCCTCACCCTCACACACTCACTCCCTCACACTCTCACACTCCCTCTCTCAAGCACAAGCTCAAGCAAGCAAGAACAAGAAGAAGAGGAAGAAGAGGAGAGCCACTTTTGGCCACACATAAGAATGAGCTTCTCACTCACTTTTCAACTTTATATACAAAACCCTAAATCCCTTTTGGGCGGTCATCCCCTTTTCCCCTTTTTTACATGGCCGGCTGTGGCCTAGGCCCTTTTTCCCATTGTCCTTCTATCTTCCTAGCTTCCTTTCCACTGCCCGTCTACATTTACAAATTGCACGGGTGAGAGCCCGGTGCTCCTTGAATTAAACCATGATGCGCTTGCGCTCTTTTACTAAAATATTGACTTGCGCTTTTATTAAAGTATTGACTTGTGCTTTTCCTTGTGCGCCTTTCTCCCTTATTTAGGACTTTTCTCCTTGTGCGCCTTTGTCTTTCGTTTCTCTTTGCCTTGGCCTTTGTCTTTGTCTTCTGCTTTAGCTTTTCTAGATTTTCCACCTTTGTTCGTTTGAGGATTAACAGCCTCCATAGAGAATCTCTTGACAAAGAGACTCTTGAGAGTATTGAAAGTGTTGCGTTCGGCAACATCTAGACTAGTGTACCACATCCATTCTTTATGTCTGAGACAAAGACCAAAGGCTTGCACATGTTGAGCAAGGTCCATTAGGATGTTCCTCACATACTTGCTCAAACTGCTCTATGAAGAAATATGGGTCGTTGTTGGGCTGATACTTGTCGAGTTGCTTGGCCACTATGGGCATCTTTGATTGGCTCCTCAAATTTGGCATGATTCCTAGCCACACTAGCAATGAAGTTGCTAGGGCTGCTCCGTTCTACTCTATAGATGTGTTGTTAGAAGCTCTCTCAATGTGAGATCGGCTTCTAGTGTTTTTTCCCTCTCTGCATTAGTTCCTGTTCTATTCTGATTGGCGAGCGCTAAAAGTTGCTGGACCTCTTGCATTTCTATTTCTTGCCTCAACCTTGAGCTTGCTGCTGTTGGTTGTAAGAAGTTTTGCCCTAGAGCACCTTCTTGGCCAATCTCCACTCTTCCTCAAGGTCAGCTATGATATTCTCAACTAGCCTACCATGATGCTCCATCATGGTTTGTAAATCATAACGATTGATCATTTGTTGAATATTGAATGGGAACTCTCCCAAGTAGAGCCGGTCATTTTTATGGTTGGAGCTTGGTCTTGACATCTTGCCAGCCTCTCGGTCCACTAGGTTGTCGATCAAACTGATCAACTTAGGTAAGGTTGAGTCCCTAATCGTGCCGGTCTTCTTGCTCTCCAAAGGGCTTGCTTTTGGTACCTCATATGGCTCAAGTTTGAGATTTGAAGGTCTTCTCCTATTAGTGGATTTGCTCAGGTCGCTTATCTTGCATGTGAATTCCTTGTTAGTTTAGCCAATCCTCAAATTTAAGTGCACTCAAGTATTCATGAGGTGCTTCTTTTCGTGTGCAGTGTGAATTCAGGATTTTTGCTTTCTGAATGCAGTTCAAGTGATTGTTCAAGCAATGCGTGACTGTGACAAAAACAATGTAATGCAATGCACTTTTCTAGTCCGCTCCCTCAAGTGGGCACTCTAATAGGTTTGGTTGGGTCCTTTAAGGCATTTTGGATGAGTTTTTGAGGGGCTTTGTTCGAGGTTTCTTCTTAGATGGCTGAGTTGTGATCTTGAAGTTTGGAGGCTCTATGAGCCGTCCGATGTGTCTGGATTCCTACAGGGGTGTTGCCTTGCTTTGAGTTGAGATCTACTTGGCTTGGGATGTGGTGCATTGGTTAGTTTTCAAGTTTTTTTCAGTGTGTCCGATTCTTAGAGGTCCGATTCCTAGAATCGGGCTATCCAATTTTGGGCCTGTCCAAGTATAAAAATTGGATGGTCATGGTCCAAGTCTGAGCCTGTGGCTATCCAAGTTGGTTGCCCGACTCGGACAATCCCGAGGCTGGCTATCCGAGTTTGAGTTTGGGTTCAAGTTTGACTTAGTTTGGCTAATGATGTTTGATTGAATGGAGTACTGTAGGTATTCGAGTGGACCAACTTGAATTTTCCAAGTTTGAGTGTCTGACTCTGAGAATTGGACTCTATGAGATGGCGGGTGTCTTATTCCAGCGGGGTGAATAGCCCACGAGGCACAATTTTGATTCGATTGACCTTCGTGTTGATACCAAGTGTTAAGAGCTTCCAAAATCAATGATTAGATGCAAATGAAGTTTTGTATGTACCTAGAGTAGCCAGAAACCTTTGAATTGGTGCACTTGATCTTGACTTTGCCTTGGAGCTCCAACATACACACACACTCACACACACACACACACACACACACACTCTCTCTCTCTCAAAGCTCAGAAACTAAAAATGAGTTCTCTTCCCCCTTTCTCAGGATTTTAGGTCCCCTCTCTCCAGCACTCCTTGGATGTCTTTTCCTCTCCTTTACAGGATTTCAACCTCATTTTCCTTCAAGTTAGGCCTATTGTTGCACAAAACCCTACTGTGGTTTCTTTTCTCTTCCCCTATTTTTCCTACCTAAATGCCTAAAAATCCTTAAAAATCACAAGAAAACATTAATGCTAATCAAATCAACTCATCCAAACTTTAGAAATCCAAAATACTTACTTGCAACCCTTTCTTCCTACCTATCTACCTTAAGCACCAGTTTGGGAAAAATCCTCCAATGCTTGATTCGGAGCATGCAAGCACTCAAGGCTCAAATTTGTTGGTCGTAGGCACACGAAAATGTGGGAGCCTTCGATCGATTGCCAAGACCCATGGACTGCTTATTGCTCAAGCATTTCAAGCCAAATGCTAATGGCTACCTCTCACATACTCATATGGGATCTCAAGCCTACGAGTGTAGTGAGCTTACCTCAATGCCTGATTGAGTACCCTTCTCTCTCAAGCACACTGGTAGCTCCACGATCCGAGATGCAAGCTCAAGCAAGCTCAATCCTCCACCTTCAAGGTCCATGTTCCATAGCTGCATGCACGAGAGAAGAGAAGAGGAGAGAAGAGAAAAAGAGAGGAGAAGATGGAGAGCTTCTCCACCACGGTCCCTCACCCTCACACACTCACTCCCTCACACTCTCACACTCCCTCTCTCAAGCACAAGCATAAGCAAGCAAGCAAGAAGAAGAAGAAAACCACTTTTTCCACACACCAAGAATGAGCTTCTCTATTCACTTTTTGGCTTTTATACATGCCCTAATCCCTTTGGGTACCCATCCCCTTTTTTACATGACCGACCATCTTGCCAAGGTCCTCTTTTTCCATTCCCCTCTATTTACATTATGCCTTCGTCTACTCTTTACAACTTGCATAGGAGGGAGCGTGGTGCTCTTTTAAAAAAATTTGCGGGTGCCTTTACATTTTAAAATGTGCCTTTGCCTTTGCCTTGACTTTTAAGGTTTCTCTTGCTCTTTTGGTCTTTTCTCCTCTTATCCTTTTGTCAGGCCACATTTTTTCTCTTTGCTCTGCATTTTTTTTGGATTGCTTCCTCTTTCTTTGTCTTGCACTAGGGTTAATAGGGAGAGGGAGAGGAAAAGGGATAAAGATAGAGAGAGAGGGAGAGGTAGAAAGAGGAAAAGGGATAGAGGGAAGAAGGAGATAGGGAGGGATAGGTAGAGACATAGAGATAGTGAGAGAGAAATAGAGAGAGGAAGAGGGAGACAGAAATAAATAGAGATAGAGAGAGGGGGAGAGGTAGAAAAAGGGAGGGAAGAGGGAGAGATATATATAGATAAAAATAGGAAAACTGATAGTAATAAAAATACAGAGAGAGAGAGAGAGAGAGAGAGAGAGAGATAGAGAGAGGGAGAGAGAGAGAGAGAGAGAGAGGAAAAGGGATAGAAAGAGGGAAAAAGAAGGGGATAGAGGGATAGGAAAAGGGATAGAAATAGAGAGAGCGAGAGAGGCCAAAAAAACACTAAAGAAAAATAAAGAGGGAGCGAGGGAGAGGGAGAAAGAGAGGAAGCAATGAATTGAGAGAGAGAAATGTATTGCCCACCATTACATGGAAAAAATGGACAATGATAAAGGCTGTGATGTTGGAGATCAAGAGGTGTATCTCAATCATCATGTCCCATATCCTTGCATTCAGTGTGTAAGCTTGCAATTCGATAAAAATGTAGCTTTGTTTATGGACCATGTGTGACATTTTGATGAGTTTCAATTTAAAATCCTTGATGAAGCAGTCTTGGACTTTGAGTTAATAGTGAGCAAAGTGTGTGCCAATTATGCTTTACAATCAAACTCTAATTGAAATCAATTTCAATAATATTAAATGTGCATAAAAATTATCCATAGAGAGGTACCAATCCATCCCAAGAAATGCATCTGTTGTAGTCGGTAAATAAGAAGAGTTCATGGGTGTACAATGGAAGCAGTACCCAAGTTGATAAACCCATTAGAGGACACTCCATTTGGTGCACGCTTGACAATAGAAGATATTGGGAGCCTTTGAGACATTCCTTAAATCTTGAAGCCTAAGATGGGGATGATGATCGATGCATTACTACCCATGGATACTGAGTCATCTAATCCATTATTTTAAGAGAGAAGGCATCTCTATTGGTATATGATGGGTGCTAGGCATCTCACTTAAAGATACTCCTTGCACTTCTAAGTATACAAGAAAAGTACGAATGGAGTGATGCAAGTGTGACCAAGTTGTTCAAGTACATACTACACTCTTTTGTCTTTGCTACATTTAAAAAAAAGATTTTTTATTTCTTCAAGGTGTTGGGTTTTTTTTTAAGGGCTACTAAAATGTCACATATTACCACCTAAAAACAAGATGCTCGTCGAGTCTCATGATGATGTGCAAACAAGTGTTATGAAAGTTGGATATGGATTATAACAACATTCATGCATGTGTCAATGACTATGTGCTCTTTTGAGGAGAATACAAGTCCATGAAAAAATGTCAAAAGTGTGGTGCTTACAGGTATCAACAAGACCTATAGGGGCAAACCACCCCTTAGAAGGTTCTTAGTCACTTTTTGCTCATACAATGTAACCCATAGGAGAAAACCATCACATGTTTTGTATATTAGGCATACTGAGCTTGACAATGTGGCATGTGCAAAATAGGTCCACAAATGCAATCTAGTGAATACCAACAGACTCATAGACATGGGGTCACATTGATTCCACCTTTTTAGGCTTTGCATGAGCGGCAAGGAATCTTTGGGAGGTATCAACAAGACCTATAGGGGCAAACGATCCCTTAGAAGGTTCATAGTCACTTTTCGCTCATACCATGCAACCCATAGGAGAAAACCATCACATGTTTTGTATATTAGGCATACTGAGCTTGATAATGTGGCATGCCACAAATAGAATCTAGTGAGTACCAACAAACTCATAGACATGGGGTCACATTGATTCCACCTTTTTAGGCTTTGCATGAGAGGCAAGGAATATTTGGCTTGATTTTTCTATGAATGATGTGAATCCATTCAAAATTTACTTAACTTCTTACAGTGTGTGGCCAATAGTCCTTGTGAACTACAATATCCTGCCATGGCTTTCTATGAAGAAAGGACACCTGATCCTTAGTTCATTTGTTTCTAGGTGCTATAAAGTCAAGTATATGGATGTATATCTTTGTCTGTTAGTTGATGAGCTTAAGATTTTATGGAAGAAGGGGATTGCTATAGAAGACACAAGCAAGCATATTGGGAGGCAATCCATTAATATAAAAGCCATTCTTATGTGGACCATGCATGAATTTTTTAGTTTTGAGTAGTGCTTAAGTAAACAAGCTTCTATTCTCATTGCTATCATATCTAACATTGCTCATTTATTTCTGTATTGGCTAGATATGGATATTGTGATAGGCTTAGTCACCTTTGGTTACCATGTATGTCCATTGTGTGGACCAAAATTGAATTCTCAAAGGTCACAGACGATGAAGAAGATAGTTTATAATCAAGTGCACATTGCATTCTTATTGGAGGGACATGATTTGAGAGAAGGTTTCCTTGGATGAATCCCTGAATGAATGAATGCCTAATGTTAGTATGAGTAGAAGATGGTCCATGAGGAGTCATTTCCAAGAGAAATGCAACGATTCTTAGTTTTCTATGAGTTGTTATATTGAACCCATTTACAAATCAACCATTTGTTGGATCCCATGTACATTTTCAAGAACATTGGTAGCTTGTCGTAGGATCATATCATGGGAAAGAGAGACTCTAAGGTAACGGATGGACTTGAAGGAGATAGGTAAGATAGAGGAGTATTGGACACAAATGAGCTTTGATGGTCATGTGCAACTACCTAATGCTTATGTTGTTACTTTATCATATGTTTTTTAACTTACAAACTTCTTTACAGATATATATTATCGTGCTTCACTTTCACCCTTATATCGATTGTGCTAACATCATTTTTTGGTTGTGCAAGTCACTATAGATGATCTAGAAGGTAGAATGATCCAAGGGTATATGATAGATGAGGACTTGCAAAGAAATTCACACGTATGTCTTCAAATCAAATGGCACACTTTAGGGACATAACAGACCAATAGTTGTCTTGATCATTGTCTAGGCATTCCGTATGTTTTGGTTTGGCACACTCTCATTAGGGCCAAAAACACTTTAAAAAAGACACTTGTAAGAAAATGATTAAGTTGCTAATTAGTTGAGATTTTGGAAAAATAAAATTGCCAAATTTGGTTGCTTAGATGTGATTAGTGAGAGAATATTGAATTCATTGAATAGATAAGCTATTAATTTTCCCTAATCTTTAATTTATGTCAAGGTCACCTTTTTGGCCATTTTTGTCTTGGAACTTGGGAGAATTTGTATTTTTGAGAAATGTCCACCTATATTATATTTTTCTACTCCTGTGTCTTCTTTTCACATGCTCTTTCGCCATTTTCTTTTGTCATTCTCTTCTTTATACTCACTTTCTATCACTATGAGATTCATTTGTCGTTGATTTGCTAAAATGTTTAGCAATACCTACGAAAAAGTAATATAGATGCGAGCACATGCAAGTACAAACTTACTATCCAACTAGATCAAATTTATTCATCTTGGAGAAGTATACATCATCGAGTACTAATAGATGAGGTGGAGGCCAACAGATTGCGAACTCAAGGAAAGAAACATATAGATTTGTGCATAGATGGAAATATTTATCCCAAGGATCCTTCAATAGGTAAACCTCCTAATTTTTTAAATATTCATGACAATGTGAGATATGTTGGGGAAGGTTATAATGAGATGCTTGGGTATTGTAAAAGGTTATACTCTGCATCTTACACATACATGGTTGAAATGAACAAAATGAAAAAAATATTATTTATTGCATAGACAAGCATTTCTGAGCTTACAAATAAGATTGACGTTCTGGAAAATGCTAATAAGTCACTACAAGACAAGCTAGCACACTTAAAGAAAACTCCACTAGGATTCAGAGAGAGAAAAAAACCATTAAAAATATAACTAGCTTGTGTGAGAGAGTAAAGAAAAGAAGATTGAATATTACAAAGAAATATGTCTCTAACATATCATGCATTAATATTCGAGATAGTGAGGAGAGAATAAGTCTTTTAAAAGAGACCATGAATAAGAATGATATTTTGAGGATTCTTAAGTCACCTCAGAATATGGATTTGAGAGGCCCAACTCTCAAAGAATTGGTCAAGGACTTAAAGGACACAATAAAACCAAAAGAAATTGCAGAGACATGTGATACTGTGGGTATTAGTCAAAAATGTTATCGTGCTATCTCAAGATTATGGTTTAAAAATCTTAAATGTAATAGAATAACTGCATTTGGGTTGCCTCGAGCCCTTACAAGATCAATTGCAAGGATTGCCATGAATCGCAATATTCTACATGTTTTTGGGGAATACATTCATATTGAGTGTCTATGCCATGCGAAAAGACAAAAAGAAAATCTAGTTTTGAATACAATGCATTTAACAATATATGGGTTGATCTAAGAAGAGTGTAGATTCCAATGGTTCACATGTATAGACTCGCGTTAGAGGAATGTCACGGTGTTTTGAATTTTTTCTTGAAGTTAGATGAAGCACAAATTCAAAAAGGACAAGAGATGGAAAGAGTCAGCATTTGCATCATGAACATGGTATTGGACTACATCAATGGTGGGGGTCAAGCACTAGTGTATAAGTTCTAGTATGAGATGAAGATTTGGTGGGTTGGCGCAGCTCAGGTACCAATTGAGAATCATCAAACACTGAAATGGTTGTTTACTCATATAGGTATTCCAAATATTGTTAAGTCTCAAAGTGAAGGATAAATGTTTGTTGTTGATGGGGTTGGTAATTTTAATGTGAAATGACACATGAGTGTTGACTTGAAAACTATCAAATGTATGCTTGAAATATGTAATGGGACAAATGCAAATTATCCTTGTATTTATTGCATAGAAAGTGTTGGGTCTAAAGATTGGAACAACTTACACCTTGCAAGAAGAGCCTCAACTAGAGACTCTATAGATTTGAGCAAATATAAAAACAATGAAGATATATGGGATCCCATTCTTTCAATTCCTCTTACAAATGTTCATATAAGTACTTTGCATGTAGAAATTAGAATTATTCATAAACTTCTCAGGTTGCATCTCGACTATGCATACTCAATTAAGCCCTTGTCGACTTGCATTTCTAAGGATGGAGGTTTGGAGACACCTCGATGTCTTCCTAGCTCTCCTCAAGCAACAAAAGACAACCTACAAGTATCTAGAAGAGTTCAAATGTTCGATTACAAATCTTGTTCAAGCAATAAAGGAGGCATGGGGAGAAAAAGATACCACATTTTATTTGGTAAGAGAGAATATTTAATTTAAGATTTAAAATTTCCAATGGCATAAAATGATCGTTACTCTTTTGAATTTGTAGTATATTCTTCATATACATAGGCCTTACTTTGTGGAGGAGCAAGGCCCCCTACTAGCAACTTATAGCGGACAAGGCATGGAAAAATCTCACTATCAAGCATGTACAAGTTTTTTTCAAAGAATAGGACATGGAGGAGGAGTTACAAAAGGCAATGCTCTTGACGAACTATTCAATTGGTATTTTCAATGATAGCTTCAAAGAACAAATACTAAAGATGACAATGAAACTTGAGAATTCATAGTATTTTTCAAGAAAGAAAAGTGCAAAGCTAGCTCTCAAGAGACTTTACATCTTCTTGATCTTTCCTCTATAATGTAGAAATTTTCATCTCTTGTAGCCAAATATTGATTTTATATCAGTTCGGTTTACTGCCAAAGCATAAATGAGAGGGCTAGAAAGTATCCTACTCTAGAGGTAGAGAAACTAGGACCATAACCAAAAAGTCTAATTGCCGCAGTCTTCTCCAAAAACATCACTTTGTGTGCATTGTACTATAACCCAGAGAAACCAAGTAGCCTTGTAAGTGCCTTGATACATAGGATAGGTCATGTTGCTTCCTCTGAGAAGATGTTATGAAATACCAAGAAAACATGGGGATCAATCCTTGCTACAATGGCCAAGTGCAACATCTTTTAGTGAACTAATACCAGCTCTCGTCCCTTTACCCCATCCCAAGAAGTTATCAAAAACTTCAATCTCCAATTGCAAAAAAAGATGAATGTCAAATGAATGTTGAAATCAAACATAATAATGCATCTTATAGAATTCAAGATAATAGTACCAATTGATTTTCATCATTCTCTAGCTTAGTTGGATTCCATATGTTAATCGATGATTATGCCTCATTGGTATCTTCCAATTCTTTAACATAATCTGACTCCTCTCTTCCAAAATTGGAAATTCCAAGTCACTCTTGAAGGCAGTGGAACTCCTCATCAGTAATCCCATGCTTCTTTCTCAGCATTCTTTGCCTTGTTAAAACAAAGAGAAAGGGCATCCCCTGCTTCAATAAACTTGTCATCTATAATTTCAATATCAAGTTTAAGTAACTCTTCTTTCAATTCATTTTTGACATCAACAATGTCATTTCCAACATTGAAAACCTTTGCAATGATCACTAAACAATAATCCTCCATGAGATTGAAGAGCCGTTGGATGTTTGATAGCAATATGTATTCCTTGTCCTTGATAGGGAAAGTTGGAAGTGAATGAACAATATAGAAAAAAGAGTCACATACAATATCTGCATTTGCATGGTTTTCTTCAATAATGGTCGTAGCCTTGAATTGGGCAACATCTAGTTTTCTAGAAATATATGCTTCTTGCTCAGGGTCCAAACATTCCTCTGCATCCTTGTCATTTGCCACCTCATCCAAAAGGCAAAAGTTGGAACATTTTGGACCCTCTAATTGTTGTTCATCATATTTGATAGGATATTTAACAAGAGTATACGCAATGAATGCAGTTGCTTTTGACATTAGCTTGCATTTCCTAGAATGAGTAGAACAAAACAAATTTGGTGCACAAAACCTATTAGGAGAATGAGATGTACACTTTCTTGAAAACAAAGCCTTCTCTGAAAGGTGAGCTCCCAACAGGTATATGAACATATTCCTTTGCATCCTTTTCAACCACAGGAAATGCAAGACCTTCAAACTCAGAAAAATCCTCCAAAAAAAACTTATTGCAAGAGTTCAAGACATGGTCAATATCCCAGTCAGGGTTGAAAATATCCTTTATAGTTCCATAGTAAGATAACTACATGCCATTCTAAATAAGAAAGTCTAGGAGCCTTTTTGAGGGAGAAACCTTTGTGATCTAAGACAATCTAGGAACCCTCAATGGTGACTTGCCTTTGAGTGGAGACTTCCTAGGCATTCCCACACTTGTTGCTACTGAACAAGGGGAAGAATTAGTGGGAATTTTAGGGGAGAAGGTAGGACAACCAGAGGCCCTTGACCCTGAATACAATCTTCTTCTTTTCCTATTGGGGGTGACCATCCCTTGGGAGCTTGCAAAATCCTTTGGTTCAGACATGAGTGGAAGCAAAAGGATGATTCCCCTAACAATGAGGAAGCGCACTCGCTTCGTATCAAGGAGTGCATGATATAGTGTGAATTGATAGAGCCGATGACACTTGAAAACAATCCTCGCTCTGTATCGTTGAGTTGAATATAGTACAATAACAAATGTAGAAAAGTAGAAGGAGCTCAAATCTAGCTAGGCTTGATAATTTGCTTAAAAAACCATAAATGCCTAATTATACGTATATATAGACAAGGACATGGATTTTCCACGTGAACAACCACATTGACGGCCATGTGGATGGCCATCGCAAACCTTAGCCAATTATATAGTGCCACGTGTTGCTTGCCACATAGGTATAAAAGACCGATGCCAGCTTACATGACTCACTTTTCACATTCATGATGTGAACGACAATACAGAGCAAGTGACCTCTTGCATTACCAACGCTCTTCCACCATTGCGTTGGTATCAGTTAATATGCTTTTAAGGCTGATAGAGCTGTGCTTTCTAGGATTCAGGCTAGTGTTACGACGTGAAAACGTTCAGTGTGTTATCTCAATCTGCTCTATTTACACGGTATATGAACTTCCTTCGTGCATCTTGTCCAATATCAAGTTATGTTGTCTTCGTACAGTATGAGCCTTGCAAGTAGACAACCTTCAATCTATCGATATGGTGTGAGTAGACAACCTTCAATTTGCCGCTCGCATGCACTTTTGCTATATCTATCATTGTGCCGAAGGAGTCACTGTCCGCAAATATGGCGTGAATGTATGGCATCTGATCTAGCACTCCTTTACCTTTGCGCCATATTTTCTATTCATCTCCCTGTTTATTTGCATATATAGTGCGAATGAATCATCTTCCATCTTGGGCTTCCCTCCCTTTGCGCCATATTTGTTGTTGCTTTTTATTTGTGCTTTAAGTTTTTAATTGGTGTTTTAAATTTTTGATTTGTGTCATTTTCTAGTAGGTGATTGCTAGGACAAAGCAGATTGCAAGGAAGGTGTATATAGCCAACACGGATAGTGAGGAAGAGACGAGGCCATCAGTGGATCCTCAAGCTTTCCCTCCCGAGATCCTTCCTACCCATGGTTTCCCTCAATCTCCTGCAATGGAATCAAAGCAATCTAGTGTAGAGACTATGTGCTCTCCCCGTGCCCATAGTAAGCTTCATTTTGTTGACAACCAAACTTGTGACCTTGCTAGATAGTCTTCTCCTACAACTGCCAAGTTTCCATCCTCCCCTATAGCCCCTATTCAGCAAATAGAGCAACCTGGACCCTCTTATGCCCATGGAGAAGATCCTTCCAAGCCTAAGAGAAAGAGAAAGTCTAGATTTTATTATGTTCTAAAATGTTTTAGTGAGATAAGGAAGGCACAAAGAGCTACATAGTATGTCATTCCAAAGGGAGCTTTTATCAGAGTTGTCAAGGACATTTCTTATAGATTATCAAGGGTGTCCACTAAAGTTGGCATGCAAAAGAAATGATAGCTTGTAACCATTCTTTGTCTTTAGGAGACAGTTGAAGACTTTGTTATTGATTTTATGAATGATGCTTTACATTGTTGCTACTCATGTTCATAGAGTGACTTTGATGAACAAAGACTTTAGTATGCTCAATAGAATTAGGTATAGGTTAGGTATAGGTTCGACAAGGTATTGAGGCCCTTGCCCACTATTGATAAAAAAGTCTTTGAGATTCTTAACGTTTTGCCAAAATTATCTACGAGAGCGAAAGGTCTAGTGATTGAGGAGATGACACATTTATGCCCAACAAAGATTGTGTCTCAAAACAAGTGTCTATCCAATAAGAAAAACCACAAGAGGTTATAGAGTCAGAGGATGAAGTTTGCAGGAAGAAAATCACTATCCTTGGCCCTGTTAGTCTGAAGAGAATGGGGGAGGTATACGGGCAAATGGTTGTGAATGTCTTTTGCACTTCTTTAGAAGAGGACTATCTTAATATATCTCCTAAGGACAAATCCATTCTTGTTAAGAAAGATATTCAATTGTCTAATTTTGTAGTCTTTTGTTGCATAAAGTAAGGCATTTTGACCCTCAAATTTTTACTATACGGAATGATGATGTTGTTCATTGCAAATAATATTCCTTTATTTTGGCTATTGTTTTTAGGCCATTGATTGCTTCTCTCAAGTGAGAAATATCTAAAACTATATTTATCCATTGTTATCAGTGGAATTGTTTTTGAGATGTGGTTCAAACATAGAAATATTTTTCAAAACGTTTGATTCAATCACAAACTATCATTTTTTTTCCTTACGTCAAAATGTATGCAATTTCGCAAAGGGCTTAATGTATACTTCTTTGTTGTATTCATTTCTTACTAACATTTCACTTTGTAGAGGATATTGGAGCCTCATATATATTGATATTCTTGTTAGAGAAATTATCCTTATGAACTCTCTTAGTGGTATCCACGGCCAAGAAAAAATGTGTGTTGAATAGAATAATGCTTTCTTTTTGGTTTATTATTTATTTTATTTGATTGTCTATTTTAGTAACATGTTTCCATTACAATGCTGGTAGGTTCATGGCTGCCTTTTTGGACACCACATATGAGGATATTACTAAGTTCTGCTTTCGTAAAATTTCTACTTAGCCAAGATACTTTTGTTCTTTGTAAGTTTGGTATTTTGAAGTAGCCCACAAAGATATGTAAGGGTATAAACCATGTCTTGAGATCCTTCCAGCTGTCATGGACTTTTGAATATCTTGACATATTTTGAATTTAAAACTATGCATCGTTGCCTTATTAGAAACCTCCCAAATTAAAGATGAGAGACTTGGCAATGGAAAATCTTCGATATGTCCATATGTGCCCTCTCTAGAGGGAACCACATATTGTGCATAATATATAAAAATTATTCTCTCACTAAAAGAAGTGACGGTTTCATCTGCATAGATAATGTTTGCAAATGCCTTATGAATCGCATTGAAAGTTTCACTCAAGCTCTCCACAGGTTTCCATTTAGTACTTGTTGACGGAAATACATCTACAACTAAGAATTCGATATTAGTATGTGCTTAAATGAAAAAAATATCACATATGTTATCAACTTAATACTTACAATGCGTTGGCTAGCAAACACATTCGTTTGGAGGCAAGTGCATATCCTTGGCCATGTAAACATGTTGCACTTTGACAAAACACCCTTCATGCG
Organism: Lygodium microphyllum; assembly: GCF_053477565.2. NCBI lineage: Eukaryota > Viridiplantae > Streptophyta > Polypodiopsida > Schizaeales > Lygodiaceae > Lygodium > Lygodium microphyllum. The sequence continues at coordinate 115,747,352 of NC_141147.1, forward strand.
TAATTTTGAAAGCAATGATACATCCCTTCCAGTGATGTTTTATATCCTCTCTTTTTCTTCTTTTCACCTCGTGAGAACCCTTGCAAGAGGGTAGCATGGTAACCCAATTTTTTATGCAAAAGGTTTTGGTCTCCCAATTACGGTTGGCTCCTTGGCTATAGATGGTGTAGGAGTTTATTAAATGAGAAGGGCGCCTTTTGGATGCCATACTTAGATTGAATTTGCAGAGAAATAAGCTCACTTAGAAAGGTGAATGAGTAGAGAAAGAAGCTCGTCGAGTAAGGTGAATGAACTTAAAAGGAATATTAAGAAGACTAATGAAAATATATTGGGTACCAAAATCTCTCAACTTTCAAAAAAGTCATTATTAACTTCACAACATCTTTATCATGTCCTTTGTCAGATTTTATAAGTAAATAAGGACTTCTGGACTACCAAAATATGTTAGACTTTGGGGTTTTTTTTCTAAAAGGGAGGAGAGAATCACAAAGTGGACTCTACTATCTCCATAAAGGAGGAGACAAGAATACCATATTCTTGCACAAGTGTGGCAGACTCTCTTTGGCCCTTTCCTTAATCCCATGATTAACAAAAGTGTATTTTTTCAAGTGTTTTTGGTCCTAATGGATGCGTGAGTCTCCAATAGGCATAGTCAATGCTCTAGATTTGCCATAGAGGGAGGTTCATGGATGCCTCACTTGATCAGTGGAGGTAGTGGTTGTGATGGATGCAGATGTTTTGATCCTCGTTCTAGGGGTGGTTCTAGGAGAGGCTACAATACAAAGATGCAGATGTTTTGATCTTGCCGTTTGGTTGCTATTCCTTGCTTTTATGTTAATTTTAGAGAGGGTAGCTCAAGTGCATGCTATAGAGACGCTAATGTAGTGTCCCCATCTTATTAATTGAGTGGACACTTATCACCTCTAAGATTTGTTAGATCATCTATTGATGATTATCCCCTTTTGCAATTGATTATCTACATATTTTATAATCACATCAACATATATAATTTGTTCAGTTATCTATTGATTGTAGTTATCTTGAATTGTCTATAGAAAATATAAAACTTTTTTAAAAATTGAAAGAAATAAAAAAAAATTAATACTAGTCTTGTCATTTGCCACAGAAGTGGCTATTGCGAGCCACTTTCATGGCCCAAGTCTTATTTTACTATACTTGAAACAACATGTGTATATGATATTTAAATTGGATGGGGACTTTATTAATATTGTAAGATAGTAAAATAAAAAAATTGAAACAAGTTTTGAGTGAAATTTTATTTTCTGTTAAATCATATTTTCAAAAGTGTATGAAAATTCATTAAAAAAGTACTAAGCAGTGTTATTTGGAGCTCTTAAAGAAGTTGACAACTTTTATCTCATTGTAAATCTCTCAATGGGAATGCATACTATACATATCAAAGTATTTCTCATGAAATTTTTAGCTTAATAAAAAGTTTTTTGAGATGGTTTTGAGTATTTAAGGCAACCTATCCCTATGTTTAGATCTCTTTGAGATTATTTGAGGGCATGAAGCATATGACAATTGAAAGATATGTATGCATGTTGTTGAATTGCTTATGTCCAAATGATGTTTTTGGAGGATGATTTTAATTTCATGTGCCAAAGGAGTCACCATACAAGCATCATCTGTGTGTATGCTCTCTATGTGCCAAGTGTGTAGAGAATTCTATTTGCATATCAAGATAATTTGCATACAATGGGGTCACATCTACTTTGGAGTCTTTGCTTTTCCCTAAAGCCCAAGGGTTTGCATTTTATGATAAAAAAGTGCATTTTTAGGATTTATTCTCAATGTGTTATTGAAAACTTAGCTTTGTGTCTAATTGAGATTAGCAACACATCATCCTTACTATCTTAAGGTATTTTAAGACATAGAGATTGGAGTCAATGAGAGTGGTAAAAAGAAGAAGAGGAAAGATCTCTCAGTTGTGCAAATGGGATGTGTAAAAGTCTTGTGGTTTTTGAAAGAGAAGACCAAAAGCTTCAATGTGCATAATTTCATCTATAGGTGGCAAAGTTAACAATTTACAAATAACATAACAAGGTTTCTTGATGATGTAGTGGTCTTTGTGATTGACTCTTTAGAGAACTAATCCTTTAAAGCAAAAATGTTAATGTTAGTATATGCATTGCAATTGTGATGAGGTCACAATATTGGTACATATAAGTTATGTTCATGCCAATGAAGATGTGAAAAAGGCTTATATTTTCTATATCTATAATGACAAAACACACAACATCACTATCCAACATTGTTTCCTTTTGCATGAAACGTGGTTGAAGGATTAAGGATACGAGTTGGAACATCATTTGGTTTGGTTCAATGGTTATGTATCAGAATTCATGGTGTATTGCCCTATTCTAATAAACATCACAAACAAAAACAATAGCTAATAAGACCAATTTAGGAATTTTGACACTCTTTCATGTTTTTGGCGGAGCTATTGAGATGAAGTAAGGTTACATAAGTTTTCAGATAATGTCTTTGGCCATGTTTGCTCACCTAGTTTCTACAAAGCTAATTGTCCTCATTTCATGAAGATGAGTCATTATTCTATTAATCTCAAATGAGGTTTTGTCCAATTGAAAATGATTGAATAGATGCTAGCTTCAAGAATGGTTGTTAAGAGGTGTTTCATGAAGCATATGCTTTCCTTTTTTTGCAAAATGCCTAAAAGTTAGGGAGTACTAGTATCCCATTGAGGTAGAACAAATCCAAAAACTAAGAAAAGCATCATTGTTTGCAAGAACTTTTAAAACAATGGGTTCACACAATTTTGAAGCCTACAGATATTAAAACCTTGAAGGCTTCTCATATACAAAAATTCCATGCATGTAGTTTGCAAGAACTTTTCAAACAATGGGTTCACACAATTTTGAAGCCTACAAATATTAAAACCTTGAAGGTTTCTCATATACAAAAATTCCATGCATGTATACGCTCTTAAAGACCATATGCATACACAAGGTTCAAATATAAAATTGTGAAGAGTGCAAAAGTTCTTATCAAAATTGTGGCAAATCTAAAAGCCTAAATTTAAAAGCAATACAAGTAAATAAACTCAAATTTGAAACTAAGAATGTTCTCAAAGCTCAATTTTGAAATTGAGGGGTTGGAGAATATTTGATCACCATGGCACCCTATTATACTTTAAGTTCAAAGATCAATTTCATCAAAACAATGATATGATGTGACACCAATACAACATGATGGTTCAAAGCATCAAATTTGAAATGTGGATAGGGTGAGAGGTTGCAAAAAATCACCATGAGTTTTAGTTTGAATGCAATGGGCTATCAAACTTGTGTCAAGTATGAAAATTGGTGGACTTGATTGAAATGAGCTTGGCTAGGAGTGTTGAAATTCTATTAAGTTTGAATTCAAATGGCTAAAGAGTTCCGTGCCGTCAAGTTTGAAATTCAAATGTGATGGATGGCTAAAGATAAAATGATCGAGCAACAGTTTGATTCAATGAAGGAGGCACCTGATTAAGACTCCTTGGCCCCAATAACAACTAGTCACATCTTCTCACTCACAAAGGATCCAAGTCAATCATGGAGTAATGAGCACACAAGAAAGTTAAGCATTTGCAAGTCCATCTACTTGCAAATAGTACCTCCTTATGTTGAAGGGTTGTGATCTACCTAGTGATAGCATTAGACTGAGTCTTTTGGCCTCAAGATGATGAGATATACTTAAGCCACTATAGTATATAGAATCTATGTGAGTGAAAAAAGTCATGGGAGCTTCATGCTTTGATAATGTGACATTGACAAATTCCACTTAATATTTTCACATTTGTGATCCGCTCATCATTTTGTATTTTTTGCTTGATTTTGAAATTGAGCATGTATCTTGCTCCATAAAATTTTCTTAGTCTCTCTTTGTATAACATCTATCACTTTTCCACATTCTCTAACTTTTTGGAAAATTTTACCACATTGGCAATTAAACCTACCATATAAATGCACCTACAAAAACCATATCCTTTATTTCTTGTCTAAAATTTGTGAATTCTTTTATGTAATTTTATAAAAGGCACTTACATGAGTCCCAGAATTCCTAAATTGGTCTTCAATACAAATGTTGCTTGAATACTCACAAAGATCCATAATTCAGTCCACATTTTTTTTGAATGAGAAAATGACAATAAACAACAACTAAACTTTAGGGAAAAGATATAGAAATTTAGAAAACATAATAGAAATAGAGAGAATGCACTATCTTGATTTTTTTTTATTATGACATAATCAAGAAAGCATACATTACAACAATTAGCTACTTAAGGGCAACCACCTATCTACTACTAAAATATATGGATTGATTTACACCTAGTATGCATACACAAAGACTAAGATTATCTGGTGATAATCTCAGCTTTAATACTTGGCACAACCGATTGATTGACTAAGCATAGTCAAGACTTGAACCCACAAAATTCCTTAGCCCCAATTGACTTAGAGAATCTTATTATGACCCATGAGAATCCTTTTATCTCTTGATGAGCTACACTATGGATGGAGACCCTTTAGAATATTTAGAATCATATTGTGTAGTTACATATAATAATTTCTAAAAGCCAAATTACAACAAAGAATTAGGCTACAAAGTCCAAACGTGCTATACATAGGTATACTAAAGAGATTTGAATTATATAGTAGTGATCATATAAAAACAAATGGGACATAAGGTACTAAGGTATTGCATGAAGTTGACATACCCATAGACTCATCTCTATCAACAATCAATAAATGATGATACTCAAAATCTTGCTATGCAACCTCGCTGTCAAGTATAGAACTTCTAACAACCACATCTATATGTTGTCCCAAAACAACATTTTCCACAAGATGGAGTCTAGATATGTCAACATCCCCCATCATAATACTAGACATGGATGCCTCTTTTTCAACGTCCATAATGAACTCTTTAAGCACAATAGCTTTAGAATCATCCTTCATGTGCTCTTTTTTCTACATAATCTTCATGATGTACTCTTCACTTTCCCTTCTCTCATCCAAATCCTTTTCTGATGTAGTGCTCAATACATGAAAATGGTTCTCAAGTTCCTCAAATATCTTTCCAAGAAAATCTTTATCTTGCAATACACTTTCCTATGCTTCAACATAATAGCCCCCTTTAAAATCTCATTAGGTCTAGTGATTGCAACTAACAATTTGTCTACAATTAGATGTCAAGCATTGTGTACCTCTTAAACCAATGCATGCTTAATTTCTTCATATTCAGATTATGTTTATACAATTGCTATGTCAACATCTATTCCCGAATTTTGAAGTATTTATTACTTTACTTGAATCAATTGTTGCAACCTTCTAGTCAATATCTCATGATCGACTTCCAATTAGGGAGGATTGGATAATTATGTAATTACTTGAAATTTTATGTGGTTAGGGTACCTAATTACCTTGTTAACATGTTTACATTGATTATTATTTACTCTCCAGGAGGTTAAAGTTAACTTAATAATTAGCAAAACCCCAACATGCTTATTAATTTTCATGGCATGCCCACCCAGCCCGAATCAAAACACCGATGGGCTTTTTAGAGGCATATATAAAAGACATGTGGGGCCGAGTAAATGTCATTGTTTCTCTTTTGGGTAACCCCTCCCCCTCCCCACCCTTCACACACACACGCACACACACACGCACATGCACACACAATGTGTATGTGTGTGGATGTTATGAGTGGCACTTTTTTTCTACCACTTAATATGTGTGCATGAGTATGTATATGTATGTGTTTTATACGCAACTCATCTATTCTCTCTAACCTTAGCCTCATTATTCTAATTTCTCTCCTAATCATAATTATAATGAATAATATTTTAAATACTTTTTAAATTCTAAATAAAATTTATATTTTAAAAATTTAATCATATTTTTAATCTTAATCATATTTAAGAATACCTTTTGAAAATAAGTAAATCATAATTAATCATAATCCTTCTACTATTATAATTTTTTATTTTTAAATATATGATCATGCATATTACATTTATACATATATACTATTGAATAATATTAATTATAAATTTAGATATTAACAACCATAATTATATTCTCTCTCTCTCTCTCTCTCTCTCTCTCTCTCTCTCTCTCTCTCTCTCTCTCTCTCTCTCTCTCTCTCTCTCTCTCTCTCTCTCTCTCTCTCTCTCTCTCTCTCTCTCTCTCTCTCTCTCTCTCTCTCTCTCTCTCTCTCTCCCCTTGTGTGGTGTGTGTAGAAGGGGAGGATTACCGATTAGCATATGTCATGAATTCAATGGTAGCATGTCATGAGAGTGGTAATATCTTTCCACCACTTGGTATGTGTGTATGTATGTGTGTCAGTGTGTATGTGTATGCATTTTACATGCAATCTATCTATCTTCTCTAACCATAGCCTCACTATCTTAATTTCTCTCTAATCATAACTCTAATTAATCAAATCTTAATGTTATATTTTTAATCTTAGTTATATTTAGAAATATATTTTAAAAATAAATAAATAAATAATAAATCATAATATTTATATACTATTAATTATTTAATCACTCTTACTTTTTGTTGTGTGGTGTATATGATAGGGGGGATGACTCTTGGTGATTGATATGTATTGCGAATTTGACGGTAGTATGCATATATCAACTAAATAGTGATGAGAGTTCTAAAGTAGACATGAAAGCATAAAGAGTATTAAGAAACTGAGGCAAGAATGAGAACCTTCTTGGTAAATATGGGCTTTGGGTTATTAAAAAATTCATATTTCAATAATCACAAATTCAAAAGTAGTTTAAAAAGCTTTGAAGACATAACGAGCTTATTCACTCATTATTATTTTGGGACATATTGAAAACACTCTTAATGATAAATTATTTTAAAAATAATAATTTTCTCATTTAGAATGTATTCAGTATGTTAACAAAATAATTATGATTAGATGGGCTTAGAAATATCTTTGAATTTTTTTAGACCACACTTAAATTCATGATTATTTAAGGATAAATATTTCTGCAATACAAATAATATCTCTTCTTAAAGAGTTCTATTGGTTCTTGCCTCAACTTCTTAAATATTCATTTTATTACCTTATCTATTTTGAAACTCTTCTCACTAGATACCAATGATCCATAATCACTCATGCAGAGAGATAAAGAAGATGCAATGAGAAATGTGTAAGTGCCTTTATAAAAGTATTAACTCTTAGGAAACAAACTATAAAACAAATAAACAGACAAATAAGCAATATGAAATTGTATAATCTAAGTCTAAAATTAATAATTTTATTATAAAAATATTCATAATTATTAATAATTAATCATGTATATTTTTTAATGTCGTGGACAATAAGAAATCTAGTATCTTCTAGAAACTTCTAAAATCTACAAAAATAATAATCTAGAAGATTTCAAAAGGATCTAGTCTCATTAGGGCAAAAAACGTTAAAAACGACACTTTTGTTAATCCGTGGATTAAGGAAAGAGCCAAAGAGATTTTTCCACGTGGACAAAAATGTTGTATTCTTGTCTCCTTTGCTTTTGAGATAGTAGAGTTCATTTTTTGATTCTCTCCTTCTATTTAGTCAAAATCTTCAAACCCTAACAAGTTTTGGCAGTCCCAATAGCCCCTATTAACTAATAAAAGCTGTTAAAACCTCTAACGAAGACATGACAAAGTTAAGTTAATTAAGACCATTTTGAAAATCGGGAGAATTTTCAAAGTTCTTGGTGCTCGTAGTATTTTTAATTTGTCTCCTTGACCTCTCTTTTTAGGTTTCTTTCTCTGCACATTGTCTGCACACTCGTTGTCTTTTACATGGCGTCCAAAAGGCATCCTTCTCATTTCATAAACTCTTGCACCATGTACAGCAAGAGCGCAAATGGAGAATGGGAGCCCAAAACATTTATTATAAATGATTGGGTTGCAATGCTACTGTCCTGTAGGGGCTCTCACAGAGTGAAAAAAACAAAACAAGGGGATATCAAATATCATTGGAAGGGACGTATCTTTGCCTTCAAAACCACTCCTCAAGGCTGGTTTGCTTTGGAGCAACATGTTTACATGGCTAGAGATATGCACTTGGCTCCACGGGAATGTTTTTCCCAGCAAGCACACTGTAAGTTTGAGTTGTGAGGTTTACGTGAGTATATGGTTTTGTTTGAAGCATATGCTAAATAATGGATTGTTGGTTGTAGATATCTTTCCATCAACAAGTTTCGAGTGGCAACCTGTGGAGAGCCTCAAACGGAACATTCCATGCCATTCATAAAGAATTTGCAGACATTATTTATGTTGATCAGACCACTAGTTTTTTTCATGAAAGTGGAATTTTTGTGTATTATGCACAATACGTGGTTCCTTCAAGAGCATGTGCATATGGATACCTTGAAGATCTGCGTTTACCAAGCCTCTCATCTTGGGATAATATTTTGAAAATAGTATCGGTATTTTAGATTCCACCGCATTTATTGTGTTCTCAATCTTTGAAGTTGTCTTCGAAAAAACCAATTGAATAACTCCTGAAGGGAATTGGTTTTTGTTGCTCCTCCACCATGTCTGGTGCTCCAAAAGAAACACATACGTGCTTGGTAGTGAGATTTCTCCATACCATAGCTACTGTAAGTTGCTAGGGGCCCTTGCTCTTCCACAAAATAAGGCCCATGAATAAGAAGAATATGCTATGACAACCCAACAAGCAATAATCAGTTTAAATCATTAAACCTTGTTTTCAAAGCAGAAAGGCTCAAATTTATGTCTATCTTACTAAGTAGAAAGTAATATCCTTTTCTCCCAAGCTTCCTTAATTGCTTGAACAAGATTCATAATTAAATGTTTGTACTCTTCTGAATAGTTAGATGTTATCTTTTGTTCCCTGAGCATTTTTAAAAATATGTCAAGGTGTCTCCAAACCTCCATTCATAGGAATACAATTCGTGGTGTGCTAGCAACATTTGTTGTGATTGCAGACAACTCTCTCCAACACTCCCACAATGTGTTCATTTGTTTACCAGTATGATTTCTTAGAAATCGTCTAGCTTTTGCATCCCCCATAGAGACATCTACTAAGACCTCTCTTGTTTTCCCTGAGGCTATTAGATCCTTTCTCAGGTGAACTTGACCTCCATGAAAACCCATTTTTGACAATAAAGCCTCATATTTATCAATGCAGTCATGTGACAAAGATACTGGTTTTATTGAATATGCATAGTCAAGATGCAATCCAAGCAACTTATCAACTATTCTAATCTCTGTATGTAATGTACAAATATGAACGTTCCTTAGAGAGATTGAGAGAATAGGATCCCACAAGCCATCCACGTTTTTGAACTTGCTCAAATCTATAGAGTTCTGAGTCAGGGCTTAGGAATACCTATATGAGAGAATAACCATTTCAAGATTTCATGACTTTCAGTTGGTACTTGGGCCGTACCAATCCACCAAAGCTCCATCTCACTATTGTTCTTGCCCCCTACCAGTACTGTAATCCAATGCCATGTTCATGATATAGATGCTGACTCTTTCTACCTTTTGTCCCTTTTGAATATGTGCTTCATCCAATTTTAGTGCGAACTTCAAAATACCACCACATTCTTGGACAATAAATTTATACATATGGACCATTGCAATTTGGAATCTTTTAAGATCAATCCAAATATTATTAAATGTGTTGTATTCAAAAAAGGCCTTTGTTTTATTTTTTTTATAGGGCATAGATCCTTCTATATGGATATACTCTCCAAAAACATATGGAATCATATGATTCATAGCTGTCCTAGCAATTGAAATTGCAAGAGACTGAGGCAAACCAAATGCACTTATTCTATGACATTTAAGATTTTTAAACCACAATTTAGAGAGAGCACGATAACCTCTACAACTGATACCCATACTGTCACACATGTCTCCACTATTTCATTTGGTTTAATTGTTCCTTTTAAATCTTTCACTAACTCTTTCAGAGTTTGGCTTCTCAAGTCTACATTTTCAGGCGATTTAAGAATCCTTATAATGTCCTTCTTTGTCATGGTTTCTTTAATAAGCTTAATCCTCTCATCATTCTCTCGAATATTAATACCTGAAATATTAGAGACACATCTCTTTGCAAGATTTAGAGTCCTTTTCTTCACCTGACTACACAAGTCCATTATATTTTTAAGTGACCTTTTTCTCTGTCTAAATCCTATTGGAGTTTCTTTCAAGTGCAATAATTTTTCTTGCAATGACTGATTAGAGTTTTCTAGATTATCAACCTTGTCCGTTAGCTTAGAAATAGTTTTTTGTGCCAATGTTAATGCTTCCTTCATTTCATGTGTTTGTTCTTTAAATGTAAAAGATACAGAATATAACCTCATGCAATAGCCAAGCATCCCATCACAACCATCTCCAACATACCTTATGAAGTTGTGAATATTGTAAAAAGAAGGATGATTACTTGTAGAAGGGTCCAGATGATAAATATTTCCATCCATCCATAAGTCTACACGCTTCTTTCCTTGTAATCGCGACCTGTTAGCTTCATTCTTGTCCAACAATGCTCGCTGATGTATACTCCTCCAAGATGAATAGACAGGATCTAACTGAATAGTAAGTTTATTCTTGCATGGTGGGGCTGCACTTGTATTGCTAGAAGAGGTACTAGTAAACATTTTGGTAGGGAACCCTATATGGGGCAACAATATCACAGAGAAGGAAATAGAACCACAGGAAGGAGAGGTGTAGAAAATGAATGTTGAGGAATAAACAAGTGGCATCTTCTAGTGCGAAAATTCAAAAATACAAGATTTTGTAATTTCCAAGAGAATAAGACTAAAAAGGTGACACTTAACGTCCATTAAAGATTGATAATATTTAATATCCAACCTCTTAAATGAATCATACATTCTCTCATTAATCACATTTAGGCAGCCAAATTTGGAGAGTTTTTCTCTCTAAACCTCTTCTAATTAGCAACTTAATCATTTTCTTACAAGTGTCATTTTGAAACGTTTTTGGCCCTAATGTTGTATTGAGATTTTTTCTTTATCAATCTTGTATCAAGAAATAGATTTTTGTAAACATCATTTTATAATAAAGAAAGAAGTTCTTCTTCTTTAGGTTATTTTCTTATAAGTTGTGAGGAAACAAGAAACCATTGTTGAGTCTATATATATTGATTCAAGCCATTCTTAGCTCAAGAGAAGCAATAAAGACATCCTCTTGGATTGTGTTTATATTGTGGAGGATTCGTGCATATTGCTCATTGTTGTCTTAATAAAAAGCTACAAGTACGAAGATATGTAGTGCTAAAAATTTAACAAGGAAAATCATGTGCATTGCCTCGATGCCCCTATGTTGCATTTAAAAATGTAGTTTTCATTTTTGACTAACAAGATTCCATTATCTTGAAACCTAATGTTAGCTACAAAAAAAAAAGAGCATACAATTGAAAAAGAAATGGAACTTATATAATTTGAGTCGGCATATAATGTGTACTAAACAATTGATTCTTTGAAGTTATTATTTGTATTAGTCAATTTATGGTAGTTAAAGACTAAGATTTAGGAATATAAATAGAAGCTATGCCCAGTCAAAAAGGTCACAAAAGGGAAAAGATTCCCAAGGGATATGGAAAAACCTTAATTCTAAAATTCTTATATTAAAAGAATGAAATCCAATGGAAAAGACTATTTATGTGTGCATAAACTTTTGTCTTCTTGATTTCTTGCAACTATTGCCTTAAGAGTGAGAGTAAAGAAGTGGGAGTTAAGAGCTTGTGAGAGAGTGAGGGACATGGAGTGTGAAGCTCTTTGCGTGCTATCTTATTTTATCCATCCCATCATAGTGATTTTCTTCATGAGTAAGAGTGCATGAGTTGAGAGTAGGAGACAATGAGGGACATGGAGTGTGAAGCTCTTTGCATGCTATCTTATTTTCTTTATCCCATCATAGTGAGTTTCTTCATGATCCTTAGTACATGAGTTGAGATACAAATACTATTTATTTTGATGGTAAAGTGAAAACTCATACTAATTATAATAATATAATGCATGTGTTATGATATAAAAGAATTATAAAAAAGATAAATAAACATGTAATAAAGATGTGAATATTGAATTCTTTTATTTTTTACAAATAAAAAATGCATAGATATGAATAATTAAACATGTAAAAATATTCTAACATTCATAGCTTTTATACAACACTAATATTACTCTTCATATACTTATATTGTAATATTAAATATTTGCCTAATATGCAATGTATTTGCACAACTTATAATCAAGGATTACTCTTGCTTTCATTGGAATAAATAACCCGATCTTATTTACACATGCTTTGGTTTTTGTTTTTGATTATCCCTATGCGAAGAATGGAATTTGGCTTAAGGTTCTCAAAATCATCCACTCAATACTTTCGGAGTTACCTAGTAGGAGAGTTCTTCACCCTTGAAGAAGAATGCATTTCCTAAGAGACTCAATCCAAATATGAAAAATGAGAAGTGAGGTTGGGATCCTCTTTATATATTAGATTTTCTAAGGTTTTAGGTACATCAGGTTACCTACATAACCTGACGAGCCCATCAGGCTACTTGACTAGCTCACAGTGGGAAAGCTCGAAGGAAAACATAAAAACCCTTGCAAGTTGACTAACATCACACATTTCACTTGGTTAATGTAAATTTTAATGTTATTAATGTAAAAGCACAGACTTAACACTATGTTAATATTATGAGCTTGCAAAAATGTAATCATGTCATTGCGATCCCCGCTTTTAATAATACATAATAATCCTACATTTAATCTAGAGTTCTTTTGTCTACTTTCTAAACAAAATGATTGATATTTTATCTTTTTTCACAATTTTTTTAAAGATCCTTAGCCTATTAGATGTATCCTTTTTCCATGTCATCATAGTACATCGCTTTTAGCTCAAGCACTTTAGGTTAAAACATCATCTCTATCCTTCCAAGCTACTAAGTATTTGAGCAAAACATTGACACTATCCTTTCAAGTTGTTGTTGAATACTTTTGCAAATTATGAAGAGCTTCTCATTAGCTTTATTTTCCATAAGAAATTTATTGATTCCAATATCAAAGCAAAAAAGTTAAAGCCATTTTTGTGTCAGGGGGTCTACTAGGATTGCACTGTAACATTGAGTAGAAATGGCTAAAAACAAGGGAAAGAACAAGCCTAATAATGATGTTTAACAACAAATTAGGGAAGCACATGAGGCAATGCCTAAGTTACATCATGATGAAGTAGATTATCTTGAATATGGTGCATATAGTACTCTTAATGCCACTCTTTGTAACCATGAGACTAGGCATTCTATCAAACATATGGAATTAGTCTCCAAATTGGATCAAGTGATTGGACATATGGTTCAATCCAATATTCAAACCAAGGAAGTCATGGAACAAATGGCCCAATCTACTAAGGATTCATAGGCGAAGTATTCTTCTTCTACTAGAGATTCTTGGACAAACTTAGTGCTCAAATGTCTATGCTTGTGGTAGCACAAATGACAAACAAAGAGAGTAAAGACAAATAGTATGGTATACCACATAGCACTTATGAGATTTGGGAGACTTCCTTCAATAGATTGATGAGCCTATTTTGAGCATTCATGGGTGAAATCCTCCTCAAACAACTACCCCATTGGCAATTACTGTCAAGAATCGTGTGGTGGGGGGATTTGCTCAAGATGCTGCGCTGAACATACACAGAATGCACAAGGAGAAGCTCACTCAAGAGACAAGAAGAGAGATGGAGGCCAAAACGTTTTCTTGCTGGTTTTTTCTTCTTCTTTGATGCTAGGAGGCATATTCCACGGTGGATTCCGTGAGGTTTTACGGTGGATTCCGTAAACTTAGATGACCGGGGCTCATACGCAAAGAGGATTCTTTGTGCGAGAAGTTGATGGGGACGCCTGTCCTTTTCGGGCGTTTCATTAATTTAGTGTGTACATGGGTGATTCCATAGCGGGTGATTCCGCAAAATGCATATTAAATTAATAAACGTTTATGAGTTTAGAGTGCGCACTCGTAATAAATTAAGGTTAGGATTTATTTCTAATCAGTTGATTTATTTATGTAGCTGAAGACTGCTAGGTATTCACTTTTGTCGGTTTAATTGTGTTATTTTACTAACGATTGTGAATGCTTCAGTTGATGTGTAGAGATAGCAGCAGTGGCGGAGGAAAGCATTGGAGTCTAGCAGGTTTTCGACTTTTGGATTAGATTTTGATAGGCGCCACGCCTATATTTTGTTATGTCTATTGAGACATCGATTATTTATTATTATTTTGTATGCGCTTATGCGCCTGAATATGTTATTTCTATTTGGACATTGAGATTGGGCGTGCCAGACACTATGGGCACCGTCCATTAGCTTTATTTTCTTATTTTTGGTAGAAAGCAAACTCAAAAGCTAAAAGCTTGTCATATTTTTGTAATTGGGCTATTTTTTAGCATAAAGATTGATAATATACATTAAATACATGCTTTGTGAAGCGCTCACACAAGGCATGGGGGAGATTGAACCCAATTTGTCTCTTGTCTCATGTCGTGCTTGCTTTTACATGGGTTTTTGTGCTAAAAAGTAGAGTACTTTGTTCTTGGGGACCTTCGGGAATTCACCACGTGAGCTATCTGCGTCCAATCTGCGCACCAGTGGTATCAGAGCGGAGCAGAGATCAAGGGCTTCCAATCGCTACCAATCTCGGGCGAAGGCGGAGCTCCAGGAACAAACGGCCTCTACAGTCAATCTCGTCGCGAACCGTCGATACAGGCAGACTTCTGGCGATCAAGAACCCCTATTTCCACTGTCAGATCGCGAAGGACCAATCTCTGTCGGCGGAGGACCACTCATCAATTCTCTTCATCAAGTCGTTGCAAACAGAGATAAGATCTTTCCTAATCAAGTTTATTAATACCTTAAAGCTTAGTCTTAAGCTTAAGAAGCTTTATAAGCTTCATAATCATCAGTCGACTGGCAAGAGGAGGGCCCCGAAAATTCCGACGGAAAAAAAACGGACCCCCCCCCTCACGATCAAAAACGGTGGCCTGCTATTCCACCATTAAGCTCTTAAGCTTAATCACTAAGTCTAATTAAGCTAAATCATACAAATCTCTGCAAGTTACACAGGGCAGAGAAGTCAAAATACTCCGGGTCTCGCACTACAGAAGTCAAGTTCAGTAAGTCACTTGGAATCAAGTCCTGCAAATCGGCTAAGTCCAGCAAGTCAACAACTCTGCAAGTCTGCTAAGTCTGCAACTCTGCAAGTCAGACTAAATCAGAACTGACTAACGCTTAAAACTCATAGAAGACTTGTTCGTATGCAAAAACTCTGAACTGGAAAGTTGTTCGCAGCAAGCTGTTTTACCTATCTGCAAGTTCGTTGAAGTACTTTCAGCAAACGGAGACAGAAATATTTCAGAATTTCTGAAAATTGAAGAAGAAAATACCCAAAAATACATAGCCTTGTAACCCCAAATTTGAGCTACGCTCATCCCGCTAACTGATTTTGAGTGAGAAAGGTTTGTTGAGTTTTACAGGATGACTACCCCACATATGGATGATCCTATGGCTGAAGACGACCTACCCGAGCCTACCATGGAACAAAAGCTGGATCTTATCATGCTGCAATTGGAAGAAGAGCGAAGAGCTAGGCAAGCCTTGCAAGCGCAATTGACAAAGCTACAAGGAGCGTCCACTGACAAAGAAGAACCTCAAGCTGAAGATCTGATTCGCCGTACTATCGACGCCACTCTTGAAGCACAAACCATTCGCAAGGAATCCAAGATAAGTAAACGAAATTCAAGTTTCGCACTTTCAATGGCATAAGAGAAGGAAAGATTGTTTTATCATTCATTAGCCAGTTTGATGATTATTTCCATGAGGAAACTTATCCTGAGAAAGATAAAATCAAGTGTGTTACTAATCATCTGATAGATAGAGCATCACTTTGGTGGACTGTAGTCCGCAAGAGTATAGAATGTCCTGCTACATGGGAAGATTTCAAGAAGAAGTTCATGCAAAATTTCCTTCCACCGCAATTTCATGAGAAGGCTATCAAGCAATGGGATTTACTTCAACAACGCGATCGTGAGCCTATTCCACAGTATACAGAGCGTTTTTGGAATGCACTCCTACAGCTACGCATGCTTGAAGACGTACCAGAGACGACCCATAAGCGGAAGTACATGTCTGGACTTCTTGGACATTACTACGCTGAGGTGAATATGTTCAAGCCTGCTACCCTTGAAGATGCCATCTCCTTAGCTCACGACACTGAAGATAAGTTACGTGGAAGAGATCGACGACCACAGCCATTCCAAGCAAACGGTAATTATGGATCTAAACAATTCAATTCCAATTTCAGAAGGTTTAATCCAGGTCGTTTTTCATCACCATCTTTCCGCAAGAATTGGCCTAAACCACCTGCATTACCATCCACTGTCAATCCAAATCCTAAGCCTATTCCACAAGCAAATCCAAATATACCCAGACTCCCAGCCATTGCAAATAATGTGACCAAAGCCAAGCCCATCATATGCTACAAGTGTCACCAGCCAGGCCATCTCGCAGTAAATTGTCATTCAAAGAAGCCATCAGCACATATCAACTACCTTGGAGCTATGGACGAAGACGAGCATGAGGATATGCCGGATTTCACTGAAGAAGAAGATGATCCTACTACTACTTCCGACACTTTACCAGGTATGCCTACTTCACATTCATTGTTGACTATGAAATGTATGGTGCATGGAAAAGAAAGAATTATATTGCATGATGACGGTAGTACTCATGACTTTATTTCAGCAAAATTGGTAAAGGAATTGAAATTGCATACAGTACCTACACACTATCGCATAAAAGCTGCATTTTTAGGCACTAGGTACAATGGCACACAAGAAGTTCAAAATTTAGAAATTCAAATTGGTCCATATATTGAAAGAAGAAATTTCTTAGTTGTCCCATTACAGTCTAGCGACATTATTCTAGGAATGCCATGGAGACACCAACATAATCCCAATATAGATTATTCCACACACACAATGAATACTAATTTTCAAGGAAAATCTATTACATTATTTGGTATGCATGCATCTCATATGTATCCACTGCTTTCGCATACTCAAGCAAAACGTGCACTACGCAAGAACACTAAATCATATCTCATTTGGGTGAATGAATTGCACGCAAAAGAAAATCATATGTACCCTAGACATAAGGAATTTCTTGCGTATTTTAAGGATTGTTTTGCAGAAGACCTACCACCAGGTTTACCTCCATCACGTCCAGAAGACCATAAGATTGACCTAATACCTGGCACGCAACCACCTTGCAAAGCCCCATATAGGCACAATCAAATAGAGCAAAAAGAAATCCAGAGTCAAGTAGAAGAATTACTAAATAGAGGCTTAATTCGACCTAGCAGTTCTCCATTCGGTGCACCTGTGCTCCTAGTCAAGAAAAAGAATAATACTTATCGGATGTGTATTGACTACCGAGCATTAAACAAGATCACTGTAAAGAATAGGTATCCTATACCTAGAGTTGATGACCTTATGGACAAACTGCAAGGATCTTCTATATTTAGTAAAATTGACCTTAAATCTGGATATCATCAGGTGAGGTTAGATAGATCCGATATATTTAAAACTGCATTCAGGACACAGTTTGGCCATTACGAATTCTTAGTTATGCCATTTGGATTAACTAATGCACCTGCTACTTTCAGTAGAATGATGAACCGTATTTTTCTAAAATATCAATATTGTGTGATTGTTTTCTTTGATGATATTTTAGTGTTCAGTCAAAGTGAAAAAGAGCATTATGAGCATTTATCATTAGTTTTTCAATTACTGAAAGAAAATCAATTGTTTGCAAATCCTGACAAAAGTGAATTCTTTAAGACAGAAATAGAATATCTAGGTCATATTGTATCAAAAGAAGGAATTAAAGTTTATCCTAAAAAAATTGATGCAATATTGCATTGGCCTATTCCTAAAAATGTACATGAATTATGCTCATTCCTTGGTCTTGCTAGTTTCTATAGGAAGTTTGTACGTAATTTCTCATTACTTGCTTTACCACTGACCAAACTTCTTAAGAAAGGCATTGTTTATCAATGGACTGAAAACCAGCAGAAATCCTTTGATTTACTTAAACGTGCATTTACCAATGCCCCTGTTCTACAATTGCCTGACTTTAACAGACCATTCTTTCTAGTTGTGACCGATGCTAGCGGATCAGGAATAGGAGCTGTGCTAATGCAAGACAACCATCCAATAGCATATTCTAGTTCTAAGCTGAAACCCTCTGAGCTCAAATATTCCACTTATGACAAGGAACTCTTAGCAGTTGTACAAGCATTAAAACAATGGAAGCATTATTTAATGGGTTCAGAATTCATGATAAAGACCGATCAGCAAAGCATTAGACATCTACTTAGCCAACCCCAAATTTCTGACCGCCATATCAAATGGGCTTCATTCATTCAAAGTTTCCATCCTATCATTCAACACCAACCTGGAAAAGAAAATGTAGTTGCTGATGCATTAAGTAGAAGACCTGCAATTCATAACATTTCTATCATATCTTTTGATTCTTTAATTGCTATGAAAGACACATATCACCAGGATATTACTTTTCATTCTGATTGGCAAAAATTAGTTCAAAATAATTTCATTCCTGTTGATTCATTATCATATAATGATGGATTCATGTTCTTTGAAAAAAGACTGTGTGTTACTATTCCATTCCGATCTTTTGTTTTAAATGAAATTCATTGTCCCCCATATCAAGGTCATAGAGGTATCATCTCTACATTACGTATGTTAACTGAAGATTTTTATTGGCCTCATATGGATGCAGATGTATCTAATTTTGTTTCTGAATGTCTGATTTGTCAAAGAATAAAAAGACATCATGGTAAACAGTATGGGTTATTAATGCCTTTATCTATTCCATCTAAACCTTGGGAACATATTTCTATGGATTTCATTACTGGCCTACCAAATACTAAATCTAACCATGACATGATTTGGACAATTGTAGATAGATTTAGCAAGCAAGCATATTTCATTGCATGTAAGAAAACTTTAACAGCATCACAAGCAGCACAGTTATTTTTGAAAACTGTTTTTACTAACCATGGATTGCCGAAAGTGATTATTTCAGATAGAGATTCTAGATTTTGTAATAACTTTTGGATTACACTGTTTGCAAATCTAGGCACAAAGATTGATTTCTCATCTGCATTTCATCCAGAAACAAATGGACAAACAGAAGCCACAAATAGCACCATTCTAGATCTTTTACGTGCATACACTATCTCTAAACCTCAGACATGGGATACTCATTTACATTTATTACAGTTTGCATATAACAATACACCGCACACATCTACAAAGAAAGCACCTTTTGAAGTTATTTATGGATATAGATTATCTACACCTGTTGCCTCTTTGTCTAATAGAATACAAAGTGCCGATGATATTGCTGTTATGCATAACACTATTTTTGATGAAGTAAAGGATATGATTGCTAAAGCCCAACAATCATATACCAAACAAGCCAACAAGAAAAGACAAGCCATGAATTTCAAAGTTGATGATTATGTTTGGCTTAGAATAGAAAAGCGTAGACTGCAAAGTGTAGATAGACATCCAGTTGTCAAATTAGCCCCTAGATTCTACGGACCATTTAGAATCATTCATAAGATTAATGACAATGCATTCAAGTTAGAACTGCCATCACATTGGAAAATTCATAATACATTTCATATTAGTTTATTGAGACCATTTAGAGGACAATTACCTATCCACCGTGTCTATGAAAACCCACCTTTACTAGAAGAAGAGACTGAAATGCTTGAACCAGAAGCCATTATAGACACTGACTACATGACCACTAGAACTGGCCGAAGGTATTCTAGATATCTAGTGAAATTTAAGAACCATCCTGTAGAGGAAGCACAATGGATGCACGCTAGAGACCTAAATGCTTTCCCCACTCTGTTAGCTCCACATTGAGCTAATAGCAATTGAGGTCAATTGCTATCCCACCCCGGGGGTATGATGCCAGGAGGCATATTCCACGGTGGATTCCGTGAGGTTTTACGGTGGATTCCGTAAACTTAGATGACCGGGGCTCATACGCAAAGAGGATTCTTTGTGCGAGAAGTTGATGGGGATGCCTGTCCTTTTCGGGCGTTTCATTAATTTAGTGTGTACATGGGTGATTCCATAGCGGGTGATTCCGCAAAATGCATATTAAATTAATAAACGTTTATGAGTTTAGAGTGCGCACTCGTAATAAATTAAGGTTAGGATTTATTTCTAACCAGTTGATTTATTTATGTAGCTGAAGACTGCTAGGTATTCACTTTTGTCGGTTTAATTGTGTTATTTTACTAACGATTGTGAATGCTTCAGTTGATGTGTAGAGATAGCAGCAGTGGCGGAGGAAAGCATTGGAGTCTAGCGGGTTTTCGACTTTTGGATCAGATTTTGATAGGCGCCACGCCTATATTTTGTTATGTCTATTGAGACATCGATTATTTATTATTATTTTGTATGCGCTTATGCGCCTGAATATGTTATTTCTATTTGGACATTGAGATTGGGCGTGCCAGACACTATGGGCACCGTCCATTAGCTTTATTTTCTTATTTTTGGTAGAAAGCAAACTCAAAAGCTAAAAGCTTGTCATATTTTTGTAATTGGGCTATTTTTGAGCATAAAGATTGATAATATACATTAAATACATGCTTTGTGAAGCGCTCACACAAGGCATGGGGGAGATTGAACCCAATTTGTCTCTTGTCTCATGTCGTGCTTGCTTTTACATGGGTTTTTGTGCTAAAAAGTAGAGTACTTTGTTCTTGGGGACCTTCGGGAATTCACCACGTGAGCTATCTGCGTCCAATTTGCGCACCATTCTTCCACACACTTTACAATATACACAAAGTATAGATAAGATACAACATAAAGGAAAGTGGCCTACTAAGTCAAATAATGCATAATCGACTACACTAGTCGACTGGCGCCATAACTATGCCAGCTGTAAATAGGTGTAACAACCTGAATATAATAAGTAATGAGTCAGTGGCCATGTGAGAGTCATAATGACCACCAACGTGCTAAGTGTAGACATGTGGACCCATCTAACCAGACGGTCCATCATTAATGTCCGCATGTGTTGAGCTTGTCATCTCAACACTCCCCCTCAAGCTCAACTGCATCTCTGCAACTCCAAGTAAGCTTCAAAACTTTTGAAGCTTCTCTATACCCAATGCCTTCATGAAGATGTCAGCTATCTGATCCTGTGTGCTGACATACACCAAGTCAATCTCACCTGCTAGTACCTTCTCTCTCACAAAGTGGTAGTGTACCTCAATATGTTTTGTCCTGGCATGGAACACATGGTTCCTAGCCAACTATATGCTGCTCGTGTTGTCACAATAAATGACAACTGGACCTTCCATCTGCACATCTAAATTAGCCAATAACTTTTGCAGCCATACTGCCTCACATGCTGCAACAACAACACCTCTATACGCAGCCTTTGTACTCGACAAAGCAACTGTAGATTGCTTTTTACTACTCCAAGTAACTGCTGCACTACCAAGAGAGAACATGTATCTCCTGGTAGATCTTCTATCAGACATACTACTAGCCCAATCTGCATATGTGTGTATCCAAACACCTGTACATCTGTACTTGCCTCATAGAAAAGTCCATAGTGTAATGTGGACTTCACATATCTCAATATGCGTCTGACTGCATCCAAATGTGGCTTTCTAGGTACTTGCATAAACTGATGCACAAGACCAACAGCGTAGCTCAAGTCTGGCCTTGTAATGGTCATGCAGATCAAACTCCCCACTATCCTCCTGAACATAGTAGGGTCTTCTATATCCCCAACATCAGCACTTAACTTTACATTCTGCTCCAACAGGACTAAAAGTGGTTTGCATGCTGTCATGCCATACTTGGACAACATATCCAAGCCATACTATCTTTGGGATAGCCATGTACCATCATCACATCTAATCACCTCAATGCCAAGGAAGTACCTTAGCTCACCTAAATCCTTCATCTCAAACTTCTTCTTCAAAAAGTCCTTGACTTCAGCAATCCCACTATCACTATCACTTGTAATAATCAAGTCATCCACATAGATGACTATGATGACCAAACCTGCATCTCCCTTTCTCACATAAAGTGAGTGATCAGCATCAGAAACATAAAAGCCAATATTAACAAGATACTCTCTGATCTTGTGAGACCATGCTCTAGGTGCTTGCTTGAGCCCATAGAGTGCCTTCTTCAACCTGCACACATACGTGGGATGCTCTAAATCTTCATAACCTGCTGGCTGATCCATATACACTTCTTCCTGCAAATCACCATGCAAGAAGGCATTCTTCACATCCATTGGCTGCAACCTCCAACCTTTGGCTGCTGCCAAAGCAATCACACATCTGACAGTTGCCATCCTAGCAACTGGACTAAATGTTTCTTCATAATCTATGCCATATGTCTGGGCATAGCCTTTTGCAACTAGCCTAGCTTTGTACCTACTAATAGAGCCATCTGCATTGTGCTTAATCTTATAAACCCACTTACATCCAATAGCTTTCTTGCCCTTTGGCAATGATACTAGATCCCAAGTCTTATTGGCCTCTAATGTAGCCATCTCCTCATCCATTGCTGCATCCCAATGAGCATGACCAACAGCCTCCTCAAAACATGTGGGCTCAACATCCTCAATCACTTTCACCATATAAGCATAATGGTGAGCTGCATAACCTTAAAAACCAAATCTATTAACAGGGTATCTCACCCTGCTAGACTTGCATACCACTGGATCACTCAATGGAGTCTTTGCATTGACGCATGCTCTCTGCACACCTGGAGTCCTCATCACTGAAGGAATGCCAAGCTCATCATCCAAGCTCTCTGAGCCACTGGAGTCTCCATCAAGAACTGCATCAATGCCATCTGACACTTTATTCTTTCCTTTGTCTTTACCTGTAGTGCTACTAGATGCACCTGAAGATGTAGAGCTACTCCTTAGTCTCCCAGACCAAGGACTACCAGATGATGTCTTTGGTCCACTAAGAGTTTGTGATTCTTGCTTTTCAGTCTGCACATGAGTTTCATGATCATCATCATCATCCAATGCATCACCACTAGATGCATACCAACTGCTCATTTCATCAAAGATGACATCCTTGCTCACTCTGAACTTACATGTGACAAGGTTATAACAACGATACCCTTTTTGCTCTAAAGAGTATCCAACAAAGTCACACTTTTTAGCCTTTGGATCCAGTTTCTTCCGCAACTCATCTGGCACATGAACATATGCAATACAGCCAAACACTTTCAAGTGTGAGACATCAGGCTTCTTACCTGTAAAACATTCTTCAAGGGTCATACCATGAACGGAAACTGTGGGAGTTTTGCTCATAATATAAACAATAGTATGAATAGCGTCAGACCAAAAATGCTTAGTCATATTCTTTTCAGCCATCAAGGCGCGTGCAACTTCTGCAATATGCCTATTTTTCCTTTCTGCAACCCCATTTTGCTGTGGGGTATACCTGTATGTGAATTGTCTCTTTATCCCATGAGACCTTAGGAAATCACTGAACTCATTCGAGAGGTACTCTCCCCCTCCATCTGACCTTAAGCACTTTACTTTCAAGCTTGTTTCTAAAGTGCTCAAACGCTTCACTCTTTTCCTTCATAAAATATACCCACAGCTTTCTAGAACAATCATCAATGAATGTGACAAACTATGAACTGCCTCCAAGAGATACATTTTGTGTAGGCCCTCAAATATCTGTATGCACAACATCAAGGATATTTATGCTTACATCTCTATCATGTGAAAAGGGTTGTCTTGCCTGCTTACCAAACTGACATGCTTTGCATACCTTATGAAATTCTGCAATTCTAAATGTAGGCAAACCTGTAACCAACCCTTTGGACTATATTAATTTCAGCCTTTGTACATTTGCATGTCCAATGCATTTGTGCTAAATTTCAATATCTGCGACAACACACCTTTTCCTTTAGCATACATAGCAGCATTCATAGTAGGAATTCCACCATCCAGAGTAAACATATGTCCAACTCTACTTCCCTTTGCAACCAACCTGCACTTGTCATTGAAGTCTTCTACAAAGTAGCCCTTTGCATTAAATCTGACTTGCAGCCCTTGCTCTACCATCTGACCGACTAACACTAAGTTCTTTGTAATAAATGGCACATGTAATACATCTGAAGGACTCTTTGTCTTACCATCATGCAAGGACAAGGGAACTTTTCCAATGTGTGAAATTGGGTGGCATGAATCATCACCCGTCTGCACATAGCCTGCATTTTGCAAATCCAGCATCTCTCCAAACCATTCTGCATGGCTGGTCATATGATTCGATGCACCTGAATCAACATACCAAACATCATCATGTGTTCCCTTTCTTGTAACAGCATTCAGCATATGCTGCATAACAAACAGACGTTCATTTTTTTCTTCATTCTATCGTGAAGACGATGCAAAGTTTCCTTGCTGCAACTTACCACTGCGAATATCATCTTTCTTAGCATAACATTGGGCTGCAATATGACCTGTTTTGCCACAGTAGTGACACACAATACCAGAGTTGTTAGAACCTCTGTTTTGCCATCCACCTCTTCCTCTAGAGCTCCCCCTGCCTCTAAAGTTTCCTCTGCCTCTAGAAACTTGCATTTCACCAAACTATTGATTGAACCTGTTTTGCTGGTTATCGCCAGCATGTCCCATACCACGGCCTCTCGAAGAGGATCTTCCAGGTCTCCTTCCTGAACTCGAGTAAAATTCTTGGACCTGTTCACCATTTCTTTCAGACGAATCACCCTGCATATTGATCTCTTCAGTAATCATGAGAGAGGTCAGCTCATCAAAATCTGGAAATGGCTTCCGTACATATACTGAAGTAACAAATGATTTCCATGCCTTGTCATTATTAAGGCCACTCAGAGTGGATGAAACCAAATCATCATCATTTGTCATTGCATCAATCACTGCTAAGGCATCTGCAATGCTCCTCACCTTCAAAACATACTCGTTGACAGACATTTTCCCTTTCTTCAAGGCATTCAACTCTTGCTTGAGTTGAATCTTTCGTGCCTTTGTATTTACTGAAAACATGCTCTCAAAAATTGTCCAAGCTGCATGTGAAGTTTCTACATTCCTGATATGTCCCAGCATAGTATTATCAATTACTACAGATAGCCAGTATATCACCTTTTTGTCTTTCGCATTCCACTCTTTCCATGCTTTTAACTCATCTGCAGTCGGAGGGATACCCAGCTCTGGCTTCTTTTCTTCACCTGAAATAAATTCATAAAGGCCCTTTCCAATAAGGAAGTTCGTCACACAAAACTTCCATAAAGGGTAGTTGTTCTTGTCGAGCTTCTCAATAATGGGATTTCCACTGTTCTCTGCCATTATCACAAAACTAATACCAAACAGCAAGCAAATCTTCTGCAACCCTCGACCTGTAGTGCACAGCAATACACCAGACAGCCTTTTTCAGTGTCTGCTCAACAATACATGCAATCTGCAACCAATTTGCAGATAAACCTTGTGTTTATTCGCTGGTAAACACCTTTGAGCTTACAGATCCGAAATTTGTAACCTGTGCACCTGTATATGGCAGACACAGCTGAAATTGCACGATACCTCAAACTGCTGTCTGCAACCTTGCGAGTCTAAAATGGGACCTGAAATGACCTCAGATTGGCCAAAATAGTAGCGGAAAAATCCTAAAGGGATTATCTGCAGAATACACAGCACTCTTCGCGTACACCAAATCTCACTGCAATCTGAGATTTCTGTATGCCCTGCTTCCGATGCCTCCACAGGCACTATCCAAGAGAGAGAGTGGAAGAATGGGAGAGCTTCTTACCCATTGCTTGCTTGCTTGAACCTTGCTTCTTCTCCTTCACTTCAGCCTTCGAAATCAGCCTCTCTTAGTGGCGTGGCTTTGATACCATGTTAAGAATCACGTGGTGGGGGGATTTGCTCAAGATGCTGTGCCGAACACACACAGAATGCACAAGGAGAAGCTCACTCAAGAGACAAGAAAAGAGATGGAGGCCAAAACATTTTCTTGCTGATTTTTTCTTCTTCTTCCACACACTTTACAATGTACACAAAGTATAGATAAGATAGAATATAAAGGAAAGTGGCCTACTAAGTCAAACAATGCGTAACCGACTACACTAGTTGACTGGCGCTATAACTATGCCAGTTGTAAATAGGTATAACAACCTGAATATAATAAGTAATGAGTCAGTGGCCATGTGAGAGTCATAATGACCACCGACGTGCTAAGTGTAGACGTGTGGACCCATCTAACCAGGCGGTCTATCATTAATGTCCACATGTGTTGAGCTTGTCATCTCAACAATTACATGGATATGGAGCTCCAAGTAACGAATGGACAACAAGGCTTTGTTGAGAGGAAACTTCATGAAAAGATTGTGTTAACCAAATATAGTGGCCATTCATCATCAGCGACAAGGACGACTGATTTGGAGGAGTGGACTTCAAAGCTAGAGTCTTATTTTGAC
Source organism: Lygodium microphyllum (assembly GCF_053477565.2). Classification (NCBI taxonomy): domain Eukaryota; kingdom Viridiplantae; phylum Streptophyta; class Polypodiopsida; order Schizaeales; family Lygodiaceae; genus Lygodium; species Lygodium microphyllum. The sequence continues at coordinate 115,773,993 of NC_141147.1, forward strand.
ATTTTTCTTAAGTCAGATGACCAAAAGATTCACTTTACTATACTTCACCTTGAGGGCTTTTCTCATACATGATGGTGGAGGTACATAAAGAGGGAAAATCAACAAGTAGATAGTTGGGAGGAATTCAAAGCTAAGATGGCACAAGTGTTTATCTCTCCCATTGAGAAAGAAAAGTTACCTAGAAGATAGTATCGGTTGGATCAAAGAAGCTTATCAGTTAGAGAGTATACTAATCATCTTTTGAATCTTACCATGTATATATAGGGAGAGTGTGAGTGATGATGAAAAGTTGCACAAGTATATCTATGGTATGGAATCTAATTTGTCAGATGATGTTATGGCCTATAAACCTACCACACTATTTCAAACTATTGAGTTAGCAAATTGATATGCTCGTGAGTATTTAGGATATTCCGATGCACGCTTCTTTTGGACAACAAAGGGTTGTTGTTAAACATGTCAACCTTGGTGGGAATTATGGAGGATCCAATACTTTATTTAGTAGTTCCAAAGCCCCTACATACCCTACTTTCAATGCTTCAAGATAACAAAGTGCTTCAAAGTCAACAATCAACCATAAAGTAGAGCCTAAGTAAGATTATTATCGACCTCAAAATAATTCGCCAAAAACACACACACACACATTCACGCGCGCGCGCACACACGCACACACACAAAGAGAGAGAGAGAGAGAGAGAGAGAGAGAGAGAGAGAGAGAGAGAGAGAGAGAGAGAGAGAGAGAGAGAGAGAGAGAGAGAGAGAGAGAGAGAGAGAGAGAGAGAGAGAGAGAGAGGGACATGAGCACTTTTACCTCCTACCCAAAAGAACCTCTGTAAATAAAACAATAATGATAGTAAAAAACATTATCAAATCCTACTAAAAAAATAGCAAATAAGAGAAAATGCAAAGATAGGTGGGCACTTGAGCTCTGCCCAAATTCTGGAGCTGTAAGGAGAAGAAAGTGGAGAGGTAAGTAGAACGCTCAAATCCCTAATTATTCTCACCAGAGAGCTTCAATGGAGATGAAAATTCACTAGAATGGAGAAGAGAGAGAAAGTAATATGCTACAAAACTTTTGGGTCAAATTGATTTCACGAGAGGAAAAAACAAAATTAAAATTCACCAAAAATAGGGGAAATTGAGGTGAGAGAAACTCAAATTTTGTGTACTATTCATTCTCCCTTTTTTAATTTCCCCTCATCACCCCTTTTTCAAATTAAAAACCTAACATTTGAAGAAAGACGATTCACCCTTTGTAGATGTCAACATCTAGCCTTCCTCTAATAGATAATCCAAAAGGCCCATATCTTAAACTATATTATTTTTAAGGGCCCTTTTTTAGTCCAATTTGTTCCTAATGTGAGATCCATATCAACTTGTTTATAAGCTTAAAAAGAATTCTCTATTCTTGATTCCACAAAAGATAGGGAATCCTCTAATTCTTCCCAAATAAAGATCATTGACGATCTTTCTTGAAAGTAAAATCATTGGAAATTTTCCTTGGATAATATTTAACTTATTCTAGGTTTTTAGTCATAGAATTTTTTTTAATAAAATATCATATCTAAGGGTCTTTGGAAATTTGAAGGAAGAAGCCTACTAGTTCTTCACTACAATCATGTTTTATCTATTGTTTGTTCTTGTTGTCTTTTACGATAGACTATCTAGACTACTTTTATTTTCAACCCTTGATTAAATATTTACCTAGTAAGGTATTATGACCTAAGTATTTAGATCTTTGCAAGGAAAACATAAGTATCTAAATCCATTTCAATTAGATTTACTGATCATTTCCAAAAATTACAATTCTAAGACTTACAATTTTTTAAAGGTCTTTTATTCATGTAATTTAGATCTCATATGGATTTTTTTAAAATCCCTCTATGACTGTAAGAATTTGTTTTATGAAATCTTCTTATGAGTTAATGATGAAAGAACAAGGATATTTTATATGATGTTTGAGCTATAGATATTTTTATTTCTAACCAACTTAGAACTAAAATAACCTAATTTCTCTAATTCAAAAACCTTCTATCTTTACCTATTAAAATAACATTTTTCAAAATATTGAAGTATCTTGAATCAATTTAAACCATCGTATTATCAATTACAAATAGATTTTTCTATTATCAACTTATCTAAAGGAAAGAACTTGGGATTGGTTTTGTGGAGCTTTCAACACTTGCTACTCCATTCCCAACTCTAGCACTTACAATTATTGAGCTTCTTTTCTTTGGGGACATTACAAAGTTCTAGATCCTTTGTACAATGCTCCTTATCTTTGTTGGTGATCTTGGAATTTTATCACTTGAACAAGGTAGGAATGGTAGAGTAGTTTGCAAGATTGCAAAGCTTGGTAAGGTAGGATACGACTTTGAATAGGTGGAGAGAGATCCCCTTGAGGGATTGAGCTTGTGATGAATGGGATGAGGGCCTTGAAAAAGAAGAGCTTGTCTCCTTCCTTCAACTTCCCTTTGCACCTTCTCTTTGTTTATGCTTTCAACGTCACCTCTCTCTCTCTCTCTCTCTCTCTCTCTCTCTCTCTCTCTCTCTCTCTCTCTCTCTCTCTCTCTCTCTCTCTCTCTCTCTCTCTCTCTCTCTCTCTCTCTCTCTCTCTCTCTCTCTCTCTCTCTTTGGGTTTTAGTAATAAAAAGGAAATAAAATGGTTTAATACTAAGGTTTTATATAAGCCTTAGAGGGGGAAAAGCACCCACACTTCTTGTCTCTCTTTCATTGTTGTTGAGGATCTCTCTCTCTCTCTCTCTCTCTCTCTCTCTCTCTCTCTCTCTCTCTCTCTCTCTCTCTCTCTCTCTCTCTCTCTCTCTCTCTCTCTCTCTCTCTCTCTCTCTCTCTCTCTCTCTCTCTCTCTCTCTCTCTCTCTCTCTCTCTCTCTCTAGGTTTTAGCAATAAAAAGGAAATACAATGGTTTAATGCTAAGACTTTATATAAGCCTTAGAGGGGGGTAAAGGTAAGCTTATTAAGGTTTCTTAATTTAAAATTTATATTCTTAATTAATACCCCCATACTCCATTTCACATGTAGGGAAGAGTGGGGTACCCAAAATGAGTTGCACCTTAGCTCACTATCCAGGATTACTTGAACTAAGAATGTATCACTATGTGAACCCTTTGCTGTAGGATGAATTGTTTTATGACAAAATAGAAGAAGAGAAAAAATTCTTTACTTTGGAGGATATGCTCAATGATGGACAAAGGAATGCTTTTCTAGCTATAATGAATGCCATTGATAATGGTTTAGGTGAAATATTATTTCTAGATTGTCCAGGTGGTTCAAGGAAAACATTTCTCTATAAATGCTTACTAGCAAAGTTACATAGTCATGCTCACATTGCCTTAGCCACAACATCTTTGGTATTGCCGCATTGCTTCTACCAAATGGTCGTAAAACCCACTCTAAATTTAAAATACCCTTGCAAGTGGATAACCATTCTACTTGCAATATACTTGTTTAGAGTAACCTTGTAGAATTATTGAAAGAAACTAGCCTTATTTTGTGGGATGAAGCTCCCATGATGCATCGATATACTTTTGAAGCACTTAACAGGACTTTGAAGGACATAATGCATATTAATAAGCCATTTGGTGATAACGTTTTTTGGCTTGGTGGAGATTTTAGGCAAATCTTACTTGTTGTACCAAAGGGTATTGTGAGGACATTGTGGGTGCAAATCTTTGTTGTTTCAATTTATGGTAGTATATCAAGGTTTTGAAACTAACACAAAGCATGCAAGTGAGGTAAATACCACTATGAATATTGTATACAAGGAAGTTCTGTAGAGAGTATTATAACGTCTCATTTCCTACTTTAATAGTTTCTCAATATTTTTGTGCAAGTGTAAAGTCATTCATTGCATGCTTCAAGACTTTAGTACTTATCTTCTTATGAAAATATTCGTATATATTTTCTCTTGAGTACAATCATCACATAGATTGAAGAACTTTCTTAGTGAACATTGTATATAAGGAAGTTCTAAAAAAACCACTTATTTCTACTTCAACAATTTGTTAATATTATGGTGCAAGTGCAAAGTTTTTCATTGCATGCTTCAAGAGTTTAGTATTTATCTTCTTAAGAATATGTTTATATATAGCTTTAGTTTGTGCCTAATTGAACTTAGTTTTTTTAAAAAAGTTATTTATGATTAGTTACTTATTGAGAAATTGTCCATGATAATACTTTTTATGAATTTCCTAATGTATCCCTTTTAGCTTTTTCTTTAGATGGCTACTATTATGTTTGAGTATTATTGTGCTTCTAAATACCAAAAAAATTACAAGAGATGTTTCATCCATTATCTCCAAATAATATCATTGGTAGAAGCCTAGCATGTGTAATAAAGAGGTTGCCTAATGACCACTTTACTGATATGGACACTCCTTTGTTCATAGAGATTTGCTATTATAGCTATGTTCAATGCTATCACCTATTGCCATTTAATTGTGAGGGTACTACATCTTGCTCGCACACAAAGTGTATCCCCCATGATTGGAGTAAGTGGGAGTTTCGGGACCTATCTTGCTTTGTGACTTTGCATCAATTTTACCCCCAATCTACAAGTTGCTCAACAAATATAAAGACTCGACAAATTACCTCACCAGGATGACCTACTCATTTTTAACTAAGATTGAATACGTGTGTGAGTTAATTGATATGCGTTCTTTTTTACTTTTACGTGAAATAACACGGCCTAAGAGCGGATGTGAGACGCCTCTCCATGTGCTTAGTGCACCAACTTTGACGGAATTTGGGAGAAAGAGGAAGCTATCATTTATATAAATTTATGTTTATGACATTTTCTCTTTGACTTTGGGATTTTGGACAAAGGAAGTAGAGATTATATTCCTCTAATCTTTATTTTTATTTTTATTTTGGCTATTTGACGTGTCAATCTATATGCTTAGAGATATATTTTACATCCTTCTATCAAATTTTTAAAACAATGGTCTTGGAAAATTAAACTATGTTTCTTTATGGATGTAAACTATAATTATATTGTTAAAAAGCCAAGATGTCTTATCAAAGAAATATTTTAGGTGTATTTAATGCATTGTTTTATAAAAATGTAAGAAATGCATTGGCTTTTTTGAAAATCAAGTTGTTATCTCAATAATCGACATGGAAGTGCAATACATTAACTATTAATAATACAAGTGCTTCACAATGGTTTTGGGGGTTCTATAGTTATAAAATAAACATGTGAAAAGAAAGATCCCTTGCAAAAGAAAAGGCCCCTCACATGCTAGCCTTGGTGTGAAATAGTCCTCTAAGTTGCAAGTAATAGTGTGCTTCAAATACAAGTAAGAATTTGAACAACATTCTTAGTTTAATTTTAGATGCACCCAAAAATTATGTTGAAAAAGCATTTAAACATGTTGCTGCATTTAGAGAGAAGTGCTTTGAGGTTTACTACAAATCACCAAGAGAACAATAGTGGTGCTCCAAAGTCTGGTGCTTAAGATGGCACATAGCACCGAGAGGAGACCAATCGTAGAGTGCCTATAGCTACAAAGCACCTAGGACATTATTATATATGTGCTATATATACAGGTTATAAAAACACTAATAATTATGATAATACATATTATACATTATGAACAACCCTTTTCACTCCATGATGAACCTGTACCTCATAACTGCCAGGGGCTAATGTGTTCTTGGAAATGCTCATTTGACACTCATTGCACTCTTCTAACTACCTACCACAATAGGTTAAAAGGGCTAGTGTCCAGCCACCATTGCATCTCTCCACAAAGTCTCATCTTGCAACTCTTTCATTGCATAATGTAGCCCATGCAAAAACATCGTCCTACTAGGCAACACATATCCTACTCGAGCTCTACCTTGCACTAGCTAGCAAATGTCCCACTTGAGATCCTTTGTCTTGCCAATCATAGCACACATCCCGCTTGACACTGGCACTTCTACCACGTTGTTTGGCACCTCCACCACATTGATGCACCTTCGCCCATGACTCACAATGCACATGTTGAAGTTATGACTAACAATGTATCTTGCAAAATTGTGCAACATGTGTACTATACTTTAATTAGGGTAAGTCTCTCTCTCTCTCTCTCTCTCTCTCTCTCTCTCTCTCTCTCTCTCTCTCTCTCTCTCTCTCTCTCTCTCTCTCTCTCTCTCTCTCTCTCTCTCTCTCTCTCTCTCTCTCTCTCTCTCTCTCTCTCTCTCTCTCTCTCTCTCTCTCTCTCTCTCTCTCTCTCTCTCTCTCTCTCTCTCTCTCTCTCTCTCTCTCTCTCTCAAAATTGAGATTAGCATCAAATTTTCTTGTGGAGGCAAGAGTGAGATCTATGATAAAGTTGTAGATTAGAAGTATTTGTTAATAAGTAGGGTTGGTTAGTACATCAAGTTAGTCTAATCAATATTTTGTGATATATGGTGAGATTAATCATAAAGTAGTGGTTTAGTTTAATTGGTTAATCAAACTAATCCACGATTGGTACATTAGTACACATTAGTAAATTATAAGTGCATGATATGATAGTAGATTAGTAGATATAATTTGTTAGGTTAAGGTAAGTAGATTTGATAGGTTAGATTAGTATCTTTGAGGTAACTAGTAAGAAGGTTTAGAGTTTAGGATCCATTCATTATTGACAAGTTGATTTTACAATCGATATTGCAATCAAAAGATATGCGCCCAATAGTGTCAATAGCTATTCAAGGAATGTACATACTAAGGACAATAACCCTACATTTTGAACTAACTAGAAATGAGAGACTATTCTAGTACCTTTCTCTAAGGAAATGACATATACCAAAGGGAAGAATACCTTCCTTTTATTAGAAGATAGATGACACAAGTACAAGGCTAAAGAGGTAAAAAAAAAGTTAATTGCAATGTTAGGAGAAGTGGGAGAGTACCTTCCCAAAATACAAGAAAATACAAGATTAGAATAGGCCAGTCCCATCTAACAAAAACACCTACAACTAGATGGATGTGATGGAATGCTTAGCAAGGGGTTTCCAAAGTCCTTTGGCGTGAGATTGTATGACATCCTAAAGACCATGTTTGGAGTTGATGTGTTGGTGACCCTTGATCCTATCATGATGGATACTTCTCCTAACGCTCTTAATATCATATACATATCATTTCCATTATTTCCAGCCACTTGAATGTGTTGCATAACAATGTATAACATAATTGAATGTTGTGTGTTGTTGCAAAGAATAAACTCACCTTCATGATCGAGGCAAATTCTAACAACCCAGGAGTTTGATGTTGGAGATGGGGCTAGTAAATTTGCAACCAATGTGGGAGCAACCCCTTCAAATCATGATTATCTAGACAACCTAGGAGTTTGATGTTGGAGATGGGGCTAGTAAATTTGCAACCAATGTGGAAGCAACCCCTTCAAATATTGTTTATCTAGACAACCCTAACTCAAGTAGGAAGAGGAGGGGCGATTCTAGTGCAAAAGCTACAATCATGAAGATGATGAACTTATACCACTTGTCTATCTTAGGATCAAACTTATTGCAAAAAGAGAGCATATTATCAACTCTATCATTAATGAAGGAGTAGACTCATCAATGTTGTGACATATGATGTATGGAACAAAATAGGTCACTTAGAACTCACACCAACTAATGTAATACTTAGTACTATGGGGAAGAGTTTTACTCTCGCTTAGGAAAATACAAATTCCTCATGACTATTGAAACTAAAATCCTTCCCATATTGTTTTATATACTCCCAAATTGTGAAGGTATGGGAAAGAAGAGGGTGACAAAATGTGAGGTTGTCTACATCTTGAAAAGAACGCATTTGAAAATTCCAAATGTGAGGATGATTACAACTTTCACCAACGATAATATCATCAAACCTCAATGGAAAGGAAAGGAAAAAACCATAACTCAAAAGAGACGCCTAGTGATGAAAGCAAGGAGATGCTTAAGACATTGCTTTGGGCACACAAGAAACAAAGGAAACTACTCAGCACAACCATCCCCAAAACAAAAAATCTAGTAGATAATATCAAGGATATAGGCAAGATCTTAAAACCCACTACAACTAAGCAACAAAGGTCTCATAAAAAATGAAGGAAAGGACCCAAAGCTTATGAATGAAGACATCAATGGAGAGCTAGCTCAACATAGTAATGGGTTCCAAAGTCTCTCGTGTATGCTCAAGGGTACTACGTAAGAAATCATTGGTTATGGTTAACTAAACTACTTTTTGTAGGACCACCTTTGTCATACTATATAAGAACCCAAATGCACCGTCAATGAAGAAGAATCAAACCTAATGAAGAGCTACATGAGGAGATGAATCAATGAGGGTGACAATGGTAAATGAAACCCCCAAAGACAAGCAAACCTCAATTAACCAAGAGAAAGATCTAGATTCTTTAACTAACTAAGAGAAACATCTAACATAAGTGAACAAAGTGGCTCATGGAGGAGAAACGATGAAAACCTAGACTCTCTAAAATAAGAGGTAGCTAAATCATTGAAGCCTAATGTTGTTTCTCAACATGACCTATATGAGCAAAAGTAAATGAAAACACCAAAAACCAACCAAGGGACTTAGCTACTAAACCATTTGAGGGCCATGACTTAATCACAAGCCGTTGGTAGTCACAAGCCACTAGAGTGTAATCCATGGACATATATGTAAGAAGACGGTGAACTTATCACACAAAGCTAAAACAAAAATAGTTCCATGCTCAATTCAACAAGTAATGATTAAGTCTAAGAGTGCTTCTAGACTTAGTCCATCAAACTTAAGCCTCCACTGTGTGCAATCAAAAGCAGACACAAAGCAATAATAAACACATGTTACAACTACACATGTCATATTGAATGAGGAACAAACCTCAACACTGACACTAAATGAAGATAGAAATGAGCACCCCCATAGTACAAGCAATCTAGCACTCAATGGTTCAAGGTTTTGATATAGGCAATCCATTGTAGGCATAGCAATGTCTCGAGTGGAACAACTTGTAATCATACCAAGTAGAGACAAGCAATATGTCTCAACAATAATTAAAGATCCAATAAAATATTCTTTATCATACTTGAATGCTATAACCACTCCTCATAACTCCCTTTTCATCTATGAATAGTTTCTTTGACATTGATTCAACACCTTGGCACCAAATCTCCCTACATACCTATTGTATTTCTGATATACCCCAACATAGTATTATCAATGACTATAGATAGTCTATATATATCATCTTTTTGTATTTTGCATTCCATTCTTTCCATGCCTTTAATTCATTTGTAGTCACATGGTCACTCAGTTCTGGCTCCTTTTCTTCACCCTTGAAATAAGCTCGAAGATGCCTTTTCCAATAAGGAAGTTTGTCATATAGAAATTCCATGATGGGCAGTTGTTCTCATCCATCTTCTCAATGATAGGGTTTCCACTATTCTTTGCATGTTGGTCTTGTCATTCAATTTATGCATATGCCTAGAAAGTCTTATTTGGATGCAGCTAGATACATATTGAGGTATGTGAAGTCCACTTTGCATTATGGAAATTTTAATGAGGAAAATAAGAATATACAAGTTTTTGGACACATAGATGTAGATTGGGTTGGTAGCATGTCTAACAGAAGATCTACCAGTAGATTCATGTTTTCCCTTGGTAGTGCAGTAGTTACATGGAGTAGAAAAAAGCAACCTACATTTGCTTTATCAAGTACAAAGGCTGAGTATAGAGGTATTGCTACGGAAACAAGTGAGGTGGTATGGCTCCAAAAGTTATTAGGTGATTTGGATGTGCGAGGAGATGGTCCAATTATCATTCACTATGGCAACATGAGAAGCATGTAGTTAGCTAGGAATCTAGTGTTCCATGCTAGGACAAAACACATTGAGGTGCATTACCACTTTGTGAGAGAGAAGGTACTTGCATGAGAGATTGACTTGGTATATGTCAATATATATATGATAAAATAGCTGACATTTTCACAAAGGCATTGGGTGCAAAGAAGCTTGAAATTTTTTGAAGCTTACTTGAAGTTGCACAGATATAGATAAGCTTGAGGGGGAGTGTTGAGATGGTAAGCTCAACACATGCGGGCATTGATGATGGACCACCTAGTTCGATGGGTCCACATGTTAACACTTTATTGGTGGTCATTATGATCCTCACATGGCCACTGATTTATCAATTATTATAATTGGTTTGTTGAACCCACCCATAGTTTGCATAGTTATAGTGCTAGTCGAATAGTACTGTTCGTTATGCATTGTTTGACTTAGTAGGTTTTTTCCCTTTATATTGTATCTTATCTATACTTTGTATACATTGTTTGTGTAAAAAAAGAAGAAGAAGAAACTGGAAAGAAAATATGTTTGGCCTCCATATCTCCTCTTATTTTCTTGAGTGAGCTTCCTCTTGTGTGTATGGTGTGTGTTTATTGACACAACAGCTCAAGCAAGTCCCCCCACCACACGATTCGTGATAGTTTGGATTCCTATGACTCCTTGAGGTGACTTGTTACACATTCTCCATCCATTAGAGGGTATCATCACTATTTGTGGCATTTCTTTGGTACCTATTAGTGGTGTCGGCACATTGCCTCTATTGTTTGATCATCCATCAAGCTTATTTCTGAGGCCCTACATATTCTAGACTTAAGCTTCTCTTTCCTCTCAGTTAATGGCCTTTCTAGACTTGGGACCTACATTATCTTTACCAAACCGGCCACCTTTGTTGAGGATTCTTCCATAAGAGTCACTTTTGTGATAGGTTGGCAAGAGAGGAAGGTATTTGTGCTCCATTCCCCTTCCTTTTTGTATAGCCCCTCTGATGTGCCTTTCCATTGTCGCACCTATTCCCACTTTTGCATGATCTATTCCAGAGTTTCCTTTGGTGGTTCCTTCATCCTTCCCATCCCTTTCAGAGAGGGATGATATTGGTGATGTGCCCTTTGTGTTTCAAAGGGGGCTTCCTAGGATCGTGAGAAGTTGCTTTAGGGTTTCTAGTGTACTTTGGGCCTTTCTTTTATGCAGCTACCCCTTTTCTTCATCATCGAGCCACCATTCTCTGTCACTTGGCCCCTGGTCTCTAGTGTTTCTATGTAGCTTATGGCATCTTCGATAGTTCCTTGCTATCATCTCATAGTTTTGGCTTACCCATCCCCAACTAGCATTTTCTGAAGTGATCCATTTGAGGCCTCTCCATTTCCATTGCTCTTTGGTGGCCTTCCATTTGATCGGATGTTTATACGAAGAGTGGGTCTTGCTCCTTTGATGGATTTCTTCATTAGTAGTCATGTCTATCTTGTGTGGTTGTCTCCTGCATGTGAGCCTCAATCTTAGTTGTTGTGGACGAGGACATTAGGAGCTCTAACATTGTCATTGTTTGTCATTTTATGTGTTTTAGACACTTTAGATGGAGAGCAAATTAGTGCATTTCTTTTTGTGCACTTTTTGCTATTTTTTAGGGGTTTGACTACATTTAGGGTTTCCCCTCTTTTTCACATATATATAGGTGGCTTTCCCTCCCACTTTCATTATCCATTATCCATTATCCATCATTGATCCTTCGTGATTAGCTAGCCCTCCTCATTCTCTCATCCCCTATTATCATTTGGCACCCTCACTGATGTGTAGAGTTGCAAGTTAGGGCTGACTATTGTAACCTTCTACCTTCAGTCATTGCAATCACATTGTTCCTTCTCTCTCCTCCATTCTTTCTTTGTCTCCTTCTTCTCTCTGTGTTCACTTTCCTCTTTCTATTGTGCACTCTCATAGGTTGAGTCTAAGAGCATTGAAGCTCATGAAATAATAGGAGTTGCATCCAATTCCCACATGTCGTGTGTAGATCAGCATTTTGGTTACATTTTTGAGATACTGAGACAATGAAATCAATCACCCTAACATGTTTGCATTCCCACAATATGGTGGAATAGGATGCACAAGTGCTAGAGATTTTAAATGGAGAGGCAAGGTGCCACTCACTTGATTTTGTGTTATGCTTAATCCAACATCTACATGGCTACAATAGGTTAGAGTAGAAAATTCGAATGAGAGAATTGATTTGAGATTGTGATTTTATTTTGTGTGTGTGCGCTCTCTCTCTCTCTCTCTCTCTCTCTCTCTCTCTCTCTCTCTTAAAGAGTGTTACATATATCATTATTTGTGCTTGTGCTTTTTCCCATTTGTATATTTGGATTATATGTGAACATGGGCTATTTGACTATCTTTAAAGGCCTAAAAGGCATTTTTTAGAAAGGCATGTGAAGTGGAGAGAAGAGAATTTGGAAAGAGCTTTAAGGGTTGTGGCAACTGCAACGATTTTTTGGGGGTGGACTACTTCAAGTGTATCTTAGGGTGTGAAAGGAGGCTTGGAGCTAAAAGGGAGATGGATCATGAAGGGCGGGTCATGAAAGGAGACCTAGAGCTAAAAGAAATGGAGCTCAATATGCAATTAAGGAAAAGAAGTTTTCATGAATAGAAGTGTCATGAGGGCAAAAAGAAGTTGGCACGGACAAGAATTGTCACCTCACAACTTATAAGAACTCAACTTAAAGAATAAGAAAAAGAAGAACTTAAACATAAAATGGGGATTTGAAGTCAACCTCTTGGCTCAAGGATGATGTGGCTAAAAGAGGTCATACATGTATCATACACCCCATAGCAACATAAGAAGAAAGAAAGTAAGTAAAAAATGATGAAAAAAGATATATGGAGCTTGACTCTCCACAAACAAACATGTGACAAAATGAGCAAACTAGGGTAAGTTTTATTTTAGATTATTTAACTAGCATTAGAATAAGAGCTACTTCATAAGTTTTATACATGTGATATAAATAAATTCGCAATAATCTGAGTATCTAGGTGGCACACACAGAGCTCGCTATCCAAGAAGGGTTGACTACCATGGGACATGAGGATCCATGTGTAAAGATATATGTATGGTGTATAGGGTGGGAGAAAGCCTTCTAAGTCAAGACTTTGATTCACAATAGCTCCTTGTACAAATGGACTTAGAAGATGTGTTATGCTTGCAACTACAAGAATCCCATCGAAGACAATATGTGATTATATGGCTCTCCATCTCGGTGTGTAGTGACAAACCTTCTTTATTTATTCATTCATCATATAAATTTTAGTCTCTCACCCTCCTCTCTCTCTCTCTCTCTCTCTCTCTCTCTCTCTCTCTCTCTCTCTCTCTCTCTCTCTCTCTCTCTCTCTCTCTCTCTCTCTCTCTCTCTCTCTCTCTCTCTCTCTCTCTCTCTCTCTCTAGACCTCTCTTTCTCTCTCTATTCCTTTCTCCCTCTCTATATTCCACTCTCTCTCTCTTTCCCTCCTCCTCCCTCTATCTTAAATTATCTCTTTTCATCCATCCATCTCTCTCTCTCTCTCTCTCTCTCTCTCTCTCTCTCTCTCTCTCTCTCTCTCTCTCTCTCTCTCTCTCTCTCTCTCTCTCTCTCTCTCTCTCTCTCTCTCTCTCTCTCTCTCTCTCTCTCTCTCGATTTCCCTCTCCTTTCCCCTCCCCCTCTCTCTAGTAAGAACTTAAAATTATTACAAAGAAAGTTAAGATCAGATTCCAATTTCGATGAACGTAGTATGCGTTCACATGGATGATCAACAAAATGATAAAACAACAAGAAGGCCAAGAGAAGACTACGGGAATGGATTAGAATAGGGTGGGTGGGTGGGTGGGTGAGGATAGGGCCTCAACAGGGCATAAAATAGATATTGCATTGTGTAACAATCATAGAGTAGTGTATTCATGAATGTATGAAGACGAGACACATAGGGATGTGCCCCCACACCTAAAATGTAAACAGATTGATTTGACTAATCAATAGGGGCCTATTACGTGACCATGACCCATACCCTTGCGTCCCCAAACTTAAAACATGACATATACATAAACGAATGCAAGGGGTAAGGTTAGAAACACTTGGCCCATTTAGTTGGTCAATGTAGATTGTCATCAACAGGGGGGGGGGGGGGGGGGGGGGGGGGGGGGGGGGGGGTTCAAAGGTCGTCCGCCAAAGGTACCACGGCTCGCCACAAAACTCTTGTAGCATGGCAAGACTATGCAATAGTACCCAATGAGGTAGAAACGTTGATGAAGACCCGATAAGCCGTCGATGGCGAAGAATATAACACTCAGTCTCGATAGTCACTCATGTTGGGATGATAGATCAAATACTCGCCCATAACTCACATCACTTGGAGAGGAGTGGAATGGGACCCACATTTGGCCCAGAAGAACTCTTGAAGAGACTCTGAAAACACATTTGTCCAGGTTGAGAGAGATCCCATACTCTCAATATCTATCAAAGTACCGCTCTAGGTGTTACACAAAGCCCAAACGGCATCACTCTATAACCATAGGTTTCACACTCTATAATCCAAGTATACCTCAATGAAATCATGTAGATGATTTTGGAATGTAGCCATCATCATTCTTTGAAAGGTAGCAAGGGTGTTATACAAAGACCAAATGATATCACTCTATAAGCATAGATTTCACATTCTGTTGTAAAGGTTGTTTTGGATTAATTTTCTTCTATGAATTGACTTGGTTGTATCCACTGAATCCATCTAATAGTAAGGAATAGAGCTCATGTCGTACCATTGTTTTCAATAGTTGGTTTGTGAAAGGAGTAGGGAAATTATCCTTCTTTATCTTGGAATTCGGCTTGCGAAAGTCCACACATATTTGTAGCTTTACATTCTTCTTGGATACTACCACAATGGGAGAAACCCATTCACTATTGGCTATTGGATAAATAAACTTGGCTTCAAGGAGCTTCAACAATTCGACTTTCACTAGGGCTGAGTAATTTGGATTCATATACCTCTATCTTTACCTCATAAATGTAGCGTATTGGGCACTAGGTCGATGTGATGTTGACACACCATGGAATCAATTCCCTTTAGATCTTTATATAACCATGCAAACATGTCCAAGTTCTCCTTCAATAGGTCATGAGGACCGACAACTCCTCTTCTGGAAGACTGATACCCACCTTTAGGTCATATTTAGTACCATCTATATCCATGAAAGTTAATTGATTTTCTCCTTTCACTTTATAGATGAAGGTCCCATAGACTACCTCTCGATATAGATCTGACTCCTTCAAGGGAGTGGCCTCCTTGTCTAATGCTCTGCTAGAAGCAATTTCATCCTTCCATGGAAACTCAACTGACTCTTTAGGATGTTGACATTGTATTATAGTTGTTTCAGATTTTATGGAAGAATTAATTATCTCTTAACTCCAGGACTCATCTTCAAGGGATGCCTCCAAGAACATCACATAACAACAGGGACCATCTAAGTTCTATTTGGGCTATAGGACTATTGTTTGTTGGCAAGGGGAATCATCGTCGTCTTTTTTTGAGAAGGAGATATTATGGTGATAAGAGCCACTGTTAAAGGAGCGCTTATTCTACTTAATCCATTTCTTATGGAGATGTTGAATATATTGTGACTCACTTAGTCCAAAGGGTACGAGAGTCCTTATGTCTAATGGCATGGAATATTTAGCTTCAATTGCTTCTAAAACTTTATCATCATTAGAATTCTCCTTTGATTGCATAGCTTCTTCCATGTAACTTTCATCGTCTTTAGCTTTACTTTTATCCTCATCTTTTACAAACTCTATCTTTGCCTCTGTAGGATCTCTATACAAGAAAAACAAACTCTCTATTGTATCTTATGCTTATGCTTCTACCTCTGTCTCTGGTTCTATGGTTATTTCTGTCTTTGGCTTTGTTGTGGCCATGTAATAGGCAGAACATATACATTCATGCCTCTATCTCACTCTAAAAATTAATTTCAAATGTCATTCTTCGTTCAAGCAGTAGATATTCACCCCATGACAAGGACTTTATTTCTTTTGGGAGTTGGCTTACAACACTTACTTTAAAGACTATGCCTCTGTTTTCTTGGGAAAGATCTATTTGACAGCTTCTTCCACTAATTGATGTACCATCTATAACTTCATTAGAGGAGTTTGTTAAGACTTTGATGGAAGTGGATCCATTACCTTTTTACGAGCCGTACAACTTGACTACCACCTTATTGGGTCCTTCGCCTAGGGTTAGGGTTCCCTTGAACCAATTTATTCATGCTCTTGCTTCAAAAAGCCATGGTCTTCCCAAAAGCAAAGGATGTGAGGTTCCATACAAACTTGGTTTTACCACCAGATAGGTCAACCAATAGTCTTGTTCTACGAGAGTTGTCCTCACATATGAGAGTCTAATAAGCCATTGTATGGACTACATACCTTGTAGGCCTAGATCCTTCATTATGACATCCATCCTTATGTTTGCTGATAAGCCTCCATCAATCAATGCATCCACAATAAAACACCCTTCAATCCAAACGCCAATCTCTATGGTACTAGGATCTAGGAAGATGTTAGCCACATCCACTTCTTTTACAAGCTCTAGGGCTTTATTAGACTTAGTGGCAGCTGTGAGAGCAATCCTTAGGCCACATCTTCTTGTCAATATGCTTTTAGACTTCTTTCAGTAAATTGGGGGACATCATAAGTAATTGTCAGAATGTTTGGTTTGGTTTGAAGGTGTCTAGGTCTTTGACCAAGTCATACTCTTTGATAAGATCCACGTGATTCTCTAATTGACTAAGAAATGGGGCAACACCCACTTTTATATTTCCTTTTTCCTGTAGAAATGGCAACATCTGCACTTTTTCTATCACTGGGGATACTTCTGCATCCTCTATCTCTTGGACCTTTGGTCTTGTCTTTGTAACTATCACTCTATATTCTTCTGTGGCACTAGACTGCTTTGTATTACACCATTCTATTCTATACTGTTCTATTTTTCTTTTGGAAGATTGAACTTCATTGTTTTGGCAAAGGGGACGTTCTCTTATGGAACTGTGGGTTCTCTTTTCTTGGAACACATTGTTGTGGAAACTTCCAATTCCACCAAATTGGAGGCAAATTCTTGGGTCTTCTGTTGGTTATCAATGGTGGCGGCTTTCACTGGAGCTGGACAGTCTTTTGCAGTGTGACATTCGCCTTTGCATCGACTACATAAGGGTTTGTAGTCCATGGATCTTCTAGGTTTTAGACACTTTGGTGAGATATGTTCCTTTTCTCCACATTTGTATCACTCCACTTGTGATCTCTGGCCACTACCAGATGATTATTCTCTACAACTTTGAGAGGAAAACCTCCTTGGGCCAATTGGGACACGAACTCTCTAGACTTTAGTCAAATATCTTGGGTAGTTATCTTGGATCCCAACAAGTTGAATCTTGCTTCCTTGTTTTTCTTTCTTCTTTCATACATCTCCTTCAGCAAGTAGATATCTTCTATATGATTCTTTCTTAAATAGTATGAATAGAAGGCTTGATGGATAGTTGATTTTCGAGTACATTCAATGGCCAAATGTCTTATCTGATGGTAGTTTTCACAACATGTATTAGACCGCATCATATATCTTCCATCTCTTGTGGGATTGGATATGTTGGCATTATTTACCTTCAATGTTTCCAGTTGTTCTATAATCGCATCCATCATCTCTTTCTTGATGCTT
Source organism: Lygodium microphyllum (assembly GCF_053477565.2). Lineage (NCBI taxonomy): Eukaryota > Viridiplantae > Streptophyta > Polypodiopsida > Schizaeales > Lygodiaceae > Lygodium > Lygodium microphyllum. The sequence continues at coordinate 115,791,522 of NC_141147.1, forward strand.
GCCATTGAATTAGACAAATAATCATTCTAATGTTCTCCTCCTAGAGTACTCGCAGTAGGATTTTGGGAAGCCTCCATAATCACTGCATAGACTAGTTGGGTGATCCAAACAGTCCTCTATTCTGATTTTGATTCAGAGCTCTTGTTGAGATTGGTGGTTATTGGTTCCAGTTGGTAGGATTCCACTATTGTTGAGTTTTCATTGGAAAAAAACGGTTTTAGGCCACTGTTGTTGTGGTTGAACAATCACTTGAAATACTTCTCTCTGCGGCCACCCACTGTGGATTTAGTGCACTGTATTGCAGTGTTGTGTGCATCCGAGGGTAGGGTTAGGGAACAGTTCCTCAAATTGCATTTGGTGGGTATTCCAGTCTTGGCTTGGGAGGAGGTAAGACTCCTCTTACAAGGTCATCGATAGCCTTGCTTTAACTTCATCATACAATCTTGCACCTTTCTCTACAGCTTGCAGGTTGTTCGGTCTTCTCAATTCCACAAACTTACAAACTTCTAGTTGTAGGCCTTTGAGAAAAACTCCCTTCTGGATGCCTTCATCCAAGTAATGGTTGGTCCATCTCTTCAATATGGATTTCATTCTAGAGCATATACTTTCACGCATTCACCAAATGACTAACTTAAGTTCATGAGCTCCTCTCACATCTGCTCTTCAAAACATTCATGCTCTTGAATTTGGTGAGGAATACTACCTTCAAGTTGTCCCATGTGCCAAAAGTTCATGCTGCTTGTCTCTCATACCACTGAAATGCCACGTCTTTGAAAGTGGTAGGGAATATTGCCAACCAATGCTTGGAGGTTCTTGAATTGTTGGCTACATACGCTACCATGAACTCAACTATATGAAGATCAAGGTTTTCATTGTACTTTCTCTTAAAGATGGGCACTGGGACTACATTCGTTGGCATGTTATCAATATTTCTAGGATGGATCTGGCTAGGAAGGAGACCTTGTGTCACTATGGGGACTTCTGTAAAGAGTGTCACAAGGTCATCAAAGGAAGCTTCTACTGCTAGTTTGTTCTCGGCTTTGATTTTTGTCTTTTCTCTTCTCACGTACTTCTTAGGAACTCATTCTAGTGCTTACCTCTTGATCGAATCATTCATTAGGGACTTAGCTCCACCCAGTTTATATGTACTCAACAAAAACAAAATCAGATGGGCTTTGGTCTCTGGAGGACTCTCTTACCAACATTTCTTCTACTTTCTTATTCTCAATATTTATGAATTTGACTTTCATTCCACTACAGAGAGGGGAAGATATTCAAATCTGAAGGTATCAAAATTCATTCTTTTGAGGATCGTCATAGTGCCATTGTCTTGATAATACCAACTTTGGAGGGTTTCAATAGCATAGGTTGTGAAGAACACTCTATCTACTAGCTTCCAATGTGGGTTGTTGATTGGACAAACAGAAGGTTGTCACTGTGCCAAGCATTCCATGTACCTTACTATTGAGCATCCATGAATAAATTCCAACTCTTTTCCTTCTTATTCTTATGAATTTCAAACTAACTATGACTCCTGAAGCTTTTTCACAATCTCCCACTTGATTGTCTGGAAATTTATTCATCTTTTAAAGAGAGAGAGATAGAGAGATAGAGGGAAAGGAGAGAAACCTAGGCCGCCCTACACATGAGAGGAAGGGAAGGGGGAGAAGAAAAATGTTTAATTTAAAAAAAACTTTTCTTTCCTCTCCCCCCCCCCCCCTTCATCTTCAACATTTTCTTCTTCTCCTCTCTCTGTGTGAAAAATATGTTAGAAAAATTTTTAAATTTCAAATTACTTTTATAAATATTTAGTTACAAAATTTTACTTAAAATGTTTAATCTAACACACACAAGAAGAGAGAAACTTTTGATTTAAAAAGTTTTATTAAACTGGAGAGAGAGAGAGAGAGAGAGAGAGAGAACCTAGGAAGGTTTTTATCCCACGAGCTTTATTTTAAAAAAAACTTAAAAAATTTAATTAAAAAAGTTTCAATGCAAAACTTAATTTGTGTGAGAGAGAGAGAGAGAGAGGGAGAAAATCTACACCCCCACATGAGAGGGGGGAGGGGAAGAATAATTTGTTTTATTTCAAATACTTCAATTATCTCTTTCCCCTCCTCTCCATCTTTTTTTTGTAATTCTCCATTTCTCTCTTGTGTTATCTTCTTCTCAAAGTGTGAAATACTCTATTCAAAAAAAGATTATTAAAATACTTTTTAAAATGTTAACTATAAATTTAAAATGAAAAGATAAATTTATCTATGAGAAAGATTTGATTAGGAAAGAAGTTCGATTCAATTTAGTTTTAGAATATTTGTTGACACTGAAGCCAGCAAACTGAAGCTAGCAAGTATTTTCTTTTGCTGTGGCTGCCCTAGAAAATCTTCTATCGGCGAGTCTTACTTCTTCTACATCAAAATATTTTCATGTTAGAGCCAGGTACACAATTATGCTTTATACTTTGAGTGTCAAATGCATAAGATTTGCTTTTTTCAATCTTTTGATTTTTTACCCTCGAATGTTTTATTAGCCAGGCTGCACATGTATATATGCTAAGAGGATGGAGTAGATGTTGGTATTTGCTGCTACTACCTCTCTGGATCAAGATCTTCACGGTTTACAGTATTTTTTACTTTCCATGATGCTCATTTTTGGTTAAGAAAGGCAGCCTAGACAGATCTTCACTGTCCCTCAACATCGCGGCCTTAACTGGTTTTAATGATTTGTATGTCCTATACGTTTTGTTGAATAGGACAAGCAGCCTAGACAGTTTCTTACTGCCCGGATGCAAGGAGTGAAGAACCCTTTCATTGACGCATATCAAACAACTAACTTTACCATTGACGTCGCGTCTTCGATTATTAGCGCATATTCATGGTCAATCTAAAGTCAACGTTACGACATTGAGCTATATCACGAACTGAACGAACCTACAATGCCGTAATCTAAACCATCACAGTTCTTACATTTTCGGTAACAAATGTTCGTGTGACTTACACTTATTCTTCCTTCCACGGGCATGGTTATATTACTGTCACTGATCTTCAGCTTGAAAGTTTAGGTACTCAGAGGCTACGACCCGTGATGGAGATTTAGTGTATACATTTAGAAATCTAGGTGACATGCAAAAGTACCTTAAAAGTCAAAAAAATTTCAATAGAACACGAGGTATTATAACACAACCGTTTTATCGAGGGGTAGGAACCAATCGTCACTATATTATAAGTCAAATATTTTAATTAGTTTGACAAACCTTGCAGTTTTACCGTCTCAATGTCTCTTCAAAATCTAACAGAAAACCTTACCGCAGACTTTGTTACATACGAACCTCACTAAGCTGCTCTAACCTCGCGCTGCATTATAAACAGCAAACTTCATTTCACGGAAAACAATTTATGTAAAAACCTGACACAGACATTGTTCAGGGATTTGATAGAGCATTGGAGACAAGCTACAACAATTGAGGTCTGCAATTGCAAAAGAAAGAAATGTTACAGCTCAAAAGCAGAGAGCCACTGAAGTTGGGCAACCCAAAATACAAAAAAAAGGAAGAAACGGAGGTCAGGCTCTTTCTTACAGGCCTCAAATTAACAAGCTTCTCTCCGAGCGAAGGGATGTAGGAAGATGGAATGCAGGAGAGAGTGCTGAGGAGAGGAGGATTTTCACTTGCCGGGGACAAAGTTGGTGGCGTAGGCCCAAGCGTTGTTGACGGTGGGGTCGGCAAGGTGGTCGGATAGGTTCTCGATGGGGCCCTTGCCGGTGACAATGGCCTGGACGAAGAAGCCGAACATGGAGAACATGGCGAGGCGGCCGTTCTTAATCTCCTTCACCTTCAGCTCCGCAAACGCCTCGGGGTCGTCGGCGAGGCCCAGGGGGTCGAAGCTGCCGCCGGGATAGATGGGGTCCGTCACCTCGCCAAGTGGGCCGCCAGCCACCCGGTAACCCTCCACAGCCCCCATGAGGATAACCTGGAAAGCCCAGATGGCAAGGATGGATTGAGCATGGATGAGGCTGGGATTGCCCAGGTAGTCCAGGCCGCCCTCCGAGAAGATCTGCGCGCCGGCTTTGAACCACACCGCCTCGCCGAACTTGACGCCGTTCTTGGCCAGGAGCTCGGGTGTGACGCAGCCCAGAGCTCCCAACATGGCCCACCTCGCGTGGATGACCTCCAGCTCCCGGTTCTTGGCGAACGTCTCCGGGTCGGCCGACAACCCCGCCGTATCCCACCCGTAGTCTCCCGGGAACTCTCCGGTCAGATAGCTTGGGGGCTCACCGGAGAACGGGCCGAGGTACTTCACGCGGTCGGGGCCATACCACGGACTGTCAGACACCTTCGACACAGTCTTCCTCATGGTCACTCGTGCCTCTCCCACATTGCCTACCTTGGCCGCCAGCTCGCTCTGGGGCTTCAGCACCACCTGGCCGGCCAGAGAGGATGACAGAGCTGCAGTCGCCATGGATGCCATAGCTAGGACCTTGCAGTATGCTTTCCACTACAGCTTAAAGCTTTCTAAGTTTCGAGAGCAGCTGGCTATGGTATACCTCTTCATTGCTAAGCACTGAACTCTATATACCCTCAACTCTTCCCCTTCTCCAAAGATAATCTTATCCACCAGGCTTTCCCCCTCGCCAATCAGATCCTGGCCCTGCATTTTACCCGAAAATATCTTGCATTTCTCGTGGCGTGCCTCTCTCCCTTCCCCACCCTCCCCAGGATTGTTCCCCGCCCCGCGGCCGCCCATCCGACGGCTCTCCTTTCCCCCCCGGATCTCCTACCTCATCCTTTCACTCTCGAGCTTAAGCCCCACTTGTTTCCAGAACTTTCGCAACGTCCACATAATCCACTCCACCACGAAACGGCCCACCCAATTTATCATTAAAATGCAAATCTACTATCGATAACAAAAAACCTTTCGCTTAAGGAACACCGAGGTCATACATAAATTTTGCACACAAGGGCGTCCCTTACGTTCGTAGGAGAGACGAGCAACAAAAGAATACGATATTACGACCAACGGCAGTATTTTACGATAAACTCATAAGCGAATCTACTCAAGTTAGTTTGAATGTGTGATCCCAACAAGGCATATTTATTGGAAAATAACGACATTCAAGTCATCCAATGCAACAAATCCAAGCCTTGTCTATGCCAAAGTGTCACAAAGTGTGCACATCACATGTTCTAGCCTCTAGCTCAATAGATGTTTACTATTGCTAGTGTATAGTATGGGATTCTATGTATATTTTGCAAGTCATTCCAATCATTTGTATTCATATGTGCAGCTTACAACATATGGTTGGTCGATGGGAGTATGAGGTTAAGTGAGCAACGAAAGCTTGGTTGTTGTATGATTAGTGACTTGTGGTGTTCAAACCCATGACTTGCAAATGGCTAGCATTTCTATGAGATAAAGTCCTTTTCCAAGAGAAAGCAAGTTGCTTCCTTGTGGTAAAGTCCTTATCCAAGAGCAGGCATGTTGCATCCTTGCAGTAACAGTTCAACAAAACACAAGTTAGAGGGATTTTCAACCCTAGAGATGGCTACATAAACCAAGCCGTGGGATTTTGTGTATTTCGAATTGAAGGCTATCAAGGGATTTTCAATGCTACAGAAGACTACATAAGCCATGCCATGGGATTTTGTGTGTTTAGAATTAAAGGTTGTTGCTAACATTGAGGCCTTGTACTTATGTAAGATCCACGCTACAACAACTACTACTTGCAAAGGAAATTAATGTTTATCATGTGTACTTGAAAGTATTTTCTTACTCTAAAGGTAGTGGTCCACCTAGAATCAATGCCTTGCTAATAACATTTGCCATTTTCCTAAATACACTTGGCATAACATTCTAAGTGATGAATTCAATCCACACCATGTGTTCAAACACCTTTAGAAGCTAGATGCTTTAACTACAATCAACTTTGTTGACCAAGCCAACCCTCACACATCTAAATTACCTTGCACAAAGCTCACTGGTGATATGGGCCAATGCATTAGATTTGGTAAGCTACGCATTTAGTGGACCAATGCACTAGATTTCTGAGTCTATAAAACTGTTGGAAAATGTGTCCAATATTGGCTATATGTAATTTTTGTGAGAGAAAAATATGAGAGACTTTTTTAAGGTGTGCCAAAAAAAAAGAGCTAAAGTTTCCATCAATGCACCATTCATTATCTTTTTTTGGAGATTTTTTTAAGTTCAAAAAAGCACATGAGAAAGTTGTGAAAAGTTAGAAACAAGCATTTAGTGGACCAATGCACTAGATTTCTGAGTCTATAAAACTGTTGGAAAATGTGTCCAATATTGGCTATATGTAATTTTTGTGAGAGAAAAATATGAGAGACTTTTTTAAGGTGTGCCAAAAAAAAAGAGCTAAAGTTTCCATCAATGCACCATTCATTATCTTTTTTTGGAGATTTTTTTAAGTTCAAAAAAGCACATGAGAAAGTTGTGAAAAGTTAGAAACAATATGCTTGAAATAGATCTAACTAAAGCCTCCTTTAAATATAATTAGGAAACATTCCACAAAGAATGGGAAAAGTTGAGTCTATGTGCCAATGGGACATGACAAATTTTGAGAAAATAAAAAGATGGTAGTCACAAAATAGTGGTGCCAAAAGACATGCTTTAGCATCTTTTGGGGATTTTTGAGTGGCCCCTCCAATTGGAGGGCTTTATGCACCCTCTTCAACTTTTGGAAGGTCCACTAATGCATTCCATGTGAGTTTGATATTGACAAAGCTAATGAAGCATGAATATATTCCCATCTACTCATTGATATTGTTATCTTTGTGTTGCTGCTTGTTGTATCTGTCGCTTGTTTCATGAAAAAATTTGCCTAGACACGACTGATTTCTCAACCTTGCAAGCAATTTTCAAGTTGTTGAGGGGTATAGTAGGGTGTGATTTGGTGCAAGTTTGTGGTGCAAGTTTGATTTTCATATTTGTCCACAATGGAATTGAGGTTTGCTTTGTTGCCGAAAAATGGATATTACAAAGATGATTGTGTTACTAGCCTCGATGCTAGAGGAATAGTTGTTGAGATGGAGAGATACACTTGATTTTGCAAACCTCTTTATAACATGCGAGACATCGATACAATTGAGGTAGCACCTGCAATGAGCCGGATTTAGAGTTTGGCCAAGAAAGAGAGAGTAGCCAATGACCATGCATTGGGCCATGCTCAAATGCAATGTGTGCTTTCTATAGGGGTGATTTTCTCTTCCGACAAGCGGGGCTTCCGTCCTAGCTCTTTGTTCTTGGTATTTATGTTGCTTTCTCCATAATGGCTCTTTGTGGGGTTGGTGGTCTTATGGTGACTTGGACATTGAATGCTTTCATACAGAGACCTGTGTCGTCTTTGCCCAATTTTCTTTGCTACCTATTTGCAAAAGGGTGAGGAAAGGCTAGTCTTCAAGCTTCAAAAAGTTTTTTTTTGGGAGAGAGAGAGAGAGAGAGAGAGAGAGAGATGTTAACCCAAATGACAACAATTGCAAATCAAAGACAAAAGTAAGAAATAAGTGATCAAAGACTTGTTGAAAGTGTTAGATGAGATGATCCATTCTTTATAGAACCATTATATTTATTTCACACATTGCAAAGTCCCTTGGGAGATTGATTAACACTTGTCCCATCAAACAAGGCCTTTTCATTTTATGTTCATAAGTCCATTGTCGAATGACCACAAGCCAAAATGCTATCTGAAAGAGAGAATGACTAGTCACAAGAGAGAAATGGTTGTGGGTGCCCAAACAAAAATGAACCCTATGTCTACAATGTGTAAAATGAATCGAAGCTCTCATTATTGTGTGTGTAGACTTTGACCCTATTCTGCTCTACCTTGTCCTATACTAGTTTGCACCTTCATAGCTTGAGAGTGAGTGGGTGAGAGTGAGGTGCTATTGAGAGACAAGTGCTTTCTTCTCTTCTTTCCTACTCACTTCCATAGCTTGAGAGTGTAAGAGGCTAAATGTGTGTGTGATTAGTTGGAGAAGTTCACCTTCATCATCTTATTTATATCTACTATCTTATCTTGGCTTGAGCAATAGGAACTTGTGGATTGAAGAGGGGTTGGTAAATGTGTAGTAGTAGCTTGAGAAGTGCATCATTTGAATTGTGAGGCCATCAATAGCCTCACCTCCATTTGGAGTAAAATGTGGAGGGTAATAGCAGTAAGTCTATTACACATTGGGTGGATTTGCTTCCTTCGTTGATGGCAATGGAGTATAGTAAATATTGAGAATCACTCTCTCACTCATAGGTTGTATGTATTGTGAAGCGTATATTAGTTTCATTTGTTAGAGTGAAGCAATGCATAAGCGAATGACCAAGTCAAAGAGTGAACAGAGAGAGGAGAAAGAGAGAGAGAGAGAGAGAGAGAGAGAAAGAGACAATGAAACGTAGAAAATCTGCAATAAAGAATGTTGTATACAGATGGAGAAATATACACGGATGCAAAGAGAATATGTGTGCATGTCGTCATCTTGAAGATTTTAGTCTCAATCAACCCCAAGGGCGGTCTCCATGGTCTCTACAACAACCTAAAATCTATTAAAGTAAATGTTGGAGACTGTTGAAATCGGGACCAATACATAGGTTAGAAAAAATGCCAAAAATAACGCAGGTCAGCTCTGCATTCAATACAGCCACTTGGACAGTAGTTGCCTGACCTGCATTGCCGATTGTAGTAACTTGACCAACTGTGCCACATGGCACCTACGCTCCCTATCGCCTACTATATAGACTGATTTCCTGGAGAAACTGCTGCAAAATTGCTCAGATCTATATCTGTGTGTCCAGGGAATTCCAATCTCTAACACCCCCTCTCAGATCCTGGACACACAGTAGATGTAAAGAGCTAAATCAGGGACATATAAAATGGCAAAGGCCACATGTATAAGTAATTGGTTTTTACACAATAATACAACTTTGTCCTTCTTCTCTCTCTAGCTCCTCTTGTCCTTTCATGGCTTCCAGCAATCTCTCTTCTTCTTTCCTATCTTTCTCTCCATTTCTAGTATTTCTCTCTCCTCATCACTTTCTTTCTCTCACTTCTGCACTCCTTCATCTCTCTCTTCTACAATCTTCTCTCTCCTCTTTCTCTCTCTCCAGTTCACTTCTTGACAAGTGGTATCAGAGCATTGGCCTTTGATCCATTTTTATCTATTTCAGTTCAATTCTCTCCATAAAAACCAAATTCAAACAAGTACTATAGGTACTTGACATAGACAGTGACTAGCAGAGGTTTGTAAGACATCTATAGCTAGATGAAGACTACATTTGGAGATCTTCAAGGAGATAGATATGGCAGTGAAAGGCTAAAATAGCAGGTCAGCATCAAATTTTCATGCAATTTTGAGGTAACTAGGTCAAATGGGAGTTAACCAGGCTAGAAGGGGAATAAACTCTAGTTACTTTTCAAGAGAGTCTTCTCTTTTCTCTTTCTTTAAGCTTTGGTCAAGCTTTCATGGAGTTTTCAATAGAGATCTTGTTCTAGCCTATAGATCATGAAGTTTCACATACATTTTATGTTTGAATCTTTCTCTATTATTCATTCTCAACAAGTGGAGCACCATTATTGATGGCTTTGAAGAGGCTTTAAGGAGCAAACTTTTATTTCTTCTTCTTCTTCTTCAAGGCTTCTTTCCAGCATCCATGGTGTTATCAATGGCCCTTCCCCACAAAGCTTGGCAAGAAATGCTCAATGTTTCTTCTTCCAGGTGCTAAACATCAACTAAGGCATCTATTGCTTCAAAAGAGGGCAGCAATAATAACAAGCTGTCACATTGCTTCTATGGCCCCTATCGGATCCTAATGAGAGTTGGTGACTTGGCCTACCTATTAGAGCTTCCCCCTACCACCAAAATCCACAATGTGTTTCATGTCAGCCAGCTGAAACCCTTCATGGGCACCTCAGTGGACTACGTGGAAGAACTTCCCCCCATACATAAAGAAGGCATCATTCAATATATCCATGAGGCAATCATTGGGCAATGAGATAAGCACTTAATGTCTCGATCCATCAAGGAGTACCTCCTCAAATGACAAGGCCTACCCCTGGAAGAAGCCTCTTGGTGCACAGCCACCATTATCAATGAATTTCCTCACCTCTAAGAGGCCCAATGGGCTGAAGACTAGCAGATTATGCCCCTGTTTGACCACCCTTTACTTGCAGACTACACACTAATTTAGAATAGTTTTGTACTTACCCAAATCTCAACATGTGACACACCCCATTTGGAGAAACCTACCAAAAGTTATGACAATTTTACCTCAACAAGCCGGTCTGGATAGCATGTTTTCCCTAATCTTTACCCACCCATTTTCATTGTAATGTGGCTCAGAGTAGTACTCTCTGCATCCCTCCCTAAGCCCACCCATCATTCCCCTCCAATTCTCTTCATTTTTAAGGGCAAAAACCTTCAAGGTGGGAATGGATTGTAACAAGCGAGATAAATAGAAACTAGGGGTTAGACACACAATCACACTGATTGGGGTATATAAGGTGTAAGAGTCCCAGATTAGGGTAACCAATTATTATCAAGAACGTACTCTTCACCTTCATCTTCAACTTCCATGGCTTCCTCCCTCCTTCTCCGCTCTTTTCTATCTTTCTCTCTCCTATTCTAGTCTTCTTTTCTCTTCTTCTTGTTCTCTTTCTCTCTCTTTAGCTCTTTCTCCTCTCTCCTCTCAGCTTCATTCATTACACTAGGACCAACCCTAAATATGAGAGACCTCTCCATAATGAGGACGTTAGGCTAGGATGTGACAAGGATACTAGAGGGGCTTTGGCTACAAATCCCTTCGGTCTAATCGGGCTAACCCCTACGAGCCTAGGATAGATTTGATTTGTTTGAAGGGATGGAATGCTAGGGTGGCATTGCACCTTGGAGAAGGTGTAGGATAAATACATTATTTTGTAACTATTTTCAAATGATTGTTTGACATTGTCTTCATGTCTATGACAATAAATTACATAAAGAAACCAGTGTTTAATTATTAACTAGGAAACCTAGTTTTGCATGTTCAAACATTTTTCCTTCAAGGTGCTAGAATTAGGAAAAAGCCAAATGATTGATGGTCTAGTGTGTTATTTCATACCCCAATCAATGCCATTTTAGGGGAGCAAAGTTGAGAATGCACCTTACAGATAGAGAGATTGACATGTATTACTTTTCCTCATTTCTCACTCAATATGAACCAAGTGTGGCATTGGTCTACTTCAAGTTGTGTTGAATTGCAAATGCAGTGTCTAGTTAAGCTGTTAGGTGACCTTACCATCAAATTAGGAATTTGAATTCAAGTCTCCTGATGGGTTAAGGTTGGAACCTTCCATTGCGAAGTGGAGTCAAGAGAACCTAGGTGACAAACCCCATGTTATTCAGCAACATTGCTTAGGATAATCTCTTGATAGGCCATTAAAATTGTGCCACTGAGGGGTCCTTAGTTAGACATGTTGTAGTGAACAGTACAATTCCTTACACCAATTAGGATTAAGCCCAAAGGCCTATTATTCTCAATTCAAAGATGTCAAAGATTTCAATTGGATTTAGGTATTCATCATTATCAAATTCTTTAGGGAAGCAAAACATTGAACTTTTGCAGCTTTGGTTTGTTGCTAGTAACTTGGACTTAGGTCTCCTTATGGGTTCGATTGGAACCTTCCATTGCGGAGTAGAGTCGAGAGAACTTAGGTGACAAAACTTGTGTTATTCTAAGGAGTATCGAGTAGTGTTTCTTAGGATAATCTCTTGATAGTCCACTAAACCATGCCATTGAGGGGTCCTTAGTCGAACATATTGTAATGAACAAGGGCAAATCCTTACACCAGCTAGGATTAAGCTTGGAGGCGTATTATTCTCAATTCGTGACACTTCAAAATTATGCATTACCTATTATTCAAAGATTTCAATTGGCTCTAGGTCTTTGTCATTATCTAATTCTTTATGGAAGCCAAACATTGAACTTGTGCGGCTTTGGTTTGTTGTCCATTCCTCCTCTTCTTGATTTAGCTTAGGGCAATCAGCTTGGATATGTCCTAGCTCATTGCAAAGGAAGCATCAGTGCAAGTGAGGCATCTCTTTTGGATGTGTCCTATTTCACTGCACTTATAACACATCTTTCTTTAGGTCATTGAGTCAACATAGTCTTCTTTGGTGGTCACTAGGAAGTAGGTATCTTCACGAAGTTGGTCTCCATTAGGCCCAATCAAAGCTTTTAGCTCGCATGAGCATGTTGCAAGTCATATTTCTTTTCCATAACATCAATCCAAACGATCATTTTGAAATTTGCATATGAATCAGCCAACTTATTTTGGTTAGGAAGGCCATCTCTTCCCCCAAAACAACAAGCCTTTTCTCTTTTCTACCTCTATATATATATATATATATGTATATGTATGTATGAAGCAATAGCTTTGCCTAATGAAATCAATCCCCCAAAAACATTATACAATAAGGCCTTTTATAGCCTTAGTAGGGGGTCTCAACCTCTCTCTTTCTTATTCATGTCAAAGACTCTCTCTGTCTTATTATCACTCTTGAGGCTTGGCTCGTGCTTCAATTCATATGGTAAGGAAAAGAGATCAATTTGTAGATTGTGTGTGTTTGCATGGTGATGATGGTAGGAAACAAGATGGTGACAAACCATTCGATGGTAGGTCCAATTTGCATGGTGGCATGAGGAGGTGAACATCATGTTGACAGGGAAGCGGCAACAACTAGGATAGAGTTTGACCTCCAAGAAAAGAGCTTTGGAATTTGCACAAAAAAAAGGCTTTGCGACGAGTAGAGGATTGAGACTTTGTGTTTTGGCTCACAATCCAAAGGAGGAAAATATGGTCTAATATACAAGATGCTTACACTTTAGAATGAAATAAGATGGCCTATTTCTCTTAGAGTCATAGGGTTCATGTCTTGTTTCTTTTGAAGAGAAATCTTTATTTTTTAAATGAGTCATATTGAAATGATTGTGATTAGGACAAACAAGTGCTTTTAAGGAGAGAGAAAGAAATCTCACAATATTGAGAAGTAAATGATTATTTGTTCAAGGAGTGTTGAATCAAAAGAGACTTCAACTAAAAAGAAATTACTCATTAAAAAGCAAATATCCATGGGAAGCCATGACCATGATGTATATTTCTATATAGCATATGGTGCCACGAAGCCATAGTTGAAAAGAGAAAGAAGTACAATGGAAAATATGTGGCATGATACTCAGCTCATGCTAAGATGTCCGAAGAGTACTCATCCTCAATGGATGGTGGGAGGTTAAAGCCTCAAAAGCTAGGTTGTCAAATTGAGAAATGATCAAAAAGTCATTACAATGGAAAAATTTTGCCATTTTGTAGGGCTCCTAATCATTTGAGGTTCTCACAAGAGACGAGGAGAGGAAGAAAGAGAAAAAGGGGAAGAAGAGAAGGGGAAAAAAGAAGAGAAAGAAGGGATGATAAAGAAGGGGAGAAAGAGAAGAGTTAGAGAGGAAGAGAAAAGGGTAAGATAGAAGAGGAGAGGTAGAGAAGGAGAGAAAGGGAAGAAAATAAGAAAGTAGGGGGACAAAAGTAGAGAATAAGGAAAAGAGAAGAAGAAGGAAAAGAGAGAAAAAGAGGAGAAAATAAAATGAGAGAGAGAGAGAGAGAGAGGAGGGAGAGAGATAGAGAGATAGAGGGAGAATAAGAAGAGATATAGAGGAGAGAGAAGAATGGAGAGAGAGAGAGAGGTAGAGAGAGGGGGGAGGTAAGTAGAGTGAGAGAAAGATAGAGGGAGACATAGAGAAAGAGAGAGATAGGTAAAGAGAGATAGAGAGGAAGAGAAGACTTCTGGAGGGGAGCTTCAAGCTCTACCCCGAGACCTACGGACCACTTATTGCTCAAATGTTTCGAATCGAGCGGCCATGGCTACCTCTCACATAGCCGACGCGCAATGCCTACCTTACGGGTGTAGTGAGCTTACCTTGTTGCTTGATCGCGTACCCTCCTCTTTCTTGCACACCGGTAGCTCCACGATCCTTGAGGCAAGCTCAAGCAACCTCAATCCCTCTCCCATGAGCTTCATCCTCCATAGCCACACACGAGACAAGAGGAGAGAGGAGGGGAGGGGAAGATGAAGAGAGGAGATGGAGAGCTTCTTCTCCAAGATCCCTCACTCCCACACAATCACTCTCTCACTCCCTCACTCTCTCTCAATCCCTCTCTCAAGCACAAGCAAGAAGGCAAGAAACAAGAGAAGAAGAAGAAGAAGCTTTGGCCACACACAAGAATGAGCTTCCCATTCACTTTTCAAATTTATATACATGCCCTACTTTTCATGGGCGGTCATCCCCCTTTTTTACATGGCCGGCCATTAGCCTAGGTCCATTTCTCATTTCCCACCGTTCTAGTCTATCCTGTCCCCAACTAATGCATACAATTTGCACAGGAGTGAGCCTGGCGCTCTCTTACAAGGTTTTGGAAGCGTTTTCGCACTTAATGGTGCGCTTTTTATTATTTTACTCTCCTTGGGTGACTCTAAGACTTCTTGAGGATCGTGCCCTTGCGTTTAATTTTTTCCAGGGTCTAGTTGCCAGTTAAGGCGCCTTGTCAACCTGTTTAGTAGTAAATTCATCTTTCAACTTTGTTGTTTTTGCTCTTGTCTGGCTCTCCAGTTTTTTTTTTTTTTAAAGAATGAGAGAGAGTACATTTGGCAAGGTATATGACACCTATTTAATCACGGGGCGGTCCAGGCATTGTGATAAGAATGCGCGACTTTGTAGGTATTCTTTAATATCGGCTTTAGCTCTCAGAGGAGTGGTGGACAAGAAGGGGTGATTACACCTTGCAAAGCGGGTGTCACTCATATTTTCTAAGAGCTCTAGACAGAAGGAAGGGAGGAGAGTAGCCTGCATCATCAACCTAGTCATAGCTCTACTATCTATTCCTAGGTTAATATCAAAGAAGAGTGGGGGTAGATGGGCTTCCTCTGCTCTACAAGTTTCTAGAATAGCAGGAATTTGATAAGTCAGAGGTAATTACAAGTGGTCAAAAATGCTGGATCAGGGCAGGAAGAAAAGTCTACAAGGAAACGGTTTATAGAGAGAAGTATAGCCTCTACCCTAAACACTAAGCACTCCTCAAGGCTCCTAGCATTTACATTATATTTTTTCGGGAAGTCATAATCCCCATGTAAATCTCTATCATAGTCCACTCCATGCCTACGGGGGTAGGGCATGTATATGGGATCATTGCGCTCTTCGGGAAGTGAACTACAAAATGTGGTCCATGCATCAAAATTGGTGTCCCAAATCCTCCTTCGCCATTTCGGCTGTGCCTCGTAGCCTTGGATGGTTTTGAGAACCAGATTGACCTTATCTTCCCAGTACTCCTGTGGCTCTAGTCACCACCTAGTCATTATCATGCTCCTCTCTTCTATCCATCTGTTTGCAAGTTCGTTAGCCAGATCTTTGATATTGGCTACGACTCCTAGATGCAGGGCCCAGTCCAGAGAGCGTGGGAAAGCAAACGAAAGCTCGAACGGCCTCTTATGTAACTCTTGCTGACGCCAGATGACCAACTCCTGGGGCCAGTCTACAGGATGTGTATCATTCCTCAGTGGCATGGGCTCCTCAGGGAGTTGTCGTGGAAGTGTGTGTGCTCGGTGTTGGGCCTCCTCAAATAACTTTTGTCTCCTTCTCCTTGCTGCAACTATGTGCTCAGGTATATGGGCATCTGTAGGTTCCTCCTGTGGGATATCGGGTTGAGGCAGACTCGGCATCGTGACTCTTTGTCATCATCTTGCTCGAAATCCGGACCCTCTTCGACATTTCGCTCAACCACAGGTGGGATGACTGGTGGTGGTGGTGGCGGTTGTTGCTCTTTAGTGATTCCTGTACTCGTTGGAAGCTCCCGCTCTTGAAGATCGTATCTTAGAGCTCGGGTGGTTAGCTCCAACTTTCTTTTCACCTTTTCCACTGGATCATCGCCCTCAGCTTGTGTAACGTGGAGCACCGTGTTGAGGAAGGCCTGCCACTAGGTTTTAGTGGTTATTTCTGCAACCTCAACCCTAGCTTCTACAAGCATTCTTTCGCATTCTGCCACCGTCAGGTGTTCGGTTAAGTCCCTCACCCTGTCAAAATTTTTCTTTTCCCATTCCATGGCTCTTTCCTCCATCCTTTTCCTTTCTTCCTCCAGTTGGCTCGCCAAGGTGGTTACTAGCTGTTTGCTGCTCATTTGATAAAAACCATAAGTGGTTTCTTTCTCTTAATTTCTGAGCCAGCTGCTCTTCAGCAATCCCTTTGGCTTGATCGACAATGCTGAGCCTTTGATGCACCTCGGCCAGTATTTTTGATTTTTCATGCACTAGCTGCTCTTGGCTTTGGATTTCAGCGAGGAATAGCCTTTTTTGATTGAAAGCCATGGCCATGAGGGCTTCTACATCTTCCTGGGAGGTCTCCAGCGCATCTTGTAATCTTTGCACTTCATCCTGTAGCCGTTTTGCTTCAGCTGCTGAGACTCCTGGCCCTTCACTCTTCAGAAACTCGATTTCGCTTATTAACCTGTTATGTTCTTCTAGCTCCTGCACGACTGGGGCTCCGTGGCATGTTCTTGTGGAACAGTGGCTTCGCCTTCCTGAACCCCCTGGTAGAGCATTTCCACTTGAGCGACCCTTTGCTGTAGATCACTGTATTGCTGCATTAGTAGCTTTAGGCTCCTTTGTTCTGCCACCAGGCTCTGCTCCTCGTCTTCCAGCCTTTGTCTAAGGCGGCTTTCATTGTCTTGGGCTTCCGTTATTTTTTATGCTAGTTGGTCCTGCAGGGCCTTTATTTCTCTCTGTCTGTCGGCTCCCTGCCTTGAGACTTCTAGCCTAAGGGCCGCTAACATTTCTTTTTCTTTCTCTAGCTCCAGCAAGGCCACTTTCTTCTCTTCTTTTGCCTTGTCCAGTTGTGTCAGTAGCTCGGCCACATATGCGTCATAGTCAGTGTCGGCAGGCATGGGAGTATGGGGCGTGGTGGTCGATGCCTCCAACCTTTGTCGTTTAGGGTCTTGCCATGACTCTACATCTGCGGCAGTGGGCCTTTTCAATCTGGTTTCTGGCACGATTTCGGCCACTTTGCTCACTAGCATTTGCACCGTGTTCATGAGCTGTGCCATGTCGAGGGGAGGTGTGGGTTATGCGGTGGTTGCAGGCAGGAGAGATGCGCCCGGCCGTCTTCTAATTAATTAATTAATTAATTAATTATAATTAATTAATATATATATTAATTAATTAATCATAATTGATCAATCAATCATCAATCATCAATCATAAATCACGGGTTCGAGTTCTCCATCCCCATGGGTCTCTTCCACAGATCTTCATGTAGCTTCTGCCAATTCGGCCAGTTCCTTCAATCGCTGCTCTTCGGCTTCTTCTCCCGCCCTTCTTTTCTTGTCCTCTTCTACCTTCTTCGACTCTTCTCTTATCCTTGCAAGCTCCTCCTCCTCTTTCATCCTCCTTTCTTCCTCAGCCCTCCTAAACTCTCTTTGAGCCCTCTTGATGTCAGCATGTTCTTCTTTACTTAATTTCTCTTTCTTCTTGTTCTGTCTCCCGTCACTTTTTTTTTGTTCTTCGGGTTTGCTCGCTCGTGTAGGCGACACCTCCTGTTCTCCCTTGTCACTTATTGTTCTTTCGCTTGATTCCCCTCCTTCGTGGTGAGGTGGGCTTTGATGCAGTGGGCTTTGATGCGCAGCTTGCTCCTCCATGATGCCCGCATTCTTTATTGCTTCATCTATGATGGCTATCAGAATACCACCGTATTTGATTGTAGTTGCCTTTGACACAGGTTTCTTCCTTGTGGAACGCGCGGTTGAGGCAGGGGATTCTCCTCCTGCTGGTGCTTCCACCGAAGTGAGGAGGGCCGCTGAACTTTGAATGGTTTTCTGTACAAACCCATTCCAGTCTACCTCTTCAGGGACTCCTGCTGCGATGCTTTCTAACAGCGAGACCCCGATCCTGTTCATCAATGCATTGTACCGTTGGCCTGAGAAGAGGGTATGGATCATCTTTGCTTGTAATTTCACTGCTGGGTCCGGGATGTCAGCCAAGCTGATTCCATCCACGATGTGCACCTCTTCTTTCTTTACCCCTAGCATGGCGTAAACATCCCGTCTCGGCTGTCTCTCTTTCTTGGGTACGAGCCCCAGGGCCTTTTCTATGATTGTTGCATTGAGGGGGACTTCGATCCTTCTTTCCTGCTCCCCTGTCCTTACTATGACAGTGCCACAGTTCCTGCCCTTGTCGAAGTTCCTTAGGAAATCCGCACACATGCTGTAATCCACGGCCTGCCCCACCTTTTCCACATACTTGTGGAGGTGGCATCTGTCCACCAAGTCTTTGATCGCAGGTTCCTCCAGGATGGCCTCATCCAGATTCAGTGTGTGCTTGAAAGTTAATTGACTGAATCATCGTGTCTCGATGCTGATGCCGAATTTGGTCATCTCTTCTTCAAAGAATGGGAGTTTGCCCCCTTTGTCTTGTCCTGCCATGGTGGTGACCTGTCAACACACCATGCCAACATTAATGTCTAACAATCGGCTTATTTCTAATCAAAACTCAGTTCAAGAGAAAAATGTATGTGCCCAAAATTGGTATACTTGCTTAGAGGCTTGAATTTTAGAGATCGGCCCATAGCAGCAATTGCTATTGTTTTCCCTTGCAGTATTCTTCCATAGAAACTTAATTAATTATAACATTCTGCTAGCTAGATAACATAACTCTCATTTTTGCTCTGCTCTTGCTTGCTAGCTAGATAACATAACTCTCATTTTTGCTCTGCTCTTGCTCACATTGCTCCCCCCCTCCGTCTTGGATCTTTCAAGGAATCCTTCCTAGGATTAGCACAGGAAGGACGAGGTAAACGTTGTTTCGCGTGGGTTGACTTACCTGGCCAATAACCAATCATAGAAGCTTGGATTGTATTCGAGTTGGGCATGACAATCAAGAGCAGATGGTTGGATGGAGACTTGGGAAATGTAGGTCAAGACATCGTGGAAGAGATCTCCAGTATTGAGGCGACTGGAAACATGTAATTCCTCTTCGGTGAGGAATTGGTCAATGTAGGGGTGAGCGAGCACTTGATCGTCTAAATGCTGGTTACGGCCAATGGCCAAAACCCTAAACGATATAGGTGCCACATAAGTAGGGTCATATTCGAGGGCTTTAATGGCCCTACGTTGCTCAACATTGGTCATTATCCGACAACCTTTTGTCTCCCATTGGATCCTTAGAGTAAACCACTGCTCCAAGAACGTGGAAGGTGAGCTTGCCATCTGCGTGAGCTCTTGCAACTCGTGTTCAGGAGCAGAACGAGGAGGCTTATGATACGAAGTGATGAGTCTTCTGAGGGTAGCTTGTTCCTTTGAGATTTCGTCGTTTGCTATCAGTTCGGCAGCAATTTTGGGAAATTTAGTGGTCATAAGTTCGTATTCTTCCCAAGTGCATGGTAATGCACGAACATCTGAAGCAAGTGTTTTGTTAAGAAGACCTAGGTCTAGCATCTCATAACTTCTAGCGAATGTAGTGAAAGTTTCGTCCAACATCTTGATGCAGGTTATTAAGTCATCCACAGAAGTCGCGACAAGATCCTTAGCCAAGGAGAGGAAAGGTCGTATCACGTATGAAGGTTTAAGACCCCACTGGTGGGGGTGGTGCAACTGGACTGGATATTGGTGACTCCCTCATCGGTGTCACAGGTCGGGCTTTGCACTCTGAAGCACTTTGAGGTGCTGTAGGGAGCTCTGGGGGCATGGGAATTATGTTGGGTTCTGAGTGAGCAGTCATAGGGGTTTTTAGGTTCGCCGGATTAGGTAGATTTAAGGCCTGTGGCATCTGCTTTGGTCAATAGATGAGCTGAGACTTAGTAGCCACAGCTGGCAGTGGCCTGCTGACTATGTTTTGGGCACCACTTGTGCAAGCCTCCCTCACTAGGGTGAGATTGCTTGTAGATGAGCTTTTTACCTGGCCATTTTTAGGCACCCAAATCCAGGGATTGCCCTCGTAGTATCCTTGTGCTCGCAAAAGATCTTTGGGGATCCAACACAGCGTGATTGTGTGTCTACGTTGATATCGTTTAGACTGCCTCTTAGGCCATGACGGTTGATGATTTTGGCGTTTAGGATCACACTTGGGTGGTCTACCCGGATGTGGTTTTTGTCGTTTTGGCACCCATAGAAACTTGGACGCTTTGGCCTTGTGAACGCTCTTGGTGGGTTTGGGCCTGGGGTCGAGAGCCTGGCACGAGGCCGTAGTTTTCTTCCGTTTAGACTCGGGCTGAAGCGTGGTTGCAAGGGTTTCTACCGGTGGCTTGCTGAAAGGCGTCACTATACGCACATTGCCGATAGCAAGATGTATGCGGTTTAGGTTGTAATCCACATTACAGTTTGTTTGCTTCTTGAAAGTGCAACCCAAAAGTGACACATTACAGGCTCCTTTAGTGTCAGGCAACACATGGAAGAAGGCTGGTAAACTTTCAGACTCGATGGAAACAACCACCTTGCACTTCCCTAGGAGTGAGTAAGCAGTACCCCCAAACGGGGTGAGTTTGGCATTAGTGGGCTGTAGTTTCGGTTGACCAATGCATGTCCAATGGTCATGCGTCAAGATGTTGTAGTCGGCACCTTCATCAATCAAGGCCTCGAAAGAATACGTCACTCCTGCTGTGACTGTGATTTGCAGGTACGCCGGTGCCACTGCTTCTTCGTCCTGATCTGTAAGGTTGGTTATAGTAGCCATGCATACGTTCATTGGGGGTTCTAGCATGGGTGGCTCATGTAATGGATGGGAAGGAGGATAATACTTCTTCATGCGGCTGCCATTAAAAAAGCCTATTCCTTTGCCTTCAAGCGTCTCCAACTCAACATTCTTGTCCTACCAATCATGCATACCCTGAAAGGCCCTAGCCCCCGAAACTTCATCTTCTGTTTATGTCCTTTTACAGAGTACAGTAGAACAAGGTCCCCTTGTTCAAAGTCTCGATGTTTGACATGCTTGTCAAACCACATCTTTCGTCAAGCCTTCTCACAAATCAGAGAGTGAGTGGCGAGGAGTCGGGTCTCCGTTAGGCGTTCTAGCTCCACTAAGCGGGTGGTCCAAGCCTCTCTTCCCTCCCAACGCTCCTAGACTGCTAGTCTTAAGCTAGGGATGAAAAATTCTAAGGGCAGAATGGCTTCAGTTCCATATGTCAGCCTAAAAGGCGTTTGTCCTACCGTCGTTTTATAAGCTATGCGATAGACCCACAAGGCCGCCATTAGCTTGTTGTCCCAGTCACTTCTTGAAGTGGACACGACCTTTGTAAGCACGTTGACTAGGATTTTATTTGTGGATTCGGCTTGGCCATTAGCCTGAGGGTAATAGGGAGAGGACTTTCGATGCATTATTAGGAAGGTAGAGAGCAGGTGGGCGATCACTTCATTAATGAAGTGCGTGCCTTGGTCGCTTACAAGTTCGATTGGACAGCCAAACCGTGAAATGACCTGCTCCCACAAGAACTTTGCAGTGGTCCTAGCATCATTCTTCCTCGTGGCTCGTGCCTCTGCCCACTTTGTTAGATAGTCGGTTGCCACTATGATGTAGCGAGCTTGGGAATATTGTGCCACAGGACTGATCGGTCCAATAAAATCGATGCCCCATTTTTCAAAGGGTTGTCGGGCTATGACAGGGGTCAACTCCATCTTGTCCTTCTGAACAGGCACTTTGGTCCTTTGGCACTCATCGCAGTGCTTTACGAATTTAGCTACATCGTGGAAGAGGGTGGGCCACCATAGCTCGGATTGTAGTACTTTTTGGGCTGTTGTGTCCCCGCTAAAGTGTCCTTCACTGATTCCTCCATGTGCTTCGTTCAATGCATCGTGCATCTCGTGCTCACACACACACCTGCGCAATAAACCATCTTGTCCCAACCTATAGAGTTGGCCAACTATCAGTTGGTATGGCTGAATTTTCAAGATAAGTCTTTTCAGCCTGGCCTTCTCAATGGGTCACTCAGGTAGTCTATTTTCTAGCACTTGCACTATGTCATCGGCCCAATACGGCGTCAGATCAGCTTTAAATAATTCTCTCTCACTAGACAGGTTAAAGAGATGAGCATCCGGCAAATCGTCAGGCACGCCTTGTCCAGTGGCTTCTCCTGTGGGTATGTGGGACATGTGGTCAGCCATGTAATGCTGCTTTCCTTTGTGTACAACCACAGAAAAGTCAAACTCCAGTAGGAGGAGTAACCATCTAGCTACGCGTCCCATAGCGCAAGGCTTGTTCACAAGATACAGCAAGGTTTGATGGTCAACAAAGAAGACAAAGGGAGTGGCCAACAGGTAATGCCTAAATTTCTTTACCGCAAATACCATGGCCAACCCCTCCCTTTCTGTCGTGGAATAGTTCATATCGGTCTATGTGAGCTGCCTGCTGGCAAAACTCACTGCGGGTAATCCAAGTTATGTTCACCAGGCTAGCATAGCACGGCTCCAATAGCGAACTTGGAGGCGTCTATGTGTACATGAAACGTTATGTTCCAGTCTGGGGCTCGTAAGATTGGTGCAGTCGTAAGAGCCTTTTTCAACTCCTCATATGTGCGCTGGCATTCCTCCGTCCACTCAAACACTATCAATAGCTTGTACAATGGTCTAGTTATGAGTGCGTAATTTAGTACAAAGCGTCGATAATATCCAGTGTGTCCCAAGAAGCACTGAACTCCCTTGTAGTTATTGGGTGGCGGTAAGTCAACAATGACTCTAACTTTGGAAAAGTCAGTAGCAATGTTGTTCCTTGACACTACGTGCCTTAAGATGCATCCGTGTTTTACCCAGAACTGGCACTTTAAGGGATTCAACGAGAGGTGGTACAGCCTACACCTTTCAAAGACAGCTCTCAATTTCTCCAAGTGTTCGGCCCAACTAGAGTGTAAGCATAAGTCGTCTACAAACACTTCTAGTTCGCGCCTAAGCATGTCCTTAAAGATAGTGCACATTAGGCGTTGGAAAGTTGTAGGTGTGTTCATTAGCCCAAAAGGCATGACAATGTAGGCGAACACGTCCCATTCCGTGGCAAAGGAAGTCTTGTGCTTGTCGTCGGGGTGCATTTGCACTTGATTGTAGCCCGAGAAACCATCCAGAAAACTGTAGGCTTCCTTTCCTGCTACCCTCTCAAGCATGTGCTCGGTGTAAGGTAAAGGATAGTTATCCCTCTTCGTAGTGGCATTCACTTTTTTGTAGTTCACGCACACTCGGATTTTTCCATTTTTTTTCATGACGATCACGATAGGTGATACCCAGTCCGTGTACTCGATCTCATATATGAATCCTGCCCTCATAAGTTTATCAATCTCCTCTTTTACTGCATGGGCCTGCTTGGGATTCATGGGGTAAGGTCGTTGTTTCGTTGGCACTACATCTGGGACCATTGGGATATTATGAGTCACGACCCTAGGGTCGACTCCCTTAAGTTTTGTCCAATGTCCAGGTAAATACGTCAATGTACTCTTGCAGGAGGGCAATGAGTTTGGTCTCTTCATCCTCTGCCAAGTCATCTGCAGCGAACACCGGTCTTGGTTTTTCACCTTCCCCATCCAAGTTAACCTCTTTGACTTTGGCAGGTCCCTCGATCAATTCACTAGTCTCACCTTGTCTTTTTGCACCTAACAAAATCACCACTCTGTCACCCTTTTTAAATTTTGTAAACCGTTTGGGCAGATCCTGTGGTTTCTTCTGCCTTTCTTCTTCTGAGTCCCTTGCTTGCTTTCTGGCCTCCTCTTTTAGCCTCCTGCGCCTCAGGTGGATTGGCAAGTCTCCCCTGGTGCGTTTGACCTTAGAGGGTTGCGGTATCTCGGGATCACTCTTAGTGCTAACTTTCGACTCTGAGTTAAACTCGCATCCCTCACTTGAGGAAGGTGTTTCCCTAGGGGGTCGTAGTTCCGTAGGTGCATGTGTCTTGAGCACTGGGATTACCCACGGTTGTGCTACTCCGGCTTGCTTGTAATCCACGGCTCCTATGTGTTCTAGCCAGGATCTGTCACACTCCATTCGCATGACTCCTTTTTCGTTCCAACTGGTCCCTTCTTTCCTAGGCCTCGAGTCTGCCCTGATTTGTTCTATCGCTTTTCCCTCCGTGTCGTACTCTATTGTGTCTATCTCTTCTTCACTCTCTTCTCCCGTAGAGTGACAGTCCTCATACTCCTCATCATCCGGGTCCTGTCCTTCTGACTGCTCATCATCCCCTAAGCTTCCTTCTTCAATCTCCTTGTCATCAATAACTAAAGCCCAGTTATATAACAAGTTCAGGTCGTGGACCTTGGTCCATCTCCATTCTGGTTTAGCTAAAAGGTCACGTAGAGGTTTTAAGTTAGCAGCCAAATTGCCATCCAATTTATTGGTCAGATACTCTACGATTTTCTGAAGCTCTAATTTATTGTTGGGGATGTGGGATGAGGCCGGTTTGCCCGGGTTGAGTGAGCTTCCCACCATCATGCAAAGTGGCACAACTGGCTCCTCAGTTGGCATGGTTGCGGCTTTAGCAGCCTGCTGAATTCTTCCTCATCCGAGAAGGGTAGGTCAATGGTTGCCAAAACGTGTATCCAATCCCTCTCATCCTCAAGGCAAGGAATATATCTAGCGAGCGATCCATAGGGTTTGGTCGTTTGAGTATCACCTTTTAGCATAGCCGAGATGGCAGCTAGGTCAACATGTGTCATCGTCCAAGTGTCCATCTCTACCCTCACTGCACTAGTTCTATTCCCTAGGAAAATCAACCCATTGCCCCAGTCCTTTATGACACGTGCATTCCTCATCCAAGGTCAGCCTAATAGTATGTCGTAATCCACTCCCTTCATGACAATGAAGTTTATCGAAAATTGCACACCGGCAATCTTTACCGGCCAATTCTTTAAGACCCCAAATGGTCTTACCCTCATTCCGTTTGGTAATGTGACATTAAATCTAGTAGTCTCTACAGGAGGGTTTCCCCATGCCTCTAGGACTGCATGGTTTAGCACACTAACACCGGCGCCTGTGGTGCGCAGATCGGACGCAGGTAGCTCACGTAGTGAATTCCCAAAGGTCCCCAAGAACAAAGCACTCTACTTTTTAGCACAAAAATCAATGTAAAAACAAGCACGACATGAGACAAGAGACAAATTGGGTTGAATCTCCCCCATGCCTTGTGTGAGCGCTTCACAAAGCATGTATTTAATATATATTTCCAATCTTTTTGCTCAAAAATAGCCCAATTACAAAAATATGACAAGCTTTTAGCTTTTGAGTTTGCTTTCTACCAAAAATAGGAAAATAAAGCTAATGGACGGTGCCCAAAGAGTCTGGCACGCCCAATCTCAATGTCCAAATAAAAATAACATATCCAGGCGCATAAGCGCATACAAAATAATAATAAATAGTCGATGTCTCTATAGACATAATCAAAATATAGGCGTGGCGCCTATCAAAATATAGTCGAAAGATCGGAAACCCGCTAGACTCCAATGCTTTCCTCCGCCACTGCTGCTATCTCTACACATCAACTGAAGCATTCACAATCGTTAGTAAAATAACACAATTAAACCGACAAAAGTGAATACCTAGCAGTCTTCAGCTACATAAATAAATCAACTGGTTAGAAATAAATCCTAACCTTAATTTATTACGAGTGCGCACTCTAAACTCATAAACGTTTATTAATTTAATATGCATTTTGCAGAATCACCCGCTATGGAATCACCCATGTACACACTAAATTAATGAAACGCCCGAAAAGGACAGGCGTCCCCATCAACTTCTCGCACAAAGAATCCTCTTTGCGTATGAGCCCCGGTCATCTAAGTTTACGGAATCCACTGTAAAAACCTCACGGAATCCACCGTGGAATATGCCTCCTGGCATCATACCCCCGGGGTGGGATAGCAATTGACCTCAATTGCTATTAGCTCAATGTGGAGCTAACAGAGTGGGAAAAGCATTTAGGTCTCTAGCGTGCATCCATTGTGCTTCTTCTACAGGATGGTTCTTAAATTTCACGAGATATCTAGAGTACCTTCGGCCAGTTCTAGTGGTCATGTAATCAGTGTCTATGATGGCTTCTGGTTCAAGGATTTCAGTCTCTTCTTCTAGTAAAGGTAGGTTTTCATAGACAGGGTGGATAGGTAATTGTCCTCTAAATGGTCTCAATAAACTAATATGGAAGGTATTATGAATTTTCCAATGTGATGGCAGTTCTAACTTGAATGCATTGTCATTAATCTTATGAATGATTCTAAATGGTCCGTAGAATCTAGGGGCTAATTTAACAACTGGATGTCTATCTACACTTTGCAGTCTACGTTTCTCTATTCTAAGCCAAACATAATCATCAATTTTGAAATTCATGGCTTGTCTTTTCTTGTTGGCTTGTTTGGTATATGATTGTTGGGCTTTAGCAATCATATCCTTTACCTCATCAAAAATAGTGTTATGCATAACAGCAATATCATCGGCACTTTGTATTCTATTAGACAAAGATGCAACAGGTGTAGATAATCTATGTCCATAAATAACTTCAAAAGGTGCTTTCTTTGTAGATGTGTGCGGTGTATTGTTGTAAGCAAACTGTAATAAATGCAAATGAGTATCCCATGTTTGAGGTTTAGAGATAGTGTATGCACGTAAAAGATCTAGAATGGTGCTATTTGTGGCTTCTGTTTGTCCATTTGTTTCTGGATGAAATGCAGATGAAAAATCAATCTTTGTGCCTAGATTTGCAAACAGTGTAATCCAGAAATTATTACAAAATCTAGAATCTCTATCTGAAATAATCACTTTCGGCAATCCATGGTTAGTAAAAACAGTTTTTAAAAATAATTGTGCTGCTTGTGATGCTGTTAAAGTTTTCTTACATGCAATGAAATATGCTTGCTTACTAAATCTATCTACAATTGTCCAAATCATGTCATGGTTAGATTTAGTATTTGGTAAGCCGGTAATGAAATCCATAGATATATGTTCCCAAGGTTTAGATGGAATAGATAAAGGCATTAATAACCCATACTGTTTACCATGATGTCTCTTTATTCTTTGACAAATCAGACATTCAGAAACAAAATTAGACACATCTGCATCCATATGCGGCCAATAAAAATCTTCAGTTAACATGCGTAATGTAGAAATGATACCTCTATGACCTTGATATGGGGGACAATGAATTTCATTCAAGATAAAAGATCGGAATGGAATAGTAACACACAGTCTCTTTTCAAAGAACATGAATCCATCATTATATGACAATGAATCAACAGGAATGAAATTATTTTGAACTAATTTTTGCCAATCAGAATGAAAAGTAATATCCTGGTGATATGTGTCTTTCATAGCAATTAAAGAATCAAAAGATATGATAGAAATGATATGAATTGCAGGTCTTCTACTTAATGCATCAGCAACTACATTTTCTTTTCCAGGTTGGTATTGAATGATAGGATGGAAACTTTGAATGAATGAAGCCCATTTGATATGGCGGTCAGAAATTTGGGGTTGGCTAAGTAGATGTCTAATGCTTTGCTGGTCGGTCTTTATCATGAATTCTGAACCCATTAAATAATGCTTCCATTGTTTCAATGCTTGAACAACTGCTAAGAGTTCCTTGTCATAGGTGGAATATTTAAGCTCAGAGGGTTTCAGCTTAGAACTAGAATATGCTATTGGATGGTTATCTTGCATTAACACGGCTCCTATTCCTGATCCGCTAGCATCAGTCACAACTAAAAAGAATGGTCTGTTAAAGTCAGGCAATTGTAGGACAGGGGCATTGGTCAATGCACGTTTAAGTAAATCAAAGGATTTCTGCTGGTTTTCAGTCCATTGATAAACAATGCCTTTCTTAAGAAGTTTGGTCAGTGGTAAAGCAAGTAATGAGAAATTACGTACAAACTTCCTATAGAAACTAGCAAGACCAAGGAATGAGCGTAATTCATGTACATTTTTAGGAATAGGCCAATGCAATATTGCGTCAATTTTCTTAGGATCAACTTTTATTCCTTCTTTTGATACAATATGACCTAGATATTCTATTTCTGTCTTAAAGAATTCACTCTTGTCAGGATTTGCAAACAATTGATTTTCTTTCAGTAATTGAAAAATTAATGATAAATGCTCATAATGCTCTTTTTCACTTTGACTGAACACTAAAATATCATCAAAGAAAACAATCACACAATATTGATATTTTAGAAAAATACGATTCATCATTCTACTGAAAGTGGCAGGTGCATTAGTTAATCCGAATGGCATAACTAAGAATTCGTAATGGCCAAACTGTGTCCTGAATGCAGTCTTAAATATGTTGGATCTATCTAACCTCACCTGATGATATCCAGATTTAAGGTCAATTTTACTAAATATAGAAGATCCTTGCAGTTTGTCCATAAGGTCGTCAACTCTAGGTATAGGATACCTATTCTTTACAGTGATCTTGTTTAATGCTCGGTAGTCAATACACATCCGATAAGTATTATTCTTTTTCTTGACTAAGAGCACAGGTGCACCGAATGGGGAACTGCTAGGTCGAATTAAACCTCTATTTAGTAATTCTTCTACTTGAGTCTAGATTTCTTTTTGTTCTATTTGATTGTGCCTATATGGGGCTTTGCAAGGTGGTTGTGTGCCAGGTATTAGGTCAATCTTATGGTCTTCTGGACGAGATGGAGGTAAACCTGGTGGTAGGTCTTCTGCAAAACAATCCTTAAAATATGCAAGAAATTCCTTATGTCTAGGGTGCATATGAGTTTCTTTTGCGTGCAATTCATTCACCCAAATGAGATATGATTTAGTATTCTTGCGTAGTGCACGTTTTGCTTGAGTATGCGAAAGCAGTGGAAACATATGAGATGCATGCATACCAAATAAGGTAATAGATTTTCCCTGAAAATTTATATTCATTGTGTGCGTGGAATAATCTATATTGGGATTATGTTGGTGTCTCCATGGCATTCCTAGAATAATGTCGCTAGACTGTAATGGGACAACTAAGAAATTTCTTCTTTCAATATATGGACCAATTTGAATTTCTAAATTTTGAACTTCTTGTGTGCCATTGTACCTAGTGCCTAAAAATGCAGCTTTTATGCGATAGTGCGTAGGTACTGTATGCAGTTTCAATTCCTTTACCAATTTTGCTGAAATAAAATCATGCGTACTACCGTCATCATGCAATATAATTCTTTCTTTTCCATGCACCATACATTTCATAGTCAACAATGAATGTAAAGTAGGCATACCTGGTAAAGTGTCGGAAGTAGTAGTAGGATCATCTTCTTCTTCAGTGAAATCCGGCATATCCTCATGTTCGTCCTCGTCCATAGCTCCAAGGTAGTTGATATGTGCTGATGGCTTCTTTGAATGACAATTTGCTGCGAGATGGCCTGGCTGGTGACACTTGTAGCATACGATGGGCTTGGCTTTGGTCACATTATTTGCAATGGCTGGGAGTCTGGGTATATTTGGATTTGCTTGTTGGATAGGCTTAGGATTTGGATTGACAGTGGATGGTAATGCGGGTGGTTTAGGCCAATTCTTGCGGAAAGGTGGTGATGAAAAACGACCTGGATTAAACCTTCTGAAATTTGAATTGAATTGTTTAGATCCATAATTACCGTTTGCTTGGAATGGCTGTGGTCGTCGATCTCTTCCGCGTAACTTATCTTCAGTGTCGTGAGCTAAAGAGATGGCGTCTTCAAGGGTAGCAGGCTTGAACATATTCACCTCAGCGTAGTAATGTCCAAGAAGTCCAGACATATACTTCCGCTTATGTGTCGTCTCTGGTACGTCTTCAAGCATGCGTAACTGTAAAAGTGCATTCCAAAAACACTCTGTATACTGTGGAATAGGCTCACGGTCGCGCTGTTGAAGTAAATCCCATTGCTTGATTGCCTTCTCATGAAATTGCGGTGGAAGGAAATTTTGCATGAACTTCTTCTTAAAATCTTCCCATGTAGCAGGACATTCTATGCTCTTGCGGACGACAGTCCACCAAAGTGATGCTCTATCTATCAGATGATTAGTAACACACTTGATTTTATCTTTCTCAGGATAAGTTTCCTCATGGAAATAGTCATCAAACTGGCTAATGAATGATAAAACAGTCTTTCCCTCTCTTATGCCATTGAAAGTGCGAAACTTGAAACTTCGTTTACTTATCTTGGATTCCTTGCGAATGGTTTGTGCTTCAAGAGTGGCGTCGATGGTACGGCGTATCAAATCTTCAGCTTGAGGTTCTTCTTTATCAGTGGACGCTCCTTGTAGCTTTGTCAATTGCGCTTGCAAGGCTTGCCTAGCTCTTCGCTCTTCGTCTAATTGCAACATGATAAGATCCAGCTTTTGCTCCATGGTAGGCTCGGGTAGGTCGTCTTCAGCCATAGGATCATCCATATGTGGGGTAGTCATCCTGTAAAACTCAACAAACCTTTCTCACTCAAAATCAGTTAGCGGGATGAGCGTAGCTCAAATTTGGGGTTACAAGGCTATGTATTTTGGGTATTTTCTTCTTCAATTTTCAGAAATTCTGAAATATTTCTGTCTCCGTTTGCTGAAAGTACTTCAACGAACTTGCAGATAGGTAGAATAACTTGCTGCGAACAACTTTCCAGTTCTGAGTTTTTGCAAACGAACAAGTCTTCTATGAGTTTCGAGCGTTAGTCAGTTCTGATTTAGTCTGACTTGCAGAGTTGCAGACTTAACAGACTTGCAGGGTTGTTGACTTGCTGGACTTAGCTGATTTGCAGGACTTGCAGTACTTGATTAGTGTCGACTTGCGAAACTTGTCTTCTGGAGTGCGTGACCCGGAGTTTGCAGACTTGTCAGATCTGTGTGTCTTGTCAGACTTGATGAAAGTTGTGTGACTTAGCTTAAGTAACTAAGCTTAAGTTTAATAAGCTTAGTAACTTAGGCTTAATGAAGAAGAAGAGCCGTCAGAAAACGGCGCAAATCGTGGAGGACTTGAATATAGATTTGATGCCGTCGCGGAATTTTCGGACCCCCTCATACACCTCGTGATGAATTTTTGAAATGGTTAAGCTTTCTTCTAAAGCTTAAGTCAAGCTTAAACTTGAAAGAGAAAAGAGATATGAATTTTTTTCTCACTGTTTCTTCACGACTTGTATGTGAGGATGTAGGAGTGGTCCTCCGCCGACAGAGAGTGGTCCTTCGCGATCTGACAGTAGAAATAGGGGTTCTTGATTGCCAGAAGTCTGCCTGTATCGACGGTTCGCGACGAGATTGACTGTAGAGGTCGTTTGTTCCTGGAGCTCCGTCTTCGCCCGAGATTGGTAGCGATTGGAAGCCCTTGATCTCTGCTCCGCTCTGATACCACTGGTGCGCAGATCGGACGCAGGTAGCTCACGTAGTGAATTCCCAAAGGTCCCCAAGAACAAAGCACTCTACTTTTTAGCACAAAAATCAATGTAAAAACAAGCACGACATGAGACAAGAGACAAATTGGGTTGAATCTCCCCCATGCCTTGTGTGAGCGCTTCACAAAGCATGTATTTAATATATATTTCCAATCTTTTTGCTCAAAAATAGCCCAATTACAAAAATATGACAAGCTTTTAGCTTTTGAGTTTGCTTTCTACCAAAAATAGGAAAATAAAGCTAATGGACGGTGCCCAAAGAGTCTGGCACGCCCAATCTCAATGTCCAAATAAAAATAACATATCCAGGCACATAAGCGCATACAAAATAATAATAAATAGTCGATGTCTCTATAGACATAATCAAAATATAGGCGTGGCGCCTATCAAAATATAGTCGAAAGATCGGAAACCCGCTAGACTCCAATGCTTTCCTCCGCCACTGCTGCTATCTCTACACATCAACTGAAGCATTCACAATCGTTAGTAAAATAACACAATTAAACCGACAAAAGTGAATACCTAGCAGTCTTCAGCTACATAAATAAATCAACTGGTTAGAAATAAATCCTAACCTTAATTTATTACGAGTGCGCACTCTAAACTCATAAACGTTTATTAATTTAATATGCATTTTGCAGAATCACCCGCTATGGAATCACCCATGTACACACTAAATTAATGAAACGCCCGAAAAGGACAGGCGTCCCCATCAACTTCTCGCACAAAGAATCCTCTTTGCGTATGAGCCCCGGTCATCTAAGTTTACGGAATCCACCGTAAAACCTCACGGAATCCACCGTGGAATATGCCTCCTGGCATCAGCCTGTGTCTACAATTCCTTTTCGAGTCATGTCTCCTAAGGCTAGGACGGGCAAAATTGCGTGCATTTCAGTGCCTTCCCAAAAAGCATTGATGTGTAAAGACTTAGGATTTGAGTGTAGAGTTAGACTTGGGATCCGTGTAACTGCATCATGATCTTGCGGATCAGCACCCGCAAGTCCTGTGTGTCCCTCGATCAAGTTTTTTAACTCTTGCCACAAGGAATGATTTTGCCTAAGCAGATCCTCCAAGCTTAGAGTTACTGGAGTGGACAACAAGGTTGTGAGGAGGTTACTGGACCCTTGTCTTCCTCTGAGGCTAGCAGTTCTAGGCCATGCGTTCTGTCTGCCCTAGTAAGTTTCCCCCCGGCCTTGCTACTGAGTCGCTCCCAGTGGTGCAGGTATGCTCCCAGCCTGTGGTTTTGAGGGTGAGACTGGTGTGCTCACACTGGAGAAGTCATCCATAGGATCTTCCAATATGGGTTCAGCATCCTCGAGGTGCTTTTGGGCGTCCTTGACCCACTCCTTGACCTTGGCTATAGCCTCGAGTTGCCATTTGGGGTGGGGATATTCCCCTACCTTGGCACTCCCTAGCTTAGCTGTCTTAGGAGCCGAGGTCTCTGCCTCTGCGTGTGTGACCTTCTTTCCCATTACTAGCGTAGTCGTTTCCTCGGTTTTAAGGCTTATCTTTTCATCGGTTCTCTTTTTCCATCACCTCCGAATTTTCTTCCCCATTGAGGTTGCATCAAGGTTACTTGGCCCTGGCAAGGAGATGCCTGCTTGTTTCGTTTGAGCTCGCATCATAGCATGTAGTGGGATGGGCATATCCTCACTACCAAAAGTTTCCACTCCAAAGAGCCCCAAAGGCACCGATGGCATGTTGGCAAAGCTGGTTGATGGCTTTCGCCTAGGACAGTTAGGAAATAGATGTGTGATTCCACACTCTGCGCATCGGAGCTCCGCTTTGTCCTTGTTAGCTTGTTCTCGCTCTGGGCAGTGTGATGAAATGTGGCCTGGGTGGCTGTAAGTCCAGCATGTGACTAGATCCTAGCTGGGCCCTCCAAAGCCTCTACCTCTTCCTCTTCCTAAAGCCATCACCGGCACTGGCCGATAGTCCATCAGGACTGGGTTGCCCTCCTCGTCATAGGATATGTACGAATTGACATATGTACAAAGTGAACAGGAGCATCGCTAGATGGGTGAGTCACAAAAGGCCCTGGTGGCCTGGGTATACCAGTTGGGTTCATCTCCGCCTAGGCACGGCAGGTCTTGAGTCAGTCGGTGTGCTGGAAGAGCTAACTGGGCTCCCCTGCCAAAGAAATTAGGTGTCCTATTACCTAAGTATGGAGGGTTGTACTGTTGCATGTATGGGAATCTCCTCGGCATTCTACAATGCACTGCATCATGCCCGAATCTACCGCAATTTGAGCACGGCCGAGATCTAGGATCTTGGCACTCAACTGGGAGGTGATTGCCGCCGCAATACACACAACATTGATATGTTGTGGTTTGAGCTTGCTTACAAATGTAATGACTCAAATATTGACACTAGATAAGCTCTTAAGTGGCCTTAGCATTGAATTAAGAATCCAGATTCAGGTCAATCCTTGTGGGCTACGGCCAAAACCTTCCATAATGAACTGGACTCAAATGAACCTACCTAACAAGACCTCTGTTATTCTAAGGAGTACTAGGTGATATTACTTATGATTATCTCTTGATGGATTGCTAAAATTGTGCCACTACGAGCTTCTTAGTTGAGCATGTTCCATGACCTAAAGGGAAGCTTGTAGTTTGAAAATTAGTAAGGAAAAGAGCATGCATATTTGTGAAGGCTGTAGAGAGCTGCTACTAATAAAATCCAAGAGAAGAGGGCAATGCAATTGAAGGAGAGGTAGCTATCAACTTAAAGGTGCTCCAACTTGCCATCATATGTTATCTTACACCTTCAAGATGATCTAGTCCCTATAATGCTTGTATGGAAAAGTATCATATCATATAGCAACCATCTATGCTTCTTTTCAAGGGAATATGGGTTTCACCAATCACATGAGTTGTGTATTGAGGATACTGATAGCTCTAACTTGAGTTTTCTCTTGGGTTTTAGCATATGCATGTGAGATTGAACTATCCTATTATGGTTTTTTGCATGTTGTTGGCTCCATATGATTCTTGGGGGTTTCATCATGTCGTTATTGATACTCAATGGATATGCTAAGGTCATAGTACTTCTTGGTGTCAGTTACAAGTGTTTCCATGGAAACATTGTCATTACTATTGCTTTAATGTTGATACTCATGAGACATGAATGATGTACTATGATGCTTTGATGTTCTAATATCTCATGGTGGATAACATTCTTGTGATTACATGATACTTTTTTTAGATTCAAGTTGGACGAGGAGATGTCCAAAATTCTTTATGAAATCACTACTTATATGTGATATTTTTCTCTTGTGAGAAAGTCTATTTGGTGCTATGTGGGTTGTGTTTTTAGATGTCTTGATGGGTGGTTGTTGCATTACCAAGAGTGCTCCAAAGGTACAGAGTATCACCAACATCTATTGACCCGAAAACCAAGCCTAACATAATAACTGGCACTTCTAATCTCTTCTCGTTGCAATGTGTGTCTGGGTGTTATTTCCTTGAAAGGGTCACATAACATAGTTTGTTGTTGCCCCTATTGAGCAACACCACAAGTGGCTTGGTTCTTGAAGCTTGGTAGTTCTTAAATTGCAACCATGGATTGCTTTCATGGGAATGTGGATGATGATGTACAATGGATTATGTTGAATAAAGCATGCAATAGTGTGGTATAATGGATGATGAGGCAAAGGAAGATTTTGGTATCCAAGTATTCAAAGGCTATGTGGAGGTAGTGATGAGTTGTGTACTAGATGATATTATGAGCAGCTATTCAAAGATGTTAGAGTTTCTAAAAAGTTTCTTTGTCCTCCAAAATTCTACAATGACTGATTAGGTATACATGCAAGGCTTATATCTAGTGCATCTTAATGAGATTGAAGAGATGGGTTTCCCTTATGTGGATTATAGCTATCTCTTGTATCCATCGTGGAAAAGGGTATGGGAGTTGGCTAATTGTGTATCTCCAATCTACAATAATATTTATTATATAGAAGATGACATGCATGTTTGTAGAAGAGAGAGATGAATGTATATTAGTGGGTACTTCTTTCAAAGAGAGGAGGGATGGTTTTTGTGCAAGTACTATTGCTCTTTGCAATGATATAGATGGGGGGAGGGCTCTCCTATGTTCTCATTATCTTGTAGTACACTAGGATTTTTAGGTGTTTCCCTTGTTTATGATGATTATGATTTTTGCTCATCATTTTCTGAAGAGGGTTTAGATGCCTCTTATAAATTTGGTGGTGCCTTTGTGATGCTGATAGAGTGTTGCATGCTAATCATGATGATGTGGTTGACTTTGGTTATGTTAAGTTGGTTGTTGACTTAGTTGATGATGTTTGCATGGTTGCTAAAAGCAAAGTTGAACACTAATACTCCCTAAAGAAGATTTCTATGTTCCATACCAAGGGTGTTTCCTTTATTTAAATTTTTAAATAATTTTCTCTTTTTTATTTTTTATTTTTTGCTTTTTATTTTTTCACTCCTTTTCTTCAGATGGTTTCAGCTTTATGCAAAGAAAGGATTGTTATGGCTAGGGATGCAGTTTTTTTGTCCCATAACAATATGTTTTATCTCCCATAACAAAATATTTTTCCTTAAGAAAAGGGGTAGCAATATTGTTTATTAGACTCATCCATGCCATGTTTGTAGAACTAAGGAATGAGACAATGGGATGGAGATTGGTGCTAGAGAAGTGGGTGTAGAAGGATTGTAACACTCCATTAGAATCATCATGCAAACTAGCAATGACAACATCAAAAGGATCAGTGTGCCAAGAAAGGGAAGGTGGTGGCAACTATGATTTATCAGAAACCCTAAGGAGGATAAATGAGATGGTATGCATTGATAAGGAAGGTGTCTTGAGAGGCATTTACAAATTAATGTAACTGGTCAACATACACGAGGATATGCTTGTTTTGCTTCCTTTTGGTTGGAGGATCTATGACCCCTACAAAATTGATTCCCCACTCTTAAAATGGCTTGAGAGGAAGCATATGTTGTAGTGACATGGCAATGACTTTGGTAGGCTTATCCATTCTCTAGGATACATTATAACACTTACAAAAATCATATGCATGGCAAGATTTCAGTATTATTCTGATGTATTCTCCTGAAATACATCTCCAAAGTGCTTTATCCTTCCCTTTTGTATAGTGTGCTTTGTAGTAGAGCTTAGGGGTTGATTCAAATAAGAGCTTCTTTTTCTCTCTATTAGATATTCCAAGATGTCATTGTTGGGTGGCAAGAAGGTTTGTATCTTCAAAACTCTTAGAAAGGAAATAACCATTGCATAATTTGTCATTTCATGTCTCACTCTAATTCATTCACTATGTAACTCCTTTTTGTATCAATGACTTTGCGGCTTAGATTATAGATGGTTTGATCCAACTTAAAGGGTCCCTTTTGACATAGAGTTTCTCCTAGCTAAGGAATTAGTTTGCACATGAAATCCCTTTGTCCAATTTGGAGGTCGAATTATGGCTACTTTAATCAAATATTGCTTCAAGGTATTGAAAGGTTCTTCACATTCTGTGGTCCAAAAATTGTGCATCCTTCCTAAGGATCTTGTCCACAAGTATGACTTTGGTTGCAAAATGAGAAATAAACCTTTGTTAATATCCAAGATGGCTAATAAATTCGTAGTTAGTATGGCAATCTTCTCCATCTTTATAGGGTTAGCTTGTTTTTCATTGCATATAGACAACATGGCCCAGAGCACTCCTGAAGGGATTTCAAAAATGTAGTTGTTGGATTTAAAAAAATCACATAATCCTTGCATCAATTGAAGCATTGTTCCAAATCCTTTTCCAATGGTTAAATAGAGGGCTAAGGGCATAGAAGTTATTTAGATAGGCTTTAGTAAACTCATGTGAGTGGTTCTAGAGGACTACCATCATTACATATTGAAAGCTAACCATTGTATTACATAGCTTAATTTCTCTCCAAATGGCATCACCCTACAAGCATAGGTTCTCCATTTTGTGGTAACAGTTGTTTTGGATTAATTGTCTTCTATGATATGGAAGTGAGTACATCAACCAGATCCATCCAATAAAGAATTAATCTCGTGAAATGCAATTGTATCCATCAATCGATCTATGAAAGGAATAAGAAAGTGATGTTTTGAATCATAGAGTTAAGTTTTTGGAAGTCTGCATAGATGCAAAGCTTCCTATCCCTCTTGAGCACTACTACGATGGGTGAGACCCATTCCCTACTACTAGCGACCGCATATATAAAATCAGCTAGAGTGTTTCAACAACTCTATCCTTGCTAGGTAGAATAGCTTGGACTCATGTGGTGCTAGCACTGTTGTACTAGCTTAGCATCAAGTTCTAGATAAATGTGATGTTGGCACACAATAGGATCAATACTTTCCAAATCATTGTGTGACCAAGTAAACACATCCTATTCTCTTGCAAGATGTCATGGAGGATCAATAACCCTTCTTTAGGTAGATTACATCCCACTTTGAGGTGACATTCAATTCCATCCACTAGAACCAAGGTGAGCAGTTCCTTACACTTCTCAAATTAGTCTCCCTCGAGGGATTTGTTTTCTCTTTAGATGAACCATCTTTTGTTGTACTAGGCTATGACTATTCTCATCCTACTAGGGGCATGAATGGAGCAATTGTTGTTTTTATTGTGTTTAAGGATTATTCACCCTATGATGAGACTTCCAAAAAGGTTCTAAAGGATTGAACATCACAACTTTTGTTACTTTAATGGGTAGATGCTTTTTGTGGCATGTGGATCATCATCATCCCTTGGAGGGATTGCTTTACCAGGACAAGAGAACTTACTAGTGGTGAAGGATAATATTTGTTGCATGATCTAAGGATCATTAATCATTCCAAAAGGGATTTCCATTTTCTTGTCAATAAATGTGGGATCTTGGATCACTATGCCCATTGTATGCTCTATAGGAGCTAGTTTGAACTTGACTATATTGGTCATTGGAACATTCTCCTTTTGCTTCCCTTTTCCTAAATGCATTATGTTGACAACTTCTCATTCCGACAAATTGGATGTGGATTCTTAAAATTTTAGCTAAGTATTAGTGAATGTTGCTTTTGTAGGGGTCAAATTGGACAATCTTTTTCAATGCTGCCTTCTCCTTTGAATCTATTGCATAATGGGGTATAGTCCATGGGATTAAAGAAACTTGGGAAAATGTGGCATTTTCCTCCACAACTATCATTTTCCACTTATGAACCTTCAAACTGCCACCAAATTTACATCCTTTGCGACTTTGAGAAGGAAGCTTTCTTGGCCCAAACTTTGGCCCCAAAATTTAATTCAAGTTCCCTAGGCTTTGCCCTAGTGCCTTGAGTTTTCATTGTTTATTCTAGTGGGTTGAACCTTGGTTCCTCTTCCTTCTTCTCTCCTCTCATGCATCTCCTTCAAACATTAGATATCCTTGAGTTTTCATTGTTTATTCTAGTGGGTTGAACCTTGCTTCCGCTTCCTTCTTTTTCCTCTCATGCATCTCCTTCAAAAATTAGATATCCTTAATATGTTTATTCTAGTGGGTTGAACCTTGCTTCCTCTTCCTTCTTTTTCCTTTCATGCATATCCTTCCAAAACTAGATATCCTTAATATGATTCTTCCTAAAGCAGCATGAATATAAGGCACCTGGGATTGTTGGATTTTGAAAATACTTCTGTGGCTAGGTTTCTCAAGCTTGATGAAACTTTCTACACCATATGTGACATAGTATCTCTAAATGTGCGCATTGCGTTTGTGACACTAGTGATATTCACCTCAAATTCTTAATTTGCTCTATTATTAACACATCCTTCTCAATCATTACTATTGATCTAGACAAGTAATCCTTCAAACATCCACCTCCTACTACATTTATAATGGAGTTTTGAGATGGTTCTATTATCATTTTATAAAGGGCTAAGTTGTTGATGTGGGGGATATATTCTAACTCTAATTCAAGTCTCCTACTTGGGCTGTTGATGAATCTAATTAGTTGGATTCCATAGTTTTCATTTTTGATTTTCCACTAGTGGAATTAATAGAGTCCATTGTTAGTATTAGGGTGAATTCAAAGTTATTGGCATTGTCTGTGGGGATTGCAATTGGGTTGAAGCACCATATTGGGGAAACTATGGACACATATAGGTAAGGTATTGAAAGACCCAAATTTGGCAGGTATTGGTGCAAAAGAGATAGGTCGAGCCATTGAAAAACCAAGAATATAAAGTTGGAAGATTGAAACATAGATGATTCGGAAGAGCCTAATGAGCTATGTCCACCATTATCTTATCTTTGTCTGAGTAGGTTTACTTCAATGTTATTGCAACCGAAGATGGTACTTATGATTTATGAAAAAATATATGTGATCTTTATGACAAGTAGAGTTTTGCTTCACTAATTGAATTGATTGACGAAGCTTGTAGACCTTGGTATGAAGGAGGGCACTCCTATATCCACTCTTATCTTTGTCTAAGTAGGTTTACTTCAATGTTAATGCAATCGAAGATGGTGCTTGTGATTTCTGGAAAAATATTTGTGATCTTTATGACAAGTAGAGTTTTGCTTCATATAGCTAAATTGATTGAAGAAGCTTGTGGACCTTTGTATGAAGGAGGGCACTCCTATATCCACTCATTTGAATTAGTTCCACTCCATTTTCAGCCAGCTTATCTCAAAGGGCATTCAGTTTGTGGATACCATAAAGTCATTGTTCCTTCTTATCACACTACCTAAGTCTTGGGATATATTTCATACTCTTATGAATGCTAATCCTCCTAAAGATGGCTTTAAACACTTCAATGTAGAGAGTGATTTGGTTATAGGAAAAAACAAATAGGAAGAACATTGATGAAACATGTACTTCTCATACACTTACAATTAGAGGTAGACATGATAGTAAAGGGAATGATCATTATGGTAGAGACTCGCAACCTACAAAGAGCAAGTATTAGTCTTGTGGATAGTCACACAATAAGTCCTTGCCCTAAGTCCTCTTTTAGTTGTAATTATTGTGAGCAAAAGGGTCACATAAGGCCACAATGCCATAAAATGCATTGTAGGTGTGAAAAATGAAAAGGAAAAGTACATGATACTACCAATCTTGTAATGATCACAGCATTGTAAGTCTACTATAAAAATTGAGGAGATAAATACCTTGGAGTACAATTCAACTTGTTACATACTTGCCACTTCTTCACTTGATGCCACTCGGTTGCGCGATGTTCAGTACACTTGCTTTAAGTGTTGGCTTCTTGATTCGGGGACTTCCTTTCATGTTACCAAGTGTCATCATTGATTTTATACATTTCATACTATTACATGTTTAGTTAGACTAGGAATAACTACATATGTGATATTATTGGTATATGTGATATGAGATTGTAGTTTGGTATTGGTGCTTCATTTATGCTACATGATGTATATCATATCCTAACTTTGACTAAAATCATTATCTCAACTAGATAGCTAGATGACACCATGTATCATGTATCTTTTGGTGATTCTACATGGAAGATCACATGTGAAAAACTCATTTTTGCTAGAGGTGCTAAGGGTGGTAACCTATATCCCTTGCTTGTATTTGGATATGTTGATCATATTTTGGCTATGACTGATCTTCTACATATATCTCTTTGTCATCAATGCCTTGGATATATATACCTCTTTAATCATATTTTGATTCGTGTGATCATTTTTTGTATGGCAAGTAGACTCATAACACACATAAAAACTTTGGTTCTACGTGCGTGGGTGAGCCATTGGCTCTTATGCATTTAGATATTTGTGGTCCCATCCCCTATTAGTCATTAGATGGTGCAAATTATTTTGTTACCTTCATTGATGATTATTCGCAAAAGGTCTGGATCTATCCCATAAAGTAGAAATAAATTTTGCCTAGGTTTTAACGCTTTCTTGCTATGATTGAGAACCAGTCTAGGCATAGGCTGAAATGTCTACAATTTGACAATGGGGGTGAATATGTTTTTTTAAAGACATTTGAGCAATTTTGTGATGAGAGGGATATTAATTATCAATTAATCGCCCCTTATATCCCACCCAACAGTGGTGTTGTAGAGTGCATGAATATGACTTTTAGGAAAGAGTTTGCAGTATTCTTAGTCAAGTAGGCTTACTACCACAATATTTTTAGGCTAAGGTAAGTACTACTACAATTCGTCTTATTAATAAAACCCCATGCACTTCTCTTGATAATAAAGTTACAAAGAAGGTATGGTCTAGTAAATCTCCCTCATATACATACTTTTGAGTCTTTGGATGTGAGGCTTTCTACTGTATCTCAATGACAAAGGCAATAAACTCTATGGTAATGTAGGTGAGATGGGCTATTGCCTTTGAGATCTACAAGCTTGGAAGATTATCCACAACAATGATGTTGTGTTTCATGGGGATAGGATACATATGAGACCAAATCAGGTGGTTAAGATGTACATAGTATTTTTTCAAAAAGAGTCTCCAATTACACTATAGCAAGTCTCTATTAGATAGCTTGTAGCTATTGATGGTGTAGTGGCATATGATTTGCCTATTGTGTATGATCATGATGTTAGACTAAGAGGGATTGCATTACAGGGTCCACAACCAGTTTTGAGATGCTCTGTTGGAGCCTCACATCATATTGATCATTTTGGGTCCCTCTCCATACATTATGTCTTAGTGATAGATTCTAATGAATCCCTTATGAGGAGACTATGCATAGAGGTGATAATCACTCGTGGGGCCATGAAATCTGAGTTTAATTTATTGAAAAAAAAATCATATTTGGGATGGTTTTCTTGCCAAATGATAAATATGCATTGCTATGCAAGTGGGTTTATAAGTTAAAGAGCATCCCTTGTCACTCTAAGTGGGCATACAAGGCTAGTTTCCAAAGGTTTTAAATAAGAACGTGGAGTTGAGGCTTTGATGAGATATTCTCCCCTATAGTCAAGATGACTGCCTTGTGCTTGTATTTAGCCTTGGTAGCATAGTTAGATTTGGAGCTTTATCAAATATATGTGAAAATGACTTTCTTGCATGGAGACATGTATGAGAATATTTATATGTAGTAGCCTAAGGGCTTTGTGGAAAACCTAGTGTGCAAGTTGAGAAAGAGCCTCTATGGACTTAAGTAGGCATCTAAGGAATGGCACCACAAGTTTAATACTTCTATACATTCAATGGGTTATTTCCATAATAGCACTACGGATCTGTGTCTTTACACGAAGAAGACCCATGATGATAGCCATATTATTTTGGTACTATGTTATGTTGATTGTGCTGGGAGTCCTCATGCTAAGTGAGTGGTGTTGAGA
This sequence comes from Lygodium microphyllum, assembly GCF_053477565.2. Classification (NCBI taxonomy): domain Eukaryota; kingdom Viridiplantae; phylum Streptophyta; class Polypodiopsida; order Schizaeales; family Lygodiaceae; genus Lygodium; species Lygodium microphyllum. Next base: position 115,834,161 of record NC_141147.1, read on the forward strand.
TTGATGCTTTGAAGACTTTGCTCAAAAAGAGCTTTGAGATAAAGGAATGGGAAAATGACTTTCTTGCATGGAGACATGTATGAGAATATTTACATGTAGTAGCCTATGGGCTTTGTGGAAAACCTAGTGTGCAAGTTGAGAAAGAGCCTCTATGGACTTAAGTAGGCATCTAAGGAATGGCACCACAAGTTTAATACTTCTATACATTCAATGGGTTATTTCCATAATAGCACTACAGATCTATGTCTTTACACGAAGAAGACCCATGATGATAGCCGTATTATTTTGGTACTATGTTATGTTGATTGTGCTGGGAGTCCTCATGCTAAGTGAGTGGTGTTGAGATTGATGCTTTGAAGACTTTGCTCAAAAAGAGCTTTGAGATAAAGGAATGGGAAAATAACTTTCTTGCATGGAGACATGTATGAGAATATTTATATGTAGTAGCCTAAGGGCTTTGTGGAAAACCTAGTGTGCAAGTTGAGAAAGAGCCTCTATGGACTTAAGTAGGCATCTAAGGAATGGCACCACAAGTTTAATACTTCTGTACATTCAATGGGTTATTTCCATAATAGCACTACGGATCTGTGTCTTTACATGAAGAAGACCCATGATGATAGCCTTATTATTTTGGTACTATGTTATGTTGATTGTGCTAGGAGTCCTCATGCTAAGTGAGTGGTGTTGAGATTGATGCTTTGAAGACTTAGCTCAAAAAGAGCTTTGAGATAAAGGAATGGGAAAATGAATTTCTTGCATGGAGACATGTATGAGAATATTTATATGTAGTAGCCTAAGGGCTTTGTTGAAAACCTAGTGTGCAAGTTGAGAAAGAGCCTCTATGGACTTAAGTAGGCATCTAAGGAATGGCACCACAAGTTTAATACTTCTATACATTCAATGGGTTATTTCCATAATAGCACTACGGATCTGTGTCTTTACACGAAGAAGACCCATGATGATAGCCTTATTATTTTGGTACTATGTTATGTTGATTGTGCTAGGAGTCCTCATGCTAAGTGAGTGGTGTTGAGATTGATGCTTTGAAGACTTAGCTCAAAAAGAGCTTTGAGATAAAGGACATGGGGCATGTGCACACATACTTGGTACGTGCATTACATGCAACCACTCTATGGGACTTCTTTGCCTGTCCCAAAAAGAGTACATATGCAGAGTACTTGAGGAATTTCACATGCAGGGTGGTAAGCCTATTGGCTACCCATTACCTTCTCATGTGAAGGTTAGTCATGTGATTGTCCTTAGGTAGATGATGAGAAGGCCAAAATGGCCAAGGTTCTATATGCATCTACAATGGGGTAGCTTGATGTATGACATGATAGCCACTAGAACTAGCATAGCATTTACAATGTGAGTTGTGACTCATTATATGGTGATACTTGGTAGATAACATTGGGATGTCATGAAGCATATCATGAGAGGCCTTAAGGACATTACATATATGTAGATCAATTATGGTAGCTAGGACCCTATATCATTAGCTAATATACCTTGGGTTTCTTGCAACAATATGGGCATATGCAACCCTAGGGAAACCTCAGTAGATGGGCTAGCTAGGCTTTATGCTTGGACCATACTATACGGCCTAAAGTGGATAGAACCAAGAGATTAATAGGCAATGCACTCCTAATAGAATATCCAAGGACAATGGGCTTGCAAGCATATCTGTGATTATGATTTATATTTGTAGATCCCCTATTTTAGATGGTAAGTGTAACTCTGGTTCATATTGTTGAACTAGCAATAACTAGGGGCATAAGTAAGTTAGGGATAAACCTTGGGTGTATTGGAAAAAACAGAGCTTAAAGCATTACTGCAAGATGCATAAGTCTTGAGATAACATGCAAAGGCCTAACTAAGTAAGTTGGCACAAAGTCTAGTATGATGCCATAGATCATGCAATTCATAGGCTAGAATAGTGCATAGATTATGATATGTAACGACTATCCTTGATCATATTGCCTTTTGAAGATTGATAGCCGTAGCTTACTACAGTGAATAGAAGGCACTGTCATGAGCCGTATTTGGTTGATAATAGGCAATCCTTTTCATATAGTTACAAAGCCCCATCCTCTATACATGGCTTGTCATTTTCAATAGAGGGTAGGTGGCTTTATGTGCTCATGGCAGTTGAATTAGAGAAAGAAATTGTCATTTCAAATAGGAGAAACCACTAGGCCATGAAGGCCTTTGGACCACCTCCACACCATCATAGCTCTCACATGCAACATTAGTGTGAGGGAGGAAAAAAAGGGGGGGTTTTAAGGGAGAAGAGGGTATTAATAAGGATGCGGGAGAATCCAAAATGAGGATTAGCAAAGTTGGCAATAAAGGAGATGCATTTAACTAGGATAGGTAGTGTATTAGGGTACAACACATCAATTAATAGGTAGAGCCTAATCAAATTCTATTCCTATATGAAAAATTAATAAACTAAAATTTTTTCATCTAATGCATGTAATAAAGTGATAGTGATGGGCGTCCACCACCTATAGTGTACATCTACGCGGATATTGTCAGTGTAATGAATACACGAGCAGTTAGACATTGACACCTTTACCCCCAACACTTTTTGCAAGGTTGTTTATTTCATCAAAATGCTTGATAGTTTCAACTAGATTGTCTATGAGAAGCTTGATAATAACAATTATCTTGGATGGAAGTTTAGGACGATAAGTTTCTTGAAGAGAAAAGGTATTTGGAATTACATTAAAGGAGAGATGGTAGTAGCACCTGGAGTTCCTGTGCGCAAAATGATAATGTAGAACATGTAAAGGCTAGAAAATATTGGGAGCAGATATAGAGTAAATTCATGTATTGGCAATCAATCTCATAGATAGCATGATGGGATTTTTTTGATATCCTCACTATTGCATGGAAGAATCTAGCAATGCTATTTGAGGTAAACACAAAGGCCAAAAAGCTGCAGCTCAAGTCAGAGCTCCAAGTTAGAGCTGAACCAGGATAAAAGGGGGAATTTGTCCATTAATGATTATGCCTTAAAGATCAAGAGTATTTTGGTAGCTCTTGGATCTATCAATGTGGTAGTTGATGATGATGACATTGTGTATGCATGCTTAGATGGACTTGGAGATGAACACAAGAGCTTCATGTCATCTAGGAATATGAGGGATGATATCCTTGATTTTGCCTACTTAATTTCTATGCTGATACTTAAGGAGAAGAACCTTGGCTTGCATGCATGCAAGAAGCCATTTGAATTGATATATTCTAATGTGTGGCATCCTACATAGACTACAACTTTGAGTGGTTGTAAGTTTTATATTCCTTCACTAATGATCATACTTGCAAAGTATGGGTTTCCTTTATGTATGAGAGAAGTGAGGTGTTAACTCGCTTTACAAGCTTTGAGCCTTTGGTTGAGAAAGAGACAAGGTTGCATATTAAATGCTTAAGGTCATGATTCCACACACATCACTATGAACCAACTCCAATGGTTTAGACCTTTCCTTACCAAGAGCTTTCTTGTGTGATAATCGAGTTTGCTTCCCATAGATAAAATACTTACACATATTGAAATATGTAAATTTAAATGAAAGGAAATATCATGAATAAAAAAGGATACTCATTCCTATTACAAACATGTGACCTAACTAGTGATGCCAAAGAGATATAAATGGATACCCGATCACAACTATGCCATGATCTTCAACCCTAGAGACATGCAAAGATTACAAAAGTACCAACTTTGACATTAACATGGTAACATGGTATCCACAAGCATCTAAGTTTTCAATGCTAATCAAGTTATTAAGCCACGTTGCTATGATATACACTAAAACATAGTGTGTTTAGCATATGCAAATGGAGTTACAAATTATGCATAGATTTAGCAACCAAAAAGCTTTCTAGAATTAGATGAAAACAAGGGACTACTTAACTGGTCTACCTATCTCGGTCTTTCACATGATTATGTTTACTTAAGAAGCCTAGTAATAATATGTCCACATAAACCCCTTTAGGGTCACATGATACATTTCCATTTATCCTCCTAAACAAAACCCAAAGTAGTACACATGTATAAATACCTCCCACTTTCCATGAGAAACTTAAATCTCTTTTGCTTCTTTCTCTTGAGGAGATATCTCAACAACCATTTATTGACAACACCTGCCTGCAACAAACATGAGTTAGTAATGGTCGTGGATTCCAGCAAGGCAATCCATATGAGCAAACCTGGATGATAATTGAGGTTGGTTGTAGATACTTGCAAAATGTAACATTATGGCTAGTTTTAACTAGATAATATTGTATGGATGCAAGCAACAAACCTACCTCCTACTCCTATTGTGGCATTCCACATTTGGATTCTTGATGTAACTTGCTCTTATTGATTAAATATTGGTTGTAATATAGGTTACCATGTTTCTTTGATTATGATAAGATGGAGGCACCATTTCTTTGGCAAGTGTTATGACTATGATCCTCATTACATAAAATGGTTAATTTCCTTGAAAAAGTTTAATTAATAGTTAAAAATAATATTAGTCAAGGTTATCGACTTAATATGTTATGCATTTTCTCATGTATTGCTTCGTGTTAACACACATTGATGGGATGGTGCTCTAGTAGCCACTCCCTGTAATTTCTAATTATACTAACTCAACTTTCATGACTTATAATTGGTAACCTAGCACCCAAATCTCTTGTTGTTGGAATATGGGGAACCTTTGCCCCTCTCCCCTTCAATCTTTATTCAGGGACTGCTTTGCTGCATCAATTTATATAAGACCATTATGGATATTAATATGGTTGCTATTATTCAACGTAACCTAAATTCAGAAAAACTACAATCATTACAGCTAGATACCATACTATGGCATTGTCTAGTCCTAGCAATGCAATCAACAAGATAAAAGCCCTTGCTGATACTCTTGATACAATGATTAGGGAGGATGAATGAAACCTAAGTCTTTGAAAGGAGACATCTAAGGGCATCATCAAGATTTTATTCTCCCATGCAAATATGACATTTCAAAAAGAGAACCCAAAACTGAAAAGGACTGTGGAGGTGGCTACCCCTTCCCCCAACTTGGTAAAATAAAGCTCTTTTGCCTTCCAAATACTCTAACATAGATTCTTAATTCCTCATCACCACTTGCAAAACCCCATTGCAAAACCCCCAAGTGGGTCAATGGCCAAGAGCAAGGTTTGTATATGGATGCTTTCATCCCCCCTACCCCAATTTGGTAAAAAATAAAGCTCTTTTACCTTTCAAATAATCTAACATAGATGTCGAATTCCTCAACACCACTTGCGAAACCCCCAAGTGGGTCAATGGCCAAGAGTGAGGTTCGTATATGGATGCTTTCAATCCCCCCCCCCCCCCCAAATTGCTTGAGATCTATCTTCAAGCATGGTGTTATGGAGTTGTTACCCTCACAACTCCAATTCCTATTGAATTGTGGTTGATGTTGCTTAGGGAGGAGGACATTGCTAAAGTAGAAAAAGAGTTCTCTACTCTTACCCAAGAAGGGGTACCATCCTTGTCATGTACTACCATACTTAATGGGTCGCTTGGCATGTTTGTGTTTGAGCATAACAAATGCAACTCTCCTTATGGCATCTGCATATCTACCAAATTTACTTAATGGGTCACTTGGCATGTTTGTGTTTGAGCATAACAAATGCAACTCTCCTTATGACATTTGCATATCTGCCAATTTTACTAAGCCAAATGATAATAAGCATGATGCCAAATTCTTATATGGCATGTTCAACTACTTACACACTAAGGCCATTTCCACCCCAAAAATTTTGGGAATCAATCCATTACTATTTCTGCACAGGCTTCTAGCAATTCACATAATGTTGTAAGAAGTCTTAGCGGAAAGGTGCCCTCCTTGATGATTGCAATTCTATAGCTAAAAAGCTTCTTTTTGAATGATTACTGCATGTAGCAAATGTCTAGTTGCATGGAAGAAAGGGAATTCTATCACTTAGATCATCCTCTAGGATGGTACGCATCACTTTTTGTAATGGCCTCTTAGAAAAGGTATTTGCTTCCAAGAATTCTTCTTTTTGATTGGACAAGCCTTGTCTCTTGATATCTTTGATAATATAAAAATAGACTTGAGGTTTTTTCTTTCATTGAGGACCTCTTTATATAAGCATGCTTCCACCTTTACTAGCACAACAATAGTTTGTAATTGCCATATTTATAATCCATATTACTACTTTCCTAATTGTTTACATGTCAACACAACTAATATCAATATTGTGGCTAATCCTCATTTACATGCTCTTATCAAAAAGGGACTAAATCACATCCCTTCTAGAAAATATAATGTTCATGATGATCATCTCTTCATTGATGGATGGATTTATTTGCTTCTTGAACCTGCTTGGTCTTGATAAGCATCTGAGTGTTATATATCCAGTAAATTTTAGCTTATTTTGGATGAACATGAACCCCTCGAAATATACGAGCCTTGTGAAAAATCCCTAAGGTAGCTTGTTGAAGATCTATACATTTCTGGAATTGATAAATCACTAAAGACCTTCCATTCTTTTGCAAAAACTTTATTTCTTCATTTGCAAAAGATAGATTCAACTAGGAAGACTTTGAAGAATGTCAAACTTCCCCCACAAATATTATTGCAATGATATATGATAAACTTAATTCTTTCAATGTCTTTCCCAAACTTTAAACTTCCTTTTCTCATGGGGACATTTTAGGCATATAAGCAGGATTTTAGATGGCTAACAAATGCCTCTTGTAGTTTCTATTCGAAGTATACCTCTCTACTCATGAGCATCCTTAACTATTGTAAGGAATCCTTTAAAGAATTATGTGCAAGCTTTAACCAAAAACTTGCCTTGATTTCGAGATATCATATCCAATCATTTTGGGTTGCCGAATTCGAACATAAGGTATTCATGAATTTACCAAATCATACCTTTAGTATTTTCTCAGCTAATAGTAAGAAATGTCACAAGAATATACATCATGAAGGAGAATATGAGCTCATCCCTACTATTAATCAAATCATCCACATGGCTTTCCATCATAAAAGGGCAAAAGCTATTTCTTTTAAAAATAGAAATGTGAAATGGAGCTATAGCCAAAACTCCCAACACACATCCTTCACTAAGGAGTGTTGTGAACAAATTAATGAATGGGTTATTCACAACACATACATTACTCTTATTGGTATAATTGAAAAACAAAAGAAAGGGATACCCATGGGGTTCACCTATTCTCTCCCCCCCCCCAAATGGTGTAAGATAAAAGAAAGTGATACCCCCATGGGGTTCACCTGTTCCCCCCATGGTGCAACTTATATCTTGTGTATTACAAGTATCAATTTTGTTGCCACCTTGTCGACAACCAAATATATAATATCCTTAAGCATTTTTCACATGCTTTTAGGTATTATGATGACGTTCTTCTTGTCAACATACCCAATCCAACAATTTTTTAAATCCTTGTTTAGCATGTACAAAGGCACCCCGCTTGAATTTGACTTCAATGATGACGAAATCTTCTTCTTTGATATAATGCATTTCATCTCATATTCTACATGCTTCCTTAATATGGAAATCACATGTGAGAAAGGGTTTACAATAATAAGATCTTTTGACAAAAAAGGAGCTCTACCCTTCACTTGCAATATGTACATCCACCATGCAAGTAATCGACCCTCTATTGGTCGCATAAAATAATCATTTCACAAATAGACCCTATTATCTATTCCAACAACCATGTGGATTTCGCTTGTGCTAGTATCCTTCTTTTAATTAAAAGGTCTACACATAATGGATTCACAACTTCTCGACTCTCGGCATTAGTTTTGGGAGAATTGGAAAAAGAATATCCATTGACCAAGCTGAACAAGTAAGAACTCATATCCATGCTTTGCTGATTGATGAGTGTCGTGGGACCATGTCATAGAATGTGGGTGGTCCCAAAGCTTCACCCACCTTGGCAACGTCCCTATGCATGGGAATAGTGAGGGGTTCTACATGTTGCCAAAATGAGGACCTCTCAAGAGATCGCAAAACTTGTAGTGGCTATGGAATGTATTGTACTACTTAATATAAATGTTTGTCACCCTCTTTATTCCTTATCAAACTGCCCCAACATGTCTTGGCTCCTTGCAAATCCTTCTTACATATTGTACTCATCTCAAACCCAGAACTTGAGTCCAAGTTGTCGAGTGCCTCATTTTCATTGCATAAGGCTAGAAATACCTAATAGAACTATTCTATTTATAGCTATTTATTGGGGCAAAAAAGATATATGACCTCATCACCCTCTAATCCCTAATATTGGGCCAAAAAAGAAATATGACCTCAGCACCATCTAGTCCCTAATATTAGGCCAAAAAGGAAATGTGACCTCGTCACCCTATAGTCCTTGATATTGGGCCAAAACATAAATAAGACCTCATCACCTAATACAAGTATATTACTTCTAGCTATTTATTGGGCCCAAAAAGAAATATGGCCTCATCAACCTCTAGTCCTCAATATTTTTTACTTGGAGTGGGTGTGTGTAGATTTCCCATAACTCTATTTCAATAGTATAGCTCCACTTAAGGCTAAAGAATAATGAAGACCACATCTAATATCACATCTAGCTTATTCATACATGTATATAGAATAGAGAGCAACTATTTTAGCAACTTATGAAGTATAAGGCTTTAAATATGATGGCCTAATTCATGCTTCATAAAGAGCTTATTACCCTACAAGCAAATAATAGATTATTATCTTGTAAGCAAATAATGGCAGTAACATGGCAATATCTTTCAAATTTTTTGTAAGAGTCACATTATAGTCCCCTAGTATTACATAGTAGTTTTTATCTAGTATTATAGGCTCTATAAATAGGCACTATAATCACCATAAACTTGCATGATCCGAGTACATCCCACTCTTTACTTAAAGATGTATGCACCATTATAATGTATATGCACCTATCACTAGGCCACTACTTGCAACATTATCAATTAAATCCATTCAAGGTTATATAAGGGACTTACCACTTAGACAAGACCAAGGGATATGCTAAGATAAAACAAAGGTAGGTTCACTTGAGTTGCACAAATCCTAAAATTGTTGTAGCCCATGGCCATGGATTCAAATAAAAGGTATGCTTGTTTGAGGATGGGTTGTTTTCTTATTGACACCTATGATATGGGCATATTTCTTTAGTTCTTAGTAATAATCAACCTATTCAATTGGCAAATAATAGATGCAACTCTTGCTCTTCATGCAACTACATTGATTTGAAATGATAACTTGTTAATAATGATATGCCTATGGCATTGTTGTATAATGATACATTTTATTCTATGAACATGCTAAGTTTAACATGATTCATTACTCCTTATCTAATGTCTAATGTCTATTCTCTACTTCTACTATGCAATAAGTATGATAGCGTAGCTAAAGGCCACACAAAATGATTTTTAAATGTGAATAATTAGTCTTACTTGCAATAAAATATAAACCCTAAGTTGTATTAATTTTATCAGCTTTCTTGAAATATCAAATAATCAATATAAATTCAAATATTTTAATATTTTTATGTGATTGATCAAATTTAACAATTATATTTGTACAAATATTTGATATTAAAGTAAAAAGTTAAATTTCATTCTACCCATTAGCCAAAGGCTTATTGCTAGCACACATATGCACACAAAATGATTCCAAAAGTGGATAATAAGTCATATTTGAAATAAAATCTACATTCTAAGCTGTATTAATTTGCTCAACTTTCTTTAAAAAAACAAATGTTTAGAATAAACCCAATCATTTTAGTTATGTGCTTTATCAAATTTAACTCGCACATTCATAGAAATATCTGGCATTAAAGTAAAAGATAAATTTTCATTCTACCCATTTTCAAAGTAGAATGAATATGCAAATGGTTGAGTTGTGCATCACATGTTTGATTGAATTTTGTTTCTTTTTTATCATATTATCTCAATGTGTCTCTATTTGACTTAAAAATTAATGTTGGGTTGCTAAAACCTTAGCTACTCCAATACCTCGTCTTTACAAGCTTCGAGATTGAGAGGAGTGAACCTAAATGACCTACCAAAAACAATAGCATTCCAATGTTTCCATAAGTTTTTAATAGTCTAGGAAAGAAAGACTCCATGTTTAGGGTGGTTTTCAAAGCATTAATGAGTTTAGTTGAAATGCTAAGTCACATTTCCTTAAGCACTGATGTGTATACTCCCTATGTTAATACAATCTCGTCATTAAAAAATTCTTAGCTACTTAGGATTATGATTTCATCCTTGAAATTAAATCCCGGGATACTTTAACATTCAAATTTTTGACAGGATCATGTCAAATTTTTGACATATTTACCTAGCACAATCACCCTCTCCTTTTTTGCATAAGCATTTTCACATATAATGTACTATATAAAAAGGCAAAGGTGATTGTCACATGTGATATATCATAAATTATGTTCTCAAAAAAGTATAGATAAGTATTTGCTTTATTCTAAATATATACTTTACTAAATTAAGTTTTGGTTAAAGGTTGCTTAAGTGTTAGCTATTCAAGACTATGCCTTTATTATGCTCAAAATTGTTAATCGTGAAGACATTTCACCATTCAAACTTATGACATAACTCACATGGAGCAACTTCATTATATTTTCTTTCCTTGTAAAACAAGGTTTAACCTAGGTGGATAATGTCATAAAGAATGTTCTAAGTAAATGTGTCATAATGAATTTTGCAAAAGTGGACATTTATATTATATTAAATTATTGGTTAATCTCTTCATGCTAAACAATGTTGTTTTTATAGTGTTATGCAATTCCAATCCTAAACCAATAGTTTAATTATAGCCCATGTGAAAAGCTATAGTAAAGTATTAATTCGAATTCTATTCTAATTTCTAAGTCAATAGTTTTGTTATAGCCCATATGCAAAGCTATCAAGCTTTATTGAAAGTAAAATTACACAATACCTTTCTATATAGAATATAAAGTACTTGTATGAATATTGTCCACGAATATCAATCTTACATCGAATAATGTTCATACAAGATGTATCAACTTGTTTAATTGATTTATCATAAATGGTACCAATGAACACAAGTTTCCTCTTCTATGGGGTCAGTTGTACGATTCTCAAATTAAACAAATCTCAAATTCCAAATAATGCAACTTATAAATCTCAAGCTTTAGACTTGCTTTTTCAAAGGGTGATTTATAAACATTAACCATCTTATAGAAATTCTTATTTTTAGACTCTTAAATTGCATGCTAATTGGCTAGAGTAGCCGATGTATTCACGTATATCAAGTTGCATATTCAAAATTCAAGTACATAGCTTTTTAAAAAGATCAAAAAATTCAACCAACTAATTTGATGACGTGTAGACAAATCTAGTCAATTTTTTTAATATGATAATAGTTGTATGGCAAGTATTCGTATTTATAAATAGTACTATTATCCTTTTCATTATTTGTGTTGGATTTGACAAAGCTTATCCATTCTTTATTTTGAAGCACATGTAAGTAAGGTAATATGCTTTAATTTTAATAGAATTCAAAAATTTAGCAAAAGTGGGTAACTAGATGAGGTACGACTTAGTATGACTAAATAGCTCAAACATTTAGGTTTAAATAATAGTTTTAAATTAATGGTTTATCTTAGATATGCATAAGAATCAAGTTTGAATAATCAAATAATTAGAAAAAAGTTAAGTTGATTGTCCATTTGTTTATTCAGATTAAGGTTTAGATTATTTAAAGTATTTCAAAGCTCTCATTTAAGTTAAATGAATTTTAACTTATTTATTCATCTTGCTTATGCATAATTGCCAAGTGTGAATATTTAAATAATTAAGGACATGTTAAAGTTCTCACATATTTCACTATTCAACTTACACTTTAGTCGAATTATATAATTAAAAAGTTTTAATTATATCTAAATAGTTTTAACTAATTATTCACCTTGGCTATGCATAAGAGATGACTCTTTAAATAAAATTTTATTAAATAGCTAACTAATTATTATATTATTTATCTAATGAAAAAAATATTGAGATATTTAAAAATATATCAAATTATTTTATAGTAAACTTATATAGTTTTTACATAGATTATGGTATACTACAATTCACCCATGTTAAATAGTCTCTTTATCCAACTCTTAACCATGGCCATGGATAATACTAATACATAAATAGTTATATAATTCAAAAGTCTTAGATTGTCAGGATTCAATATTTATAAAAAGTAACAATTCTTCATTCTCCTTTATAGTAATGAAAGTTATACTAAATGTTGTTGCAAGGATGTTATGTATTATGACCATGTTCTTTAATTCATATATTTAATTGTTCACTTAAGTATTTTGAATTTTAATAATTTATCATGACTATATATATAAGTCAAATGCAAATAATTAAATAATAAAAAATGAATAAATTAATCATAACTCTAATTAATCACCTTAACCTTTAATGTAGTTAGATGGTTTAAAATTTATTTTTGATTAAATAGTTGTTAAAGTTAATGATTTGACTTAGGTAGTGTGAATGACTATATATATATATATATATATATATATATATGGAAACTCAAACAAAGAAGTCTAGAATCAAGAGCCAAGACAAAGACATGAAGTCTAGATATATATATATATATATATATATATATATATATAAGTTATAAAGTTGGTTATTTGTTGTGCCAAGGCATTACTTGAATATTTGATAGATCATCAAATTATATTACATAATATATATAACACTAGTTATATTCTATTATTGTAGAGTTCAAATGTATTTTATATATATATATATATATATATAGGTTATACACAATGGTTATGTATAAGAGCCATGCATAAATGAGTAAATAGTTATAAAGAACTCTATATTTATTTACTTGAATCTTTTTTACAATATAATTATCCCTGTTAGTAATCGTAATATAATTTTTATATAAAAATTATTGATTTATATGATATCAATGTAAATTTATGAATATAAAGTTTAAGAGAGAAAGTTAGATTTAAAAATTAGGAATTTGGGGCATACATATTAGTCATCATGGCAACTTTCATAAATTTATAGAGAAGTTTTTTAAAAAAACTATAATCTTTTTTCATTTTAAGATCAAAATTTAATAAAAATAATCACAAAGTATATTATGTTGTGTATGTGTGGTGTGTTGATTGCATGAATACCATGCATGATGTATAATGGAGAGTTATCACAAAATTTTTCACAAATATTGAAAGACCAAGATTGGCCCTCTCTTATCTATTATGTACAACTGTCCTAACGCATAGGCTTCAAGTCTTAATACTAATTCAAAAACTTGAGGTACTAGAGAAGAATCATGCTTAAAAGATGCGAGTGGGTTTCATTGAATGCTTCTCCAACGGCTTTGCAATTGTTATTCACATGTCTTACCTATCATAGAATTACATCAATAAATTAAACATTTCCTTTTCACACTTCTTTGTGCCCTATATTTGACTTGGTCAAACTAATAGTTTAACAAGCATTTCAAAGACATCTATGTAAGAGGGATTCACACAAACCTCTTTTCTTTTGGTTTGTATGTGGCTATAGTGTAGCCTACATCATGGTATTTCTCCTATCATTATTTGATGCTATTGGAGATGGTCATACCATTAAATGGCATCTTCTTTTGAGGGTGTCACTTTGACCTATGCCTTTGGAAGTAAGTGGGGGATCTCTTCCATATAGTGCTCTAAAGGGACAAACTATCTTGAACAACGGTTCTATATGCATGGAGAAAATGTGGCAAGATGATATTCCAACTTTGCATCATGGGATTGACATACATTGCAATCACTTGCTTGATTGCCCAATTTAAGCGTTTTGTCACATTTGTTTGTGGATAATGAGATAGCGAAACATACCTTTGCTCCAATGGTGGATTTCTATTAATAGATTGCTTTGGCCATGGGATTTTGTAATCCTTAATTTTTGGAAAAGTAACCTCTTCCATAGAAATCTCCTTCTCTTGATAGCGCAACTCATTTTTTTGTTGACAGTAGTGTCCCTCATGATTAGTGATGCACCAAAATATTAATTTGTGGATATATTAATTCAACTCAATTTTTTGTTGACAATAGTGTTCCTTGCGATTAGTGATACACAAAAATACTGAGCTATCTTGAGAGAATTAATGAAACATGAAAGCAATATGAGAAAATGTGTATTGTAGTACCCACAAGCAATTTGAGGACCTTGCCTACTCCCAAATGGCCAAATAGAGGATGTTTGTGATGGTGAGTAAACTATGTATACATATTGTAATTGCTTAGGAATGTAGAGCCTCAAGTTCGCTTTAAGCATAATATAGAAGGTTGTCTTGTAGTTGATATTGTCATTAATGAGGGTGAGGTTTTGGTTGTCATAGTTGTCCAAGAATGTGAGTCATTGCACGTTTTGGACCTAAAGGCTAGCTAATTGTCATCATGTAGTGGGATTGTTGCTAATTCTACATGTTCTACTTTTGGAAGGCCTCATGGACGGCTTTGGGAAAGAGTGTTAGCCACTATTTGTTGTCGCTTTGTAATTTTTGAATGTGAGATTTTATTCTTGCAATGATGCTTCCAATACATGCCTTTATGCTATTTTACTTCAACAAAATCCAAAAGGACAGTGGCAACCCATTTGCTACATTAATAGAAGCTTTATGAAGGTTGAAGAAATTATTCAGTAATCAAGAAAGAATGTTTGAAAATAAGGTGGCCTTTTTCAAAATTACATCCGTACCTTCATGGATCTCAAGTCACAATAGAAACATCTTAGAAGTACCTTCTTCATCCCCATTAATTGGTAGTCAAGGAACTATAAGGGAGATGTATCCTTACAACAAAAAGAACAAAAATTGCAAGCTCATAGTCATCTCAAGTAGTCCACACTAGTGTAGGATCCTTCAAACATCATACAATAGCATTGCCACAAGCTCATGAGATCATTAACTTTGAGAATGTTACCTATATTTTGGCAAGAGAGATGGTTGGTTGACTCTATAGTGACACATAATCTAGCAACCATGTGATACTTTCGCATTTCAATGAGAGACTACATGTTGCATTTGTCTTTGTCCAAGGTGAGGGATAGTGTGAGCATATCTGCTTCCATTAAACTCTACAATGAGTCAATGAGCATTGTAACTCTAACAACACACCAACTTATAGTGTAAAATTCAAGGTCTGATTTCCCTTTCCTCATACAATAGCACATAGATCCTCCATTTTAAGCATACAACTAGCTAAGACTTGCCTCTCTCACTAGAGGATTGCAAAGTTTCCTGCACATTGGATATCATAGCCTTTGTCTTGGTTTAGGAGGAGCTCTTACTAGGCTCAATTGCACACATTATTTCTTGACAACCTAGCTTTCTAAATTATCCTTACTAAACGTGATTGTGGGATCCCATTAAACAAACAAGACATCTATAGTTGGAAATTGTTATGTAGGCCTATTGCAATTGATATGACTACTTCCATTACATCACTTTGACTTTGAGTGTGATTGTGAGGTACCCAATATACTTGATTACGAGTGTAAGCCCACTTGTAGTGTGTGAACATCCATGGGCCATGGGCATGGCCAAGGGAGGTTACATGACATGGGAATGCAATTAATTGCCCTACAAACCACCCTTATGTTAAGAGAAATTGTGGGTAGCATGCATCCTTTTTACTATGTACTAATTTCTTCACAACAACAATAATTATGAAATTGACTTACCAAGCAAAATTTTATTTTTATATGCAAGCATATTTTTATTTTGCATGGTCATTACATGATATATTCTATTAGAAGTTAGTGGACTTCCAACAATGTATACATAACAAGCTAGGATTGAGACCCATTAATTATGTTGTTATGAATTAAGACATGCTTATCACTAAGTTATGAATTCAAGTTTCATTATGTATGTTTATCATGAAGTAGAATAATGGTAGATGTTAAGTATTGATCCACCTCATGAAATTTAAATGTAGACTTGATGTATTGATCCACTTCATGAAATTAAAGTGTAGACTATACAATGTTATTTTAGACAAAAAGTATCTACAAGTGTCATCTCACTTTCGATTGTAACAACGATATCCTACATGCTTCCAAATAACATAATTATCAAGGACCATTATTTTGGTCTTGGATTTTGAGTGAGTGCAACTACACAATGTATATGAATGTGTGTTGTGCCCCCCCCCCCCCCCCCCCACACACACATGCACACGCACGCACACACACACGCATACACACACACACACGCATGCACATGCACACACACGCACGCGCGCACGCGCGCACACACACACACACACACACAGAGAACAAGTAATTGCATCCTCATCCAGGGAGGGAGAGAGAGATAGTCCAAGTATGCATATCATCACTACTCTTAAAAGGTTTACAACCGTCCCAAGTATGCCTAAGAGTTACTCTCAAAAGGTTTGCAACCTTCATAGTCTACTTATCAAAGGGGCTTGTATCACCCGAAAAGGCTACCTTGAGAGACAAGTTGTTCATAAAGACAAATCTCTCTAGCTAATTGCAATTGGTATACCAAAGGGGTTTGACTAGAACGCATCCAAAAAAAAGGATTCATGGTGTCTTTTGTATAGCGAGCAAAGTGGCGAGATGGGAATTCTCTTGGCCATTGTTGGTATATTACTCACAAAACTAAGTACAATGTACTATAAATTTTCCACCGCCATGGCTAAAACCTAAATATCTCAAAATTGCACTTTGAAAAGTAGAGCTAAAGTAGGAACTATCAATGCAAGTAGGAAATGATCAAATTTAGTTACATTCTCTATGTAGTCACAATATACCACACAATCTTATGGCTATCACTCTCAAGGTAGTGTTTTTAGCAAAGCATGTAAGTATAGTTGAGGATCTCTAGTGATTGATAAGGTGAGGGCAAAACACCAGAGGCTGTCGGCAGAAAAGGCTAAGTGTGGGTACCACAAACATGATGGACATCCAGAGGCTATAGCAGAGGCCTCACAAAGTGTACAGATGCTGTAGTACAAGGATAACTGAGGAGTTTACAAGTTTATGTCAGAGGCATTAGGGCTAGGAAATACACAGCTTAAAAAGTCTATCTGAATAGAAGGACTGATGAGGTTTGTCCTTCTCCTAGTGGTCTTCTTGTTCTTCTTCCTTTTCTCCGTTTTCTTCTTCTTCTTCAACTGCAACTAGATAGGCCTTTTGGGACCTCTTTCTAGCATGGCAAAACTTCTCGGTGTGTCCGGTCCTTCTGCAGAAATCACAGAAGAGCTGATCCTTCTTGCCTTTGTACATGTTGCCAACATATAATGCATGCTCATCTCTAGAGATTCTTAGTTCTTCCTTAGTTTTTAGCTTCTTTTCCTCCTCTAACAATGATGCCTGGATATCAACAAGTTCAGGGTTTGGCATATTAATTAGAGTTGTTGATACATTATTATATTCAGGAGGCAAACTCTTAAGTAGAACACCGATGCAAACATCTTCTTCCATTTTAATGTTGATTCCTGCAAGTTGGGTTAGAAGTCCTTCCATGTAATTTAGATGTGTGGCAAGTGATGTGCTGGACTTCATTTCAAGCCTAAAAAACTCAATCAGGAGACCATACTTTGATGAAGACTGTGTACCGAACAAAGTGTCAAGTCTCTTCCATGTATCCTGTGAAGTCTCATAATTATCCACATGGTGGATATAGCTGTCGTCTAGCTCCAGTTTGATAATGGCCTGAGCCTTATCATCGTTCTTTTGCCAAGTGATAGCAAGATCCGCATCACGAGGCTTCTTTTCTTTTCCAGTGGTAATGGCCCAAAGGCCCTTCTTCATCAGGATCAGTTTGATGCGGGTCTACCAGGTATGAAACTTGACTCCTTTAACGGGCAGTTGGAGATTCTTTGCCCATGTTCGACTTGAGAGACCAGCAGCAAATCAACTTCAGACTTATCAAATTTAAGCAGCATAAGAGTTGGTTAAGATGTGTCAAGAGACACAAGTGTTTAGATCACTAAAAATGAGTGTCAATAGACACTATGTTTCTTCCCTGAGTCTTTCAAACCTGCAAAAATCCTTCAAGTTCTTTCAAATCCAGATCTTTCCCTTCTTGATTTGATGCTAGGACCTTCAGGTTTGAGTGGCACTAGGTTGTTCAAGTGGCAGAAGAGAGAAAATGACGAGATTTTTAAGCTTGATGAAGTTTGGCTATGGCTGTCCTGTCAAAACAGGGACCAAGGACTGGTAAATGAGCTCCCACGAGCTCCACAGGTCAAATCTGCTCAAACCCTTTGAGATAGAGGACCCTCACTAATGGGTCTAACTCCCCCTAAGAGCGTTTGTACTCATTTTGCCTGAGTTGAGAGATCTAAGCCTTCAAAGTGGTCGCTATCAAAACTGCACCTAGATTTGGAAAAATACAAATGATGGGCATGGTGTGCATCAATCTCCTTGACTTTTGTGTCAAGAAGTTGTGCCTTGACCTGAAGAACAACTCTTAAGAAGAAAGCTCGAAGAGATATGGCATGGTTGATGAGATATGGTTGCTTCAACAAAGGTAGGTAGGTGTTGTCCACAGACACAGTTATAGTAGCAACTCTGAAAAGAGGCAATGCTGAAGCTATAGTTGCCCAATCTCAATGATTGAGGGGAGGAGCTCTAGAAGTAGAGAAACACTTCTCCAGAAGGAAGTTCAAAGAGATTTGGCTTTTGGAGAGAGATATGAAAGCTTCAAGCTGATAGGGTGTTGCTAGCTATGGCTGCCATGGAAGCTTCATTGAAGGTAGGAATGCAAATGAAGTTGGAGATAGGGTCCATTACTCAAACTAAGCTAAGGAGAGATGGAAAGAAGCTTAGAGGAGTGAAAGGAGAGTTGGGCGATGCTCAACTGAGCTCTGATACCATGTGAAATACACGGGATCTAGAGCATGGCAGATGCGGAAGCTATGGAGGTTCCAAGATTGAGACTTGGACTCATAAACACAATCTTGTGTATTGACAGTGACATGACACTTTACTGGAAAGAAAAGAGTACGATCCTTGCATTAGAAAAAAAGTGCAAGTACAATGCTTTATAGGAAATGAGTGGTGGTACTTTCTCTTACTGTGCATATGGGATTCTGGTCCTTAGCCCTCACTGCTTCTCACAAAGGGACTGAAGGAGGTGTGATTGCAAATATCTCAACAATTCCAACAATACAAATTCTCTAGTGTAGTTGTTGAGTATCATGTAAAAGGGGTAGTCATGCAAGTTTGTACTAAAGATTAAGATGTTAAATTTGAAGGCAAATTTATCATACCCTCATTTAGAAGGATGAAATGTACAAGGAATGATCTTAGAAGGCTTCAAAATAAATATGCAATCTAGTTACACAAGCTTCCCTAGATAACAATTCTTACCCAGGATTCAAAACCACATAAACAATAATATGGAGTGCATGAAAATCTTTGAGAAAAAGGTATGATGTAACATAGAGGGCATATGCATAGGAGACTCACTGTCAAAAGTTATATTGAACAGCTTCATAATCTATCAAAGAGTTCAAGAAGGCCCTTTTAGATGACGAACTTAACTATGAAGAGAGCATGCATTAGGATGCAATAATGGAAGTGTTCCTAGATTAGGCTCTTATTATAAAAAACAACTCATCAGTGTCTCTCACAATGTTTAGGAATGTACTTTCAACACACAAACTAAGATTCACATGCTCAAAGTTTTAAGCATGGAAAATGCAAATGAAGTTGAATAAATAATTCACTAGATTTATACATTTAACATGAGCCCACACCCCTCCTGTGATGCACCTGCACTCGTTATGCGCTCAACATGGCACAAAAAGGTAACATAATATGTGAGCTCAAGGTATACTCTTGTATTATTCAATCCAAAAAACGGGACAACATAGACACATCCCAGGACTACACCCTCGTGACGCCGCACATAAGAGGGTTCACCACTAGGTATAAGGAATCACACGTAGTGTGGAAACAAGGCAGGGCTTTGATTCACTACTACTCCCTATATAGGTGTTTCCGGTGATAACGGCATGGTATAGCTACAAAGCCCTTACACGCACCCCCGCTTACTGGATGGCTGTCCTCAACAATCTAAGTGTAGTGCTTTATTTGACTCATCTGGGGTCTTAACATAGCTTTTCCTATCAAGCTAGTCAGTGTCTGCTGGTCTATGTGACCGCGAGGTCTTAACACAATCTATTATATCAGACTGGTCAGTGTCTGCCGCATTAGGACTTGGGGGTCTTAACACAGCCTTTTCTAGCAAGCTAGTCAGTGTCTGCCCATCTAGACTTGTTTGAGGGCTTTGTTGGATATATTGATGTTGGGGTTACTATGCGGGTCCACCCTTGACTCAATTACATTTGAGGAGCGAAGGCATATTTGGGTCTATGATTGAGAACCACTTTGTTTGTTTGGAGAGGCTCAAGGGTCATCGGAAGGAGTAGTGGGGTTCTCCTCGAGCCAAAGGGCGAAGGCGTCTTTGCCGCGTTCACGAGCCTTCGCTTCTGAGATCCAAGTGGACGCTCGCGCCACTTGGTGAGGTATTCGGGGAATCCTCTTTGTTCCCCATGTTAGAGAAATGCTTCTACTTCGAAGGGACCGTTGGAATGGAGCATTGGTACGCACGGTCCCCATTGGTTGTCGGGATAGAACCTGCACAGAAGACGAGCATGAAAAGCATTATGAACACATACACTATCTGGTAGGTCGAGTTTGTAGGTGACTTCATTCAACACTTGAGTGATTCGGTAGGGTCCATAGTAGCAGTGATTGAACTTGGGAGTCATGTTCTTGGGAAGTGACATATTCTTAGAGCTGACTAGGACCATGTCTCCTTTGGAGAATAGTACGGCCTTTCTCTTTTTGTTGGCTTGCTCAGTCATAGTGATTTTGCTTTGTTCTAGGCTCTTCTTGGCTGCTGCATTTCGATCTCTCCATTTCTTCAGGAACTCCTCTGCATCTTGATCTTCTGCTTTGGCCGCTCCGGATGCTAAGGCCAGTGGGGTAATGACTTATTTGCATGTGGCTAATTCAAAGGGGGTGTACCCCTTTGTCGAGTGGATGGAGCTGTTGTAGTGGAATTCCAAGACATCAAGATACAAGGCCCAATATTTCTGGTCCACTCGGGCATAGCTTCAGAGATAGTCTTCAATGCCTTGGTTGACTCATTTTCCATATATTGCTCATGAATCTTCCATCTCTATCTGATACGATCGCCAGTGGTAAGCCATGGAGTTTGCATACATGTGTGAAGAAGAGGCATGCTACCTTGCTTGGAGAAATAGTCCACCACTACAAAGATGATTGTGTACCCATGGGACTTGGGCAATTCCACAATGAAATCCATGCTAATGACATCCCATGGGCGGTTTGGTACAGGTAATGGCTATAGTAATCTTGTTAGCTTTGAGCGTGGTGCTTTGACCAGTTGGCAAGTGGGGCAGGTTTTGATATAGTCGATGACTTCTTCCTTCATATTGGGCCAAAAGAACTGCTTTCTAAGGGCCTCCAAGGTTTTTCTTTGCCCTTTGTGTCCTCCAAGTTTGCCATCATGTATCTCATGGAGGATGAGTTTCTCCAACTCCAAATTGTTGGGGATATACAATCTCTTGCCTAAAAATAGGATACCCTCCTCAAGGGTGTACATTCCATGCAGGGTCTTCTCTGTTTCCACATCTTGGATTATTTTGTGCATCTCTTGGTCCTATTCTAAGGCCTCCTTGACTAATTCCATGAAATTGCTGCTGACCACATTGACAGCTTTCAGGTCAACTTTCTGGCTCAAGGCATCTACTATTTTGTTGGTGGAGCCGGGCTTGTGTTTTATCTCCAGGTCGAATTCTACTAGTAGGAAGTCTAGCCAGCGAGCTTGCTTTGCCGATAATTTGGGTTGTGATTGGAAGTATTTGATGGAGATATTGTCGATGAAGACTATTGTGTGCTTGTCTTAAACATAGTGCTTCCATTTCCTGAGGCAGTGGATGATTGCCATCTTTCTCATGTGTACTCCACCTTGTTTTAGCATCTGTAAATTTCTTGGACTCATAAGCTATGGGGTGGCCTTCTTGCACCAGTATACCTCCTATGCCATAATCGAATGCATATGTAGATATTTCAAAGGGCTTGGTAAAATTCGGCACCTTCAAGATGGGAGTTTGACTCATGCATTTCTTTATCTGCTCAAAAGCTTCCTGTTGCACATTCCCCCATGTAAAAGAGTGATCTTCTTTGGTGAGGTGGGAGAGGGGGGACTGTGATGAAGTTGTAATCCTTGATGAACCTTCAACAAAATAATGTAAAGCCGAGGAACTCCCGCACTTCTCTTACAGTTTTCAGTACATGCCATCTTTGGACAACTTCCACTTTCTTAGGATCCACTTTGATACCATCTGCTCCTACGATAAATCCTAAGAATTCCAACTCTTTCACTGCAAACTCACATTTTTAGGTTTGGCATATAACTGATGTTGCCGCAGTTTCTCAAAAAATGTTGCTTGTGCTCCTCTAAGGTTTTGCTATAGACTAGGAGATCATCAATGTAGATAATTACAAAGATATCTATCTGGGCCTGAAGACTCCATCCATGAGGCTGCAAAATGCGCCTGGCCCATTACTTAGGCCGAATCCTAATACTAACCACTCAAAACTACCATAGTGGGTGCGAAAGGCTGTTTTAGGGATATCCTCTTCTGCTATGCGGATCTAATGGTAATCACTAAGGTCTATGCGGCTAAAGTACTTGGCCTCGTGTAATCTATCTAAGAGGTCTTCCACCAAGGGCATCGAGTATTTTTTTTAAATGGTGATTTTGTTAAGAGCCCTATAGTCTACATAGAGTCTAAGTCCCCCATCCTTCTTCTTGACAAATAATACTGGGGCACCAAAGGGGGATTTATTGGGGTGGATGAAACCTTGTTCCTCTAATTCATGCAGTTCCTTCTTCAATTCCATTAGTTCGGTGTGGTTCATGCGCTAGGGTGCTCGAGCCGGTGGGGCGAATCCTGGAATCAATTCAATCTTATGATCCACATCCCGTTTGGGTGGTAGACCCTTGGGTAGCTCTACTAGCATTACATCTTTGAATTCTTTGAGTATCTTTGCCACTTCTATGTTATTGCTTTGGTGCTTGGGCTTTTTTCCATCTTCTTCCCCAATTGGCAAGATCATATATAAGTAGACCATATCTCCTTGTTTGATTGATTTCTCTACCTGCTTGGCACTACACATCATGATGCGTGGCCTGATAACGGTCCCTTGGATTGGTGCTGCCTGGGTTGGGCCTCTTGGTTGGGTTGCATTTCGCTTCACTGTTTATGAAACTCCTAGCTTATTCTTCTTCATTTGCACTTTGATTGGGGTCCTGCCAAGCAATTGCATTCTTTCATAGGGTACTCTGACACCTTTTTCTTGTATATCTAGCATCATCTCATTTACTCCTTTCTTGAACATCATAATGACATATTTGTCATAGAATTCCAAGCTTAAGATCACTTCAAAATCATCCATGGGGATTACTAAGAAGTTGAGTTTTGCTTTCCACTTTCCAGCTTCTACTTGTAATGCAAGGACTTGTTTCACTTCCTTGGCTTCTCCTTGTGCGAATGTTATTGTTAATCCTTTTGGGGCCTTAGATAGTTTCAATCCATGTTTTGCTGCGCACTCTGGTGTAATGAAGTCGTGCGTGGCCCCTGTGTCCACCATGATGGGTTGTTTTCCTTTGCTCACTCTACCTTTGATGTATAGGTGGTGGACTGCTGCTACTCTGGCCGCCATGCATTGGGGTTGGGCACTAATTGTCCCCATCCTTGGGTGGCCCATGCTTTCATCACTTCCGCTTGGGATTTCTTGGATACACAGGGGTTGTGGTTCTTCTCCTCCATATGCGCTAGTGGCATTCACCCTCGACCCACTTGAAAGGTTCGACTCGAGAGCTATGGTAGGAGAGCAAGAGCAAGAAAGGGAGAGACTAGAAATGGAAACTCCAACGGTCACAATGTGTGACCGGGCCTTCCTTGATTCAAATTGTCACTAAAAGAATAAAGAATAAAGTGACGTTGACGGGCGCCCGCTTCTAACAGTGTGCAATGGCGGTGACTGTTAGTGTAGTAATACACGGGCGGCTAGGCAGAGACGCCTTTACCCCCAAAAACCTCCCACTTAAAGGCGAATCTGCCCCAATGAGGAGTGAAAAGAAAAAGAAAAAAGACAATACAACATGTACACATATACAACAGGATGAGGGAAGACGTCATCTCATCCCACGTCCATCAACCTCCTGAGGAAGGCAAAGCGCTCTGTAGAGAGGCTTTTCGTGAGCAAATCTACAGGATTCTGGTCAGTCGAGATCTTGACAAGATCAACAGAATTGCCCTCAACGACCCCACGTATGAAGTGATACCTCACCTCAATGTGTTTCGTCTTCGCATGGAAGACTGCAGACTCTTGGCTAACTGAATAGCACTCATAGAATCCAAATGCAGTGTAGGGATAGCATCAATACCAAGGTTAGGAACTAAACCACCTAACCAAATGGCCTCCTTGCAAGCCTCACTGGCTGCAGCAAACTCGACCTCTGTAGTAGAAAGGGCTGTGCATTTCTGCACCCTGGACATCCAAGAAACAGCACCTCCAGCATAGGTGAATACATAGCCGGAAGTGGACTTCCTACTATCTGCATATCCTGTATAATCAGAGTCAGTATACCCCACGACTCATGTATCCTGGTTGCCATAGCATATGCACATATCTACAGTGCCATTCAGGTACCTCATGATACCCTTCACGACACCCCAATGCTTCTTGCCAGGTGTAGCCATATAGCATGCCACAGCACCAACTGCAAAGGCAATATCTAGACGAGTGGCTATCATGGCATACATAAGACTGCCCACTGCGGATCCATAGGGAATCTTGGCCATCTCGGCCCTCTACTCATCTATTTGCGGACAATCAACCTGTGATACCTTCACATAAGAAGGCAATGGACAGCCGATAGACTTTACGTCCTGCATGCGGAAGCGTTCAAGGACTTTATGAATGTACTCCTTCTGTGACAAGTAGAGGAGTCACTGATGTCTGTCGTGTCTAATGCGCATACTAAGTATGTGAGCGGCCTGTCCTAGATCTTTCATCTCAAAGATCTTCTTGAGCTGAGCCTTAAGAGCATCTAGCTCATCATGAGCTTTCCCTGTTATCAGTATATCATCCACATAGAGTACCAAAATCAATAAAAAACCATCATGGGCTTTCTTCGTGTAAAGACACAGATCCATAGCACTCCAGCTGTAGCCCTGTGAACTGCATAAAGGCATCAAACTTATGATACCACTCCCTAGGTGCCTGTTTTAAGCCATAAAGACTTTTCTTCAATTTGCACACTAGGTGTTGCCTGCCAGGTTCTGCAAAGCCCTTACGCTGCTCCATATAAATCTCATCATGCAAGTCCCCATGTAAGAAAGCCATCTTGACATCCATCTGGTATAAATCCAAGTCAAGTTGAGCAACCAAAGCCAAGACTAAGCACAGGGTGGTCATCTTAACCACAGGAGAAAGAGACCTCGTCAAAATCCACACCATGCTCCTGCTTAAAACCCTTTACTACCAATCTAGCCTTGTATGCTAGCTTGGGGTGTCTAGGGGTACTTTTTAGCTTGTACATCCACTTACATGGCAAAGCCTTCTTGCCCATAGGCAAGGAAACCAAATCCCAAGTGTCATTCTTATGCAGGGAGTCTATCTCAGACTGCATAGCCCTCTCCCAGGAGTGACTGTCACCCCTGTGCATAGCCTCATCATAGGTTAAAGGCTCTCCTGCATCTGTAACCAAGACATAATGCATCAAGGGCTGAAATCTATCAGGTGGACGTCTGTCTCTAGTAGACCATCTCATGGCAGGCTCTGTTGCCTGCCCAACTGCCTGTCCAACACCCTGACCATGAGCATCTGCTATAGCTGTAGGCAGTCCAACTGGCTATGCAGGAGCTCTCGGCTCCTCCTAAAATATGACCCTGCAGATCTCAACAACTCTCTCAGACTGCCTATGCATTTTGTCTTCATGGTCATGACTGCGGATGACTTTCCGTGCGCCTGCGGATCCCAGAGACAGTAATCCATCTCGCCTACATCCCCATAACCAAGGAAAATGCATTTGACACTCTTGGGATCCAGCTTACTTCTCTTGTCCCTGGGCACATGGCAAAATGCCTCACATCCAAAGACACGGAGATGCGCATAAGAGGGAGGTTTTCCAGTCCATACCTCCTCTGCAACCTAGAAATCCAAACCACTAGAGGGTGATCTGTTTATGACATACACAGCTGTACTAACTGCCTCATCCCAAAAGCTCTGTGGTAGGCCTGCATGGCTAAGCATACTGTGTACACGCTCCTGGATGGTTCTATTCATCTGCTCAGCCAAACCATTCGGGGGGGTGCAGGGAGCGGTCAACTGACACTTAATACCCCTCTCATCACATAACTGCTCAAAAGCACGTGAGACATACTCACCCCCATTATTTGTCCTTAGGCATTTTAGCCTATACCCAGACTGGTTCTCAACCAATGCAAGCCATCTCTGAAGCACAGCCAAGACATCAGATTTCAGCATAATGGAATAAGCCCAAACTTTCCGTGAAAAATCATCTATGAACGTAATAAAATACTTTGCACCACCCATAGACTAATAAGGCATGGGCCCACAGACATCCGAATGTACCAATGCTAAGGGCTCACTTATGCGTGGCCTACCAGACTTGTTATGTGTAGACCTAGTCTACTTGCCATAAAGACAATGCTCATATGAATCAAAACATGCATGATCAAGGGGCGGTAAGTACTGCAAACCAGAAAGCATTTTCATTCCCTTCAAAGACATATGGCCCAAACGGGCATGCCAAAGAGATACATGTGGGATAGAACCCACATACAAAACATGATCAAGGGAAGAAGCTGATACAATCAAGGGGTAGAGACTGCCAGCCTTGGCACCTCTCGCAATCACAAGTCTGCCGAGTGATCTTCCATGCAGAGTCTCCAAAACATACATGATATCCTGTGTCATCAAGCTGTCCAGCTGACATGAGACTGCGTGTCAAAGCAGGTAAGTACATGACGTACATCCTGCATAACAAAACTACTGCCAGAAGGAAACTGCAGCCTAACATCACCAATGCCCACAATATCAAGAGAGCTGTCATCACCCAAGCGCACAAAACCCGAAACAGTACGGTATGAATGAAACCACTCTCGGCAAGGTGTCACATGAAAGGACACACCTGAGTCCAAGAGCCAACACTATGCATACATAGAGTGTATCTCTGTCATCTGCAAAGCACTAGAAGAAGCTGCTAGGATATAATCATCATCATCAACATTCTTAGGTTGCATAACATTAATCTCTTCAATTTTAACACTGGACTTTGCAGGTACTATGCTGCGATCAAAAGACTTATCCTACACTTTGTCTTTCCCCTTATCTTTGCGCCTTTCATTGCGCAATTCATGGCATTGTGGCCTAATATGGACGTTTTTCCCACAATGGTGACAAGTAACATCTACATTCCTGCCACGGGATTTGCTACATGACTTCCCACGAGACTTGGACCGAGATTTCTGAGAATCCCGTCCACGGCCACTACCACTACCATGCTTTCCATATCCATCATTCCTGCCTCTAACTGTCATAGCATGAGACACACAAGAGGCATCCAAATTCTTACGGTTAACCTCTTCCTGCAGAAGAGCACTCTCAACATCAGATAATTTCAAGGTAGCAGTAGAGGCACATAATGCAGTGCGGAATACATCCCATGACTCATTAAGAGTACCAAGCAAGAAAAGAGGAGTGACATCCTTTGCAAAAGTGATGTCTTGCGAAGTCAAGTTCTTAAGTATAGCATGGAACTGGCTCAAGTGAGCAAACATAGTCACATTCTCCTTCATGCGGCGCAGATCCATAA
This sequence comes from Lygodium microphyllum, assembly GCF_053477565.2. Taxonomy (NCBI): domain Eukaryota; kingdom Viridiplantae; phylum Streptophyta; class Polypodiopsida; order Schizaeales; family Lygodiaceae; genus Lygodium; species Lygodium microphyllum. Next base: position 115,862,160 of record NC_141147.1, read on the forward strand.
AACAGCCAATACATCTGACTCGCTGGAATTTTCTTGTCATAGAGATTTTTAATCTTTTCCCACAACTGCCATGCACTCTGTTCTTCCTCAAAGACATTATAGTGAACCTCTTCTGTGAGAGACAATACAATAATGGACTTCTATAACTCATCAAGCTCAAGCCATTCCTCATCTGGCATAGTTGTAGGTGGATGCCCGCTTAACCTCAAAGGTTTGATATGCGATTTATGTACCAATACCTACCAAATATGGCTCTTCCAATAAGATTAATTCGTACCATCAAGCTTAGTGATGTTGAAAATAGCATGATCAGTGGATGAACTCGCCATAATGCAGGCTGGAAGATTGTAGACAGTTCAAAACTGCTTGCTGTTTACTGCAGAAAATGGCCAAAAAATCACCAAAATCGAGGAAAAATGGCGAAGAAAGTGGAAACAAAGGTGCTGCCCACCAAGTACTAGTGAAAGTACATCATTTCAATGTGTTTCAGAATGAAAAATCCATGTCAATCCATACATATATACTTGCTGTAATAAATTTCAGATTTCAGTAAAAGAGAGCTAACAGTGCCAAAATCGGATCCCAAGGCAATCAAATACTGCCAAGACTAAAGCCGGCATCATGCGGGCATAGCATAAGCATATGACAATCGATAAGCATGAATCCAATACCCAAGTATGTCATACAAACATCTGCCAGTGAGTAGGCACACTCCCAAGGCAACGGGGCAAAGTTTTACTGCCACTATCAAAACTTGACACAAGTAGGTGTCAGTTCACAAAGATATGGATCCAAAACTGAGACTTAGCTCATAAGCATACAGTGAACCAAGACATATGATGTATCATCCCAAAAGGTAAGAAGTCCCAAAGTCTCAAGTGTCTATAATAATTGCTCAATAGCATGTAACAGCTCAATGCATAAAAGTACCACTTGCTCAATGTCTGATAAGTGTTTAAGAATGCTCCCACTAGCAAAAAGCTGTATATACAAGCTCAAGAGCTCAAGCCAAGGCAAGACACAGTGCCAATGACATAAGTCCAAGACAATACATCAATAGTACATCCCGAACATGTAGGCGATAGAGCATCCGTATGTAGCATCCATAAGCATGTAAGACATCAAGTACATCCCAAGATACAACTCTGGCAAGCCAATAAATAGCTCAAGTAAGCTCCGAAAATCCAAGGTCAAGCCGGGCTCCAGTAGCAATAGGCTCCAAACAATGTAACTAGCATGTAGTAATGGCATAGGCTAAGCATGTCAAGACCCGTCAGACATAAGCAACATACATGCCATAAGTACATCCAAGACGGAGCATCCAAATGCTTTGCAAAGTGAGCTCAAGCTCAACCAATGATCCCGGATCAAAACCAAGGTCTATGTCGAGCCCCAAGTGTCAATACATCACCATATATGTCCGAAACATAGCCCGAAAAGCATAGGCATAAGTATACATGAGTAAAATGACTTCAGCCCAACTGTGTACAGCGGTGATTTACTGTTCAAAACTGAGAATTTCAGCACCAAAATCAGCTCCAAATGGTTGCCAAACAATAGACATACATTCCCCTAACATCCGGGCATCAAACGAGACCAACCGAGCATCAAATGATAATGCCAAACAAGCTTGAATGAATCTATTAGGTTGTCTAGTAGCCCTAGACGACCTCCTAACCCAATGATCATTATTTGCTGGCTTTTGAGACATCAAATGTCAATGTAACACTGTCATAAAATGCATGTGGACTATTATGATAGTCCCAAAACAGTGTTGAATCAGTCGAAATGCTATGCCAACACATCAACCATCAAAACCAAGTATCAAAGCATGTTCATATGCCCAAAATGGAGCCTTTCTAAGTGCCAATGGAGGGGGAGAGCTGTTGTTGTGACTGTCAATGCTGAAGACACATATGGGAGGGCTGCGTGATTCCGCCAATTGTAAATGCTAGTCCTGGGGCTGCAAAAAATGGTGACCAAGCTTCGGAGGGGTCCGGTTAAAGCCAAGGAAGGCCTCAAACAAGCTCCAAAATATCTTATTCAAAGGCAAGTGAGATATGAAGCAAGAGAGCTTCAATGGTGGCTGCCCCAATCTTGTTTACAGCTTGTGAAACCTGAGAATTGAAGTAAACCCTGAAGAAAATGATCAAATACCTCTGATGTAATGCCCTGAAGGTGCCCAACAATGCCAGGAATGTGCTCAGGAAGCTGGGGAGTGACGGGAGCTCGAAGGAGTCAGATATGGCTGCCGGAAAGGTGCTCGAGAAGCCGGGGAGTGACGGGAGCTTGAAGGAGTCGGATATGGCTGCCAAGAAGGAGACCCAATGCAAGTAGGGAGTCAATGGGATGCTGAGAATGCCACAAACCAAGCTCAAGAGTCGGAAAGTAAAGCTCTAATACTAGTTGAAAGGAAGCGACGGATCGAAGGTTGGACTCGAGAGCTATGGCGAGAGAGCAAGAGCAAGAAAGGGAGAGACTAGAAATGGGAACTCCAACAGTCACAATGTGTGACCGGGCCTTCCTTTATTCAAACTGTCACTAAAAGAATAAAGAATAAAGTGACGGTGACGGGCGCCCGCCACCTACAGTGTGCAGTGGCAGCGACTGTCAGTGTAGTAATACAGGCGGCTAGGCAGAGGCGCCTTTACCCCTAACACTGCTTGATAAGGTTGTATCTTCCATGGGGCATTTGTTTTGGTAGTGTGGACCCCCGCATCTAAAGCATTTGATCCCGATGGAAGGGCCTGGGGGTCTCCACCATGTTGTATTTGATCCTATGGGTCCATATGATGCACTGGGGGTTGGCTTGTAATAGTTGTTTCCCCATCTTCCTACTGCTCCTCTTGGTACCAATGCGGTTTGCGACACGGCCGTTGTAATGTTGGGGGTTTGGCTCCTTGTGTCCGTGAATGGCCCTCTAGGGGCATTGGGCCTCTGGTTTCATCAGTTGTTGTTGTTGAAGTTGGTGTTGAACCTGCTTTGGTTCCCCTGGGCTGTTCTCTTGCCTTCTAGGTCCACTAGTCTTTCGGCCATTCTCATGGCTTCTACTAAGCTTGTTGGTTCTTGTCTCTCCACATCTCTTCTAGCCCATTCTTGCATCCCAAAAAAAAATCCATGCAATTTGGTGTCCGTATCCATGTTTGGTAGTTGCATCATAATCAGCCTATATTTGCTGACGTATTCTTTCATATTCCCTTGTGTTTGTTTGAGGTTCCTCCATTCATCTCTCACTTTGAATTTCTCCATCTTTGGAATGAAGTAGTATTTCAGTTCTTCCTGGAGTTCTTCCCATGAAAAGATGGTGTGGCCTTGCTCTTGCCCCAATAGGTACCAATTGGCATCGTCCTCCTCCAAGTAAATGGCTGCCACTTCTACCTTTCTATCTTCGGCTATTCGGGAATACTTCAAATACCTGTCCACCTTTGCGATCCACTTCTTCAGGACCAACCCTTCTCTCTCTCCTTTGTACTTCAGCTATTTGGGAATACTTCAAATATCTGTCCACCTTTGCGATCCACTTCTTCAGGACCAACCCTTCTGTCTCTCCTTTGTACTTGGCTGGTTGGGGCATCTTGAATTTTCCATAGTCATCTTCTGAGCTGTCACTATCTTCCTCTTCCCTTTGATTGTGCTTCTTCTTCTTCTTCTTGTTTCCTGTTTCTACTACCTTCTCTTCTCTTTCCTTGTGTCTTGCGCTCTCCTAAATGTCTCCTCTCTACCCATTCTATCCATCTCCTCTTGCATTTTGTGTCTTTTCTCCTCTTCTTGTTGTTGTAACACCCATTCTCTATAGCCCTGCTCTACTTTTAGTTTTCTCCTCCTTTCCTCTTCCTCTTCCTTCATCTGCATGTTCCTCCATATTGACTTTAGCATGCCTGACATGCCCTCCAATTGCCTTTCCAGTCCGATTACCGTCTTCTCTTGGGCTACTCTCCATTCTTGCCCTCTACTCTTCTTCCTCTCCTCCATTGTTGGGACGATGACATTCTTCCTTTCATCCTCCATGTGGTCGGCGCGAGGAAGCTGCGATGTGGTCAGTGGTGTTGTCGGCGTGGGGAAGTTGCGATGTGGTCGGTGGTGTTGTCGGTGCGGGGAAGTCGCGTCTCGCTTGTGGTGGTAGTGGTGGTGCCGCGGGGAAGCTGCGTCACGTCTTTAGATGGTGGGTGGTGTAGGGGTTGGAATGTCATGCTGGGGCCGACACGACAGGGTCGTTGCGATGGGGGTCGTCGCGACGCGGGGCGTCACGATGCAGGGCGTCGCAACACAAGATGTCACGACGTGGGTCGTTACGACTTCGTTCTCTTTGGGGCACTGGATCTTATCTCCTGCTTCCGTGAGCACTCCTTCACTCTGAGCAAGAGTTGCTCTGATACCAAGTGTGATGCACCTGCACTCGTTACGTATTCAACACGGCACATAATAACACAATATGTGAGCTCAAGGTATACTCTTGTATTATTCAATCCAAAAAGCGGGACAACATAGACACATCCCAGGACTACACCCTTGTGACATCGCACATAAGAGGGTTCACCACTGGGCATATGTAATCACATGTAGTGCGAAAACAAGGCAAGGCTTTGAGTCACTACTACTCCTTATATAGGTGTTTTCGATGATAACGACATGGTATAGCTACAAAGCCCTTACACACCCCCAACCCCCCTCGATATTAACCCACTCAACACAATGTTGTGGAGAGCAAGAGGCTACTTGATAAAATAACAAGTTGAGTGACCATTGGAAGGCTCAAGCCATTCACCATGTAGAAGTATAGTAGCTTCTTAAAAATTTCGACCATCTTAAAGCATTTTTTGGAGTTTTGGATAAAAGTGCAAGAAACATGTTTATATTACATTAAATAAACACATGGAAAAGTTATACTTTTTCATAATGTATCCCATTGGATACAAGGACCACAATCAAGTGAACTAGGTTGAGCACATAATGTTTTAGAAAGCATTGTGAAAGGAAAGTCTCTAAACATAAACTATAAAGTTCATTTGCCAACATATAACTTATCCTACCTTTCCTTCTCTTTGCCCTTTAGTATAATTATAATTCCCTCATAATTTTATGCATGATTTGAATAACATTATCATGAATGTTTAACATCACGTAGAGAAGTTACATATACATGCGAGTATGTAAAATCAAGTAAATAAACACATGTGAAAGCTATAAATTTTCACGCAGTATCCCATTGCCTATGAGGACCACAATCAAGTGAAGTTGGTTGAGTAGATAATGTTTTAGAAAGCATTGAAAAAGGAAGTCTCTAAACATCCTCCTTAGTCTATTCCTTATTGTCCTCACCATTTGAATAGCATTACATGACGGGTCAACATCATGCAAGAACTTACATATACATGAATGTAAGTTCTCTACATGAATAACAATATCATGAATGGTTAACATTCATGTAGAGAACTTTAAACATGATCTTAGGCAACTTACATGTACACGAGTGAATGCAAAATTCATTGACATCTTTACAACATTGTGTTGGGATTCATCTATGAAATCCTTGTATTGTTCGAGGTTTTGGGTGTCATTTGATGTCCAAAATGCTGATGATGGCCTCCAGATTGTTTGGGATGCCAATGGCAAAGGTATATAGGGGCTACATTGTTACAAATTACAGAAAGTATTAATATAGGAAAACTCACATTTTAAACTTAACAATAGTCTCATTTGGCTCAATGGCAAGATTGTTATTCCCTCTTATTCTCAATTCAAGCTAAAAATTATAGAGGAGATATATTCTTCACCTATAGGTGGACACTTAGGTGTGTTGAAGACCTATGATAAAATTATCAAAAGCTCTTGCTAGAAGGGATTTTGAATGAAGGATTATGTAATGAAGTGCATTTTATGCCAATAGGATAAGGACAACACTCATAAGGCAAGTGGGTTATTGCAACCATTTCCCATTCCTAAAGGAAAGTGGACATTTATACCTATGGATTTTATTACTGGCTTGCCTATGACTAAAACAAGATGGAATTGTATCTATGTGTTGATGGATAGACTCATCAAAGCAACCCATTTTACTCCCATGAACACACAATTCACTACATCACATGTGGCTAATCAGTTCATGGAGCATATATTTAAGTTACATGGATTTCCACATGTGATTGTGCATGATAGGGATTGAAAGTTCATGAGGAAATTTTGGTAGGGAGGATTCAGCTCCATGGATACTAAGTTGGCTCCCTCTATGGCCTATCGTCCATCATAGAGTAATGGGAAGATAGAATGGATCAAGAACTGGCTAGCGACCTATCTTTGACATTTTTGTCATGATGTATAACATGCGTGGGACTCCTAGTTACACTCAACCAAGTTTACTTATAATAATTCTACCCATGCCAATATTGGAATTTCTTCCTTTGAGGCCTTGTACGGCTATAAAGTACCCCTTTCCAAAGTTCTTTTCAATGAGAAGATAAACCCTCATGGGAAAGAGGAGTTAGAGAGGATGCAAATCCTTCTTCAATAGTGCAAATTGAATCTTAGGAAAGCTGAAGAGCAAATGAAGATGTATGTTTAATGTGGAATGATTAATATTAATGAGGCAAGAAATATGTACAATGCCATAAGAGGAAACTTCAAGGTCACAACTAAAAGAGGAAGACCTTGTGCACAGATCGGATGCTGTATGCTCACGTAGTGAGCGTCAGAAGGTCCTCAAGAACAAAAGAACTCTACTTTTTGCACAAAACTCAAGGTAGAAAGCATGCACGACATGAACAAGAGACCAATTGGGTATAATCTCCACCCATGCCTTGTGTGAGCGCTCCACAAAGCATGTATTTTATGTATTAATCATCTTCAAGCTCAAATAATAGCTCAAATTGCAAAATAGCACGCTTTTGGCTTTTGAGTTTGCTTTAGTACAAAATAGAAATAAAACTAATGGGCGGGCACCCAAAAAGTCAGGCATACCCAATACAATGTCCAAATACAAATATCACAATCATGTGTCCATACACATACAAAACAATAAATAAGTATCCAACGCCTTAATAAATAGGTGCGACACATTGAACTAATAGCATACATGTGATGGAAAGAGGGAGAAGAAGTGGGTTATGTGGGAGTAAAGGGGTTAGAAGGGGGGGGGGGGGGGGCGCAAAGGGAAGATAAGGGGGATGTCGGACGTAGAGAGAGGCGTGCACATTCCCCCTAGAGAGAGGCCAAAAAAAAAGTGCAGTTTGAAAAGGGATGAGCACGGGCCGCATTTTGAAATCCTTTATTTTAAAAACAGAAAGGAAAAACGGGATGTGAAGGAAAAATAATAGAATTGTCACCAACGTTTATTCCGGAGTTCTGAGCCATCGTCGCCAACGTCTCTCTCTTTTTTTCGTCTGTCTACCTGCAGCTGTGGAGCGGTCCTCTCCTGTGTAATTTCCTCGCCATCTCCAAGAAACTCCCCGTTTCCCTTCGCAAAATACTATCTCCTTCACCGGCCTTCGGCTCTCACGGTAACAATGTTTCTGATCGGCTTTCTCAGTTCTTGCTTGTGTTTGGTTTTTGCTTCTTTGTCTGCATCCATGTGTCTCCTACACTTTTGATTCTCTCTCTTTGTGTTTTTGGATTTTTTCAACTCTTTTGGTGTGCTGCTGCATCAGTGCAATCATCGCATTCTTAAGTAGCAGAGAAGCCCAATGGAAAGATTTTATTTATTTATTTTTCTGTGTTGCTTATCAGTCGTACTTTTACATGGCCGTGTGCGTGTTTTAGGTATGGTGCTGCAGAAGTGAAGGCATCACTTAAAATTTTTTTTCAGAGGAGAAAGCATCACTTATTTTGTACCGGAAGCTCAGTGGAAAGTGGTTTTGTCAATCGTACTCTTACATGCATGCGTCCATGCGCACGACCATGCACAGAGACAGACATGCATGTAGAGAGAGAGAGAGAGAGAGAGAGAGAGAGAGAGAGAGAGAGAGAGTATTGCACAGTTGATTCTTTCTTATACAAGTACTATCACGGGAAAAGAGAGAGAGAGAGAGAGAGAGAGAGAGAGAGAGAGAGAGAGAGAGAGAGAGAGAGAGAGAGAGAGAGAGAGAGAGTTGTAGCTTGTGCTCTCAGGGAGGGAGGGGAGCATAAGGAGATCAGATTATTGTATAGTTGAGTATTACTTGATGCTCTCTTATACAAGTACTGTCATGGGAAATGAATAGAGAGTGTTTGGAATGAAGAAGAGAGAGCTGGGAAATGAAAAAGACAGAGAGAGTTGTATCTTGTGCTCTCAGGGAGGGAGGGAGCATTTGATGTTGGAAATGTGATGTCATTGATTCTTTGCTCAGATGGTTCTTTCACATTGCATTAGAACTCTCCCTATCATAAGCGATGCATACGATGTTTGGTTACTCCTTGGAGTCTATAAATACACACAATCATGCTATTGTGTCTCGCGATTATTTTGTTGTGTCAAGCTGGAACATGGTAGACTGCTCACGACTTGTTTGATGTACTAGTAGCTTATTGAAGTTATGCAGCTTACACATTCAGGTGCTGATTATCTGACCAAATGCTTGACACAGGTCTACAGAAGTGCAATGGAGAATTTGATAGGTGTTGTCAACAGAATACAAAGGGCTTGCACAGTCTTGGGTGATTATGGTGGTGACAATGCTCTGCCCACCCTATGGGAGTCACTCCCTTCAGTGGTGGTGGTTGGTGGCCAGGTTCATATCTTACTGTATTATATTAGTTTGTCACATATACTTTGGATTCCATGAAGATTCTGTTTGGATTAGCATTTGTTAGGTGCCAGATCAACAAATTGTTTTTCATTTTTCATCATCAATGTGCAGCAGATTACTTAGCTTTAGTAGCACTTAGCTTGATTCAAACAAGGGTCTCCAGAAATTCAACAATATTGTTCAGATTTATATAGCATGCACTCAAGCTTTCTCTAAATTTGAAGTTTCCTGTTATCATTCATGTAGAGCTTCCTGCTATCTTTTATGTAGAGTTCAGGCAAGTCCTCTGTACTGGAAAGCATAGTAGGAAGGGATTTTCTGCCTCGAGGCTCAGGTATGTCCAGATTTTGTACTGTCATTGGATGTATATACAAGATACACTTTTTGCTGCAGGGGCACACTACTGACTGCCAACTTATGATTTCAGGAATTGTGACCCGAAGGCCTCTTGTTTTGCAATTGCACAAAGTGGAAGATGGTCCAGAATACGGAGAGTTTCTCCATTTGCCTAAGAAGAGGTTCACTGATTTTGGTGTGTGATCTCCAACCTTGGTTAATCTATAGCAGTGTCATAGATAGACTTGCCATTAAATTGTTTGTGAGAATACAAATGAATTGTTTAACCTAGTGTCCACAATACTTTTTCAGATGTTACAGCTGAAATTTAAGATAATGGAGTATATTGTATATTGTTTGGGACATCACAGGTGCCATTAGGAAAGAAATTCAAGATGAAACTGACAGAGTAACTGGAAGAAATAAGCAAATATCACCTGTTCCAATTCATCTAAGCATCTCTTCACAAAATGGTGAGTTTTTATGCTGCTTTGAAAATATTGCTTCTTTATGTGGTTTCTAGAAAAGTTGTCAGGCAGACAAGGAATGCCTGTTGAAGAGCTTTGTTTACTTTTGTACTGATGGCTATCGAAGAAGGCAATCTAGTGGAAATCCAAACATCATAAATAGGAGAAGCCGCTGAGAGGGCTTGAAGGGGTCTTGACTGGAACGTTTGAATAAATGAAATGTTGGTATATTGTCTGTGAAGGCCCGTGCTTCTGTTAAATGTGGCAAGGAATCTAATCTATCTAGAAGGGATAGTGTGATTTAATTTACGTCAATTTTGAGAGTTTCTTATGAGCCCTGATGTAATCAACAGCTAGCATCTTTGTTGGATTCTCTCTATGCACTGAGCTGAAGAAAAATTTTGATGCCACTTCTGTCTACATGTATGGTTAATGCAAGGCCATGGTGATTAGCTGCAATGCTGTGCATGCTATTCTTTTAGATAACTTTTCTGCTTGTGTTGCTTAGAGGGTGGAAACAGTTAAAATTGTTTGGTGTAGTGGTGTTCAGTTGTATGTTGTGCTCTACATTCTTTTGGCAAGGGCTTGTTTGCTTTTCGATGAGTGGCTAGGTGCGGAAATTTCGTACGATCATTCTAATGTGTATAGTTTTGTCTGCATGCAAGTAGCTAATTCTTTTGTTTTCTTCATACAGTTGTGAATTTGACCCTTATTGATTTGCCTGGCTTGACGAAAGTTGCAGTTGGTAAGAGCTCGAACTCTGTCTTATGTACTCATGTACAGTTGCTGGAGAAATATTCATAATAGTTTTTCTGCAGAGGGACAACCTGAAAGCATCGTTGCTGACATTGAGAACATGGTTCGTTCTTATGTTGAAAAGGTACTGTCAGAGGAATATGTCTGCTTTTTGCATTTCTCTGGGTCATTCATTACTGATTTTATGGATCCAGGGACGGTGTATTCACCTTTTGTTGATAGAGGGATGTGCCTAGGATATTTGTCCATTATGATTGGAACATGGCCCACTCTGGAATTTGGCTTGTGCATTTATTTGATCAAAAGAGGTTCTCCCAGTTTTGATCTCTAGAATACAAATGTGGGCAAGGGAATTTGAATCACATTTGCCTGCTGTGTAGCACTCCTGAACTTGTTCTTATCTTCAAGTTTGATTGTGCATTAAAAGAGGCTCTCATTCTATCTGTAGAAAACAAATGTGTGCAAGGTATTCTAATCATACAGATGTTGCATGGAGAAAATCACTCTATGGTAGATGACCTTATCCGCTTTATTGCTTAGCTTTGACACATGGCAAATAGTTCAATATTAGGGTCTCTTGAATGTAGATATTTGATATTGCATCCTTATGCCTTATTAACTGGCTGCTCAGCATATGTAAGGCCGAAGTGAGAAGTGTAAACTCATCCCAACCATTATTGTTAGAATATCAAGAAAGGGTTTTAAGGTTTGGCATCCAAACTGAAGAGCAATGCATTTCCTTTTTAGTGTAAATTAGTTCTTTCAATGCTAAATCTACCATGGAGACATGACAAAAGTGCCATTTCTAACTACTGCATACTCTACCCTACTGCATTTCTCTTATGATAGCTGTTCTCTGGTGTTGTCTTCTTTGCAGCCAAACTCAATCATACTTGCAATTTCACCAGCAAATCAAGACATTGCCACTTCTGATGCTATCAAATTAGCTCGGGAAGTAGACCCTAGCGGTATGTATTATTCTTTACCACACGAATGAGCAGAAAGGAACAGTGATGATGAAAGCCAGCAATGGCATTAATAGTATTTCTGCTATCTGCAGACATAAAATTTTCTCTATCTATGCTCATGGATATTTACTGGATGTGTGTAGGTGAGCGCACGTGGGGAGTGTTGACAAAGTTGGATTTGATGGATAAGGGCACCAATGCTTTGGATGTGAGTTCCTTTACTTATCTTGGTGCAACTTTCCTCTGGTTGTTGGTTGTAACAACTTTGAAGAAAATTTGATCTGGAAAACAAAAAACTATGCAGAAAAGTTTGTGTAACATCCCTTTCTCTGTTGAATGGATGAAATGAATGCACAACCAGGTCAAAGAATAAGATATTGGAAAGTGCATTTGTACATTTTCTTTGTACTTGCGAGTTAATTCCTGTTTCTATGCCTGCTTTGGTACACCTTGCTAGTGTTAATGAGAAGGAATTTCTTATGGAGTTTGCCTCTCCAATGTGCACCTGCTTTAAGGGTTTTGCTGATAGTCAGTGTGGAATGGTAGAAGAAACCATTGTACAGGGTTTATTTACGAAGGATGTGAAAGCCAGCATCCTAGCTCTTTTAATTGTAACTCGTTTCAGGTGCTTGAAGGTCTCCTTGCTAGTTTTAATGAGAAGGAATTTCTTATGGAGTTTGCCTCTCCAATGTGCACCTACTTTAAGGGTTTTGCTGATAGTCAGTGTGGAATGGTAGAAGAAACTATTCTACAGGGTTTATTTATGAAGGATGTGAAAGCCTGCATCCTAGCTCTTTTAATTGTAACTCATTTCAGGTGCTTGAAGGTCATTCATATCGCTTGCAACGCCCTTGGATTGGAGTGGTCAACCGTTCTCAGGCTGATATAAATAGGAATGTTGACATGATAGCTGCAAGACGAAGGGAGCGTGAATATTTTGCAACCAATCCAGATTATAGACACCTGGCCAGCCGAATGGGTTCCGAATATCTGGGCAAAATGCTATCAAAGGCAAGTATCTGAATTTCCTAGGCAGGAAGTCTAATCCTGGTTTCCATTAGCAGTGATGTCACCCCCAGCTTACTTTTAACTTGATTTCAACTTCTCAACTCGTTTTTCAGCATCTTGAATCAGTGATAAAGGCACGGCTTCCTAGTATATTGTCACTGGTGAACAAAAGTATTGATGAACTGGAAGTGGAAATGGATCAGCTAGGAAGACCAGTTGCTGTCGATGCAGGGGTATGGCTTACATTGTCTGTCTTCATATATATGCTGTTTCATCCAAGATTCTTCAGCTTACATGTACAATTTTGCAGGCTCAACTCTACACGATTTTGGAGATTTGCCGAGCTTTTGATCGTGTGTTCAAAGAACATCTTGATGGAGGGTATGCGCACAAGCCTACAAACACTAAAGTCACTTCTTAAAATGTCTATGCTAGTGCAGTAATGTCGCACCCTTTCTTTTATGAAAATACTTTAGCCGGTTGGATATGTAAGGTATTTTGAGTGAAACATGAGAACAACTGCCTCTATGCAACAAGCTCAAACACTGAAGTCACTTTTCTAAACCTCTATGCTAGTGCAGCAATGCCTCATTCTTCTTCTCCAAAAGTAAATTACCCGGGCTGGATATGTTACATTCACAGATATACTTTGAGTGAAACACGAGTAAAATTGCCACTGTGTGAAGAGCCTTGAAACAGGGAAATGGTTGATCCAAGGTACTCCCCTTGTTCTTTGAGTGGTGAAGAAGTCAAAAGGCCTTGAAATGCGCTTTGACAGGTCTTACACCCGGTGGTGCAAGAACCAGGAAATATTTTCTAGCTAGAAAGCTTCTTCATTGTATTTAGCAATCTTAAGAATACTAGGGTTCTCAGAGGCAGGACAGCGAAATGGTTGGTCTTAGGTATTTAGCAATGTTAAGAGTGCTAGGGTTCTCAGAGTCAGGACAGGGAAAGGGTTGGTCTTACGTATACACCTTGCACTTTGAGTGGTGATGCAGTCAAAAAGCCTTGAAATACCTTTGCACCTTGCACTTTGAGTGGTGATGCAGTCAAAAAGCCTTGAAATACCTTTGACGGGTCTTACATCCAGTGACACCTTGCTCTTTGAGTGGTGAAGCAGTCAAAAAGCCTTGAAATACCTTTTGACAGGTCTTACATCCAGTGGTAAGTAAACAGGAAACATTTTCTAGCTGTGAAGCTGTCTTCATTGTAATTGGCAAAGTTAATAGTACTAGAGTTCTCAGAGATAGTCCATTTCTCTTTTCAATTTTGCTGAAGATTAGAACTGAAAGTTGGGCTTGTAGGCAGGAAAATGTCTGGCTGTGTGCCCAAATTCTTCGGGCTTTGCTTTCAAAGTTGCTTTGGTAGGTTAGGTCACTAATGGTCTTTGGTAGGTCTCCTTTAGCTGTCTATTATGGCTTCATTTGCAATATATTGCTGTCCCCTCAAAAGGTTAGCTGTCTATTATGGCATATCATTTGCAATGTATTGCTATCCCCTCAAAAGCTCTGGACTTCCTTCATGAACAGCTCTTTGGTTGGTTTCCAGTAGTTGGAGAAGAATTATCACTAATATAACATTGTTTTCTTTACGGTCCATTTGCTGTAACTTTGTAGGTTTGAGGGAGATATTGTTAGTAGACTTCTGTGTATTTACTTGATGCAGGCGCCCTGGAGGTGACCGAATTTATGGAGTCTTCGACAATCAGCTCCCTGCAGCTTTGAAGAAATTGCCATTTGACAGGCACTTATCATTGCAGAGTGTCCGCAAAATCGTGTCTGAAGCAGATGGTTATCAGCCGCATTTGATAGCCCCAGAGCAAGGTTATAGGAGACTGATTGAGGGTGCTCTTACATACTTCAGGGGTCCTGCTGAAGCAACTGTTGATGCAGTAAGTCCTTCAAAAATAGAGTGAAGTGTCTTATAGCCTCTCTTACAAAATGTTTCTTCCCAGCATAAACAGGCTGCTGATTATGGTTTGGCAGGTCCATTTTGTCTTACGAGAGCTTGTAAGGAAGTCTCTCAGGGAGACTCATGTAAGTGGGCTTCTGTAGGAGGCTATTTATTCTATTAGGACATGATCCAAGGTTCTGGTTTTTGTTCATTCATGATATGTTTTTGATCCCAATCAGGAGCTCAAAAGGTTTCCTACCCTCCAAGCTGAGCTTTCAGCTGCAGCAATTGAGGCTCTTGAGAAGTTTCGTGACGATGGTCGTAAAACAGCTCTACGACTGGTTGATATGGAGGCAAGCTATCTAACTGTGGAGTTCTTTAGACGTCTTCCTCATGAGTTGGACAAAGGTGGGAATCCATCTGCCTCAACAACTGACCGCTATACGGAGGCTCATCTTCGGAGGATCGGTGAGGGAGATTGTTAAATAGTGAAGGGTGTATGATTTGAAACTCAGCAGTGCTGGTCTATAAGTTAAGTGGTTCCTTTCATTTCCAGGCTCCAATGTCTCAGCGTATATTGGCATGGTGTGTGAAACACTTCGGAATTCGATCCCAAAGGTGGTTGTACATTGTCAAGTACGAGAGGCCAAATGTTCTCTGTTGGATCACTTCTATACTCAAGTTGGGAAAAGGGAGGCATGTTCTTTGACCATGTGCATATAGTTCAAAATACGGTCAATTCTCGCTCTTTTCGCATCCAACATAAAGTAAATGTCTATCATAATAAATTCATGTTCTTCTCTCTTCATGCCTAATAAGCAGGGGAAGCAGCTTTCCATATTGTTAGATGAGGATCCAGCTTTGATGGAACGCAGGGCAGCATGTGCAAAGAGGCTTGAGCTGTACAAACATGCACGCGATGAAATTGATGCTGTTGCTTGGGCCAAGTAGACAGACTGATGGGAAAAGACCGATGGGAAATTTCAGATGTATACTGTCCTGTACATGGTTTTTGCAAGTCAGAAGCAGTTTTGCAATAGAGGGAGAGTTCTCAAAGGTCCATGGATCATGACTGATATGATCTAGCAGACTACCAGAAATTTGATAGCTTGGTTTTGGCTCTTACATCAAAGAGCTTTTGTAACTAACCGGCTTTTGGTCAGTGTGATATGAAGAAAAGAATGGTCCATGGACCTATAGTATTGTGATTATAAAGAACTTTGGTAACCTTGTGTAATCAAAGAGACACATAGTATTCTGATTGTAATCTAGCAGACTACCAGAAATTTGATAGCTTGGTTTTGGCTCTTACATCAAAGAGCTTTTGTAACTAACCGGCTTTTGGTCAGTGTGATATGAAGAAAAGAATGGTCCATGGACCTATAGTATTGTGATTATAAAGAACTTTGGTAACCTTGTGTAATCAAAGAGACACATAGTATTCTGATTGTAAATAAATGACACAGTATTCTGATTGTAAATAAATTTTGTAACCTGCTTTGCACATAAACTTGTAAGATTGGTGAGACTGGCAAGGAGAAAAGCTCCGATCCCCTCTCCCCTGCCCCTGGAGTATCGAGAAGGGAAAGTATAAATAAGGTTGAGTTCAGACGAGTGGCGGGAGAGATAACAGGCCCAGGGAGGAGCCTTTTTGTTGCACGCACACTTTGCCTCTGGCTTTACCATTCACACGGAAGAGGTAGAAGGCTGGTCATAGTGAAGGTAAGGTGTGACCCAAAAATTGACTGCACTTGTGGATCAAAATTTCTATGCAATTATCGATGGTGATGAAAAGCACTACAAAGATGTAAGGGAGAGACGAGCAAAGTAGCAGTGACAAGGGAGAGAAGTAAGATGCAACAACTAGAAAAAAATGCAAAGCCGCACTCGTCAAAGGCAAGGAAAGTTGCAAGGGTCCATCAAAAGATTGCCAATGCTACAGGCTATCATTTTGGTGTTCAATACTTTGTTGATAATAATGTGAGTATAGTCAAGGCTAAGAAATACCTTATTGACATTCAAGTCCATGATGAAATTTTCATCCCTATAGCTTCATAAATTAGTACTTCCAAGATTGAACTGGTTTTGTTGAGCTAGGAGTTGGTAGGAATGACCTTTTGAACTATGGGTTTAGAGTTGTTAAGCAAAGGGAGATCTTTAGGTATCTTGGATTAGGTATCTTGGATGTCCCCTGGGAATTGGTTTTTCAATTTCAAAAGGTCATTTAATAAATTAGTACTTACAAGATTGAGCTGGTTTTGTTGAGCTAGGAGTTGGCAGGAATGACCTTTTGAACTATGGGTTTAGAGTTGTTAAGCAAAGGGAGATCTTTAGGTATCTTGGATGTTCCATGGGAATTGGTTTTTCAATTTCAAAAAGTCATTTGGTTTTGCACTAAAGTTGAGATGAAGTAAAGTTTATGGTGCTTAAGGCCATCTCGAGGGATGCAACTTTGTTGGTTTGATGCTACACCTCAATACAAGTTCATGGGAGAGTTGAAAAACTCAACAATAATTATTTGTGGTCTCAAAATGAGAAGCCCTTTGTTGGCTCGACACTACACTTCAATAGAAGTTCATGGGAGAGTTTCAAAACTCAATAATAATTATTTGCCATCTTGATGGATGCAATTTCCCTTTGTTGGTTTGATGCTACACCTCAATAGAAGTTCATGGGAGAGTTGAAAAACTCAACAATAATAATTTGTGGTCTCAAAATGAGAAACCCTTTGTTGGTTTGACACTACACTTCAATAGAAGTTCATGGGAGAGTTGAAAAACTCAACAATAATTATTTGTGGTCTCAAAATGAGAAGAGACTACTACATTAGAGTAGTGCATGCTAATTGATCACAAGGTTGATGGAGGTATAATAGGATTGGAAGAGACTACTACATTAGAGTAGTGCATGCTAATTGATCACAAGGTTGATAGAGGTATAATAGGATTGGAAGATTTACGTGGAAAACCCTAGAAGCCATACTTGGGGTTAGGACCTTTGTGTTGAACTACTAGGACATTGGATTGCTAGAGCCACTATAAAAGGTGGCATATATGGCTCGAGGCAAGACTTTTGGACATGATTTGGAATGGAAGGTGTAAGAAAAGGTTCATTTAAAGATTGCCAATGCCAAAGAGCCATCATTTTGGTGTCCAATTCGGTTGATGGAAGTAATAGGATTGGAGGATTTACATGAAAAGTCCTAGAAGCCGTACTTGGGGTTAGGGAACCACCACCCTTGTCTTGAACTACTAGGACATTGGATTGTTGGAGCCACTATAAAAGGTGGCATTTGGCTTGAGGCAAGATTTTTGGACGGGATTTGGAATGGAAGGTGCAAGAAAAGGTTCATTTAAAAATTGCCAATGCCAAAGAGCCATCATTTTGGTGCCCAATTCTTTCTTTGTTGATGATAATGTGAGCATGGTTAAGGCTAAGAAGAACCTTATAGACATGACAATATTCTCCACGTCCATGATGAATTTTTTGGCCTTTCAACTAAAAAAATCACTACTTACAAGATTGAGTTGGCCTTGTTGAGCTAGGAGTTGTAGGAATGGCCTTTTGAGCTATTAATTTATAGTTGTTAAGCTAAGGAAGGTCTTTAGGTACCTTGGATATCCCTTGGGAGTTGGTTTTTTAATGAGGCAACATGTCATTTAATCAATAACAATTATTTGCAGTCTCAAAATAAGAGGAGACTACATTAGAGTAGTTTAGCTATGCTATTTGCTCATGAAGGTATTGGATTGGAGGATTTGCATGAAAAATCCAACCACCTATTGCTTGGAGTTGTTTAAATGTGTTGGGGAACCCCACCCTAGTGTCGCAAACTACTAGGACATTGGATCACTAGAGCCACTACGAAAGGCAACATATGGCTTGAGGCAAGAGGGTTGGACATGATCAAGAGGGTTGGACATGATCAAGAGGGTTGGACATGATTTGGAATGGATGCCCACCAATCAAGGTGAAACACCATCACAAGGCACAAGCATTAATGGTCCATTAAAGGATTGCCAATGCTAGTGGGCCATCATTTTGGTGTCCAATTCTTTGTTGATGATAATGTGAGCATGGTTAGACCTTATAAACAACCTTTTTCAAGTCCATGATGAATTTTCCATCCTTTTAGCTTCAAAAGTTAGTACTTCCAAGACTGAGCTAGTCTTGTTGAGCTAGGTGTTGGTGCAAGAAGGGCTCATTAAAGGGTTGCACTTCAATAGAAGTTCATGGTAGAGAGTTGAAAAATTCAACAAAAATTATTTGTGGTCTCAAAATGAGAAGAAGAGACTACATTAGATTAGTTTAACTATGCTGATTGCTCAAAAGGTTGAGGGAAGTATTATATTGGAGGATTTGCAAGAAAACTCCTACAAGTTATGCTTTGAGTTGTTTAAACATGTTAGGAAACCACATCCTTATTTTGAACTACCAGGACGTTGAATTGCTAGAGCCACTGCAAAAGGCGGCATATGGCTTGAGGCAAGATGGTTGGACATGATTTGGAATGGGTGTTCAATCAAGTTGAAACACTTTTAGGTTGCATAAACATTATTGTGAGCATGGAATTCAATCCTCTAAGGGAAAAATTGATGTGGAGCTAAATAGGAAGGGTGATCCTCTGCTCTTATACTTAGCACTTGGCTCTCCCCCATTCTTATGTTCCCCTTGTTGCAGTAGTCATGGAAGGCTCGAGGATTTCAAAAGCAATCCATATGAAAGGATTGAGAAAGTGGATTGAAATTTAGGACTAGCAATCACATGCCTTTAGAGATCTAGACCATATTGCTTATGGTCCCCTTGCATCAATCATGGAAGACCCTTAGGATTTCAAAGTACTCCATATGAGTATTGAGGAAGTGGATTGATATTTTGGAATAGGAATCACATGCATTCAAGGATCTGGATTGGATCTAATGGCATTTTGACCTAAATAACAAGGAGATGATATGGATTGTTAGAGTCCTGTAAATTCTAAAAGTGGCTTGGCCCACCTCACCTAATGTAAGAGACCTGCACCCTATCAAGTTTATAAATGGAATTGTAAAAAATAGAGGGATCTAATTAGCCCCTCACCTAAAGTCTTTACATAAGTTTGGTCATTGTGGATGAAGGTTTTCTTGATGGCCAAGATTGGTTCGTGAAAGAACAATTTGAATTTTTTTGACATTTGGTTATCTCCCTCCATCCTCATTCTCTTTTTTCTTTCGTCTTCTCCTTGCTAGTTACTTTCTTGTCTTGCACTTTCTTTGAAGAAGAATCTTCAAAATATATTGGAGATACACAAGAAATCCTATGTCTTTTTTGATCAAAAGACAATGTTGTTGATCCCCATGGAAAGAGTAGTTTATTTCAATATTTCTAAAATTTTTATCTAGTAAGATAAAACTTGGCAAATCAAAGTTGTCATGGGAGCATTGGTTTCTTGGATCACATAATTAAAATAAACATAATTATCAACTATGATTCTCTTTGTATGTATGTTAGTATTATATTCTATGTATACCTCAAGTTTCTCCTCAAGATATCCAAAGAGCTCTTGCAAATTAAAAGGAACATTCAGCATATCCTTGATATACATAAACTTGGATGAGTTTCCTATATTTTGAAGAAAAGTAAAGATTCTATCATCACACGTGTCCTCCAATGCTTCCTGCTCCATTCCTCGAGGGAAAGCTTTCCCTTTGACATTCTAACCTTGCAAAAACTAACAATTGCAAACAAGAAACTCAATTGAGAAATTTTTGTTGACAAATATATTGTGAGATACACATTACAGCCTTTGTCATATGAAATGCAAAATAGAAGACATGTAAGAGAACAACACAAAATGAAACTCGTGTTTCATATGATAATCTTAAAAAAGAATCACTAATTAAGATTTTGTATGAAATGCAAAATTAACTCAGGAAAACATAACATATACAAAAAAACACGTTTCACAATACATCAGCTAGTAATTGAGTTGAAATGATCGCTTACAGGGCTTGATTTGTTGATACTGTGGCACACTAGGTAATGGATTCTATGCTTTTTATTACAATGGGATATAACAGGAATTTTCTTAACTTTGATGGAGATAAGAGAAGATTGCATTTGAAAATGGAAAGCTTATGTGAGATCCTATGCTTCAAAGATTTAGAAAAAGCATTCAATAAATAGAGCTATTGTTGTTGGAACTTATGTCAAAAATGACATTTTTAAAACACAAAAGAGAGGTCTTAAATTTTTACTTTTCAAAAGAAAAATTTTCACATGCACATGAGATTATTTTTGGGATTTGAAAAAAGTGTTCAATAAGACTACGTGCAATCAAAACCACTATTGTTGAGATAACAAGCTCAATATGTGAAGACATTTATGATGGACCATTTGGTTAGATGGGCCTACATGTCTACACTTAGCACATCTGTGGTCATTATGATCCTCACATGGCCACCACTGACTTATCACTTATTACATTTGGTTTGTTTCATCTACTTAACGATCAGCACATTTATAGTGCCAATTGATTAGTATAGTCAATTACACACTATTTGACTTAGTAGGCCACTTTTCTTTACATTGTATCTTATCTGTACCTTGCGTACATTGTATTGTATGTGAAAGACAAAGAAGAAGTCAACAAGAAACCGTTTTGGTCTCCATCTCTTTTCTTTTGTTCTTGAGTGAGCTTCCTCTTGTGTATATGGTATGTGTTTGGTGTACAACTCAAGCAAGTCCCTCTACCACGCGATTCCTGACATGGTATCATAGCAACACCACTAAGAGAGGTTGTTCTTGAAGGTCGAAGTGAAGGAGAAGAAGTAAGGATTCAAGCAAGAAAGCAATAGGTAAGAAGCTCTCCCATTCTTCCACTTTTTCTATTGGATAGTACGTGTGGAGGCATCGAAAGGACAACAAAAATCTAAAATTACTGTGAGATTTGGTATGCGACTAGAGCACTCTATGTTTCGCACATTGGCCCTTTAAGGCTTGATGCTGCTTTTTTGGCCATCTAAAGCTGTTTTGGGCCCTGTTTTACACCCACAAGGTTGCATATAGCAATTTTGGAATATACTACAATTTCAGTTGTGTCGATCGAAAGTGGATGTATAGGTTACATATCTGTAAGTTTTAAGGTATTTGCTAAGAAGAAAACAAAATTATAATATGCAAACAAGTTGTAGATTACATGTACTATTGAGCAGTCATTGAAAGAGGTTACTTGGTGTGTTATTGTGCACTTGTTGTAAAAGATTGAAGAAGACTTGCTTGCTAATTTATGTCAATTTTGTGAACATGGTAGAGAATAGTGGAAACCCCATCATTGAGAAGCTGAAAAAGAACAACTACTATCATGAGTGTGACAAACTTCCTTATTAGAAAAGGTCTCTATTAGTTTATTTCAAGTGAAAGTTAAGTAATCCTACAATTGAAAAATAATTAAAGGTGTGGAAAGAATGGGATGCAAAAGATAAAAAGGTGATGCATTGGCTATCTGTAATCATTGATAATACTATGCTGGGACATATGTGAAATGTAAAAACTTTACATGTAGCCCGGACAATTTTTGAGAATATGTTTTTAGTAAATACAAAGGCACGGAAGATTCAACTCAAGCAAGAGTTGAAGACTTTGAAGAAAGGAAAGATGTATGTAAAGAATTTGGTGAGCTAAGCTACTTTCTTGATATATGGATTTCAAATGTCATGCAGAGAAAGAGTTCAATTGTTATGTATCATGCTTATGGTCTGTGATGATGGTGAATATATGTCAAAGGAGTTTGACAGGTACTTGACTAAGCACGGGATCATGAGAGACAGTTGACATGTGATTATATTTCACAACAAAAATGGAGTGGGTGAACAAATGGAAGCAGCTAAGGCAATGCTAAATGGAGGTAATCAAATATGATGGTATGTCCCAAAGACAGTATGCCTTGGACATATTATCCAATTATGGTATGACAATGTGTAAGCCTCTTTCAATGCTATTAGAGAAAAATGTGAAGTCGAGTGCTAATGTTGGGGATGAGATAGAAGACCCTATTATGTTCAGGATGATAGTAGGGAGTTTGATTTACATGACTAGAATAAGATCAGACTTGAGCTATGTTACCGGCCTTGTTAGTCAGTTTATGCAAATGCCTAGAAAGCCTCATTTAGATGTAGTTAGATGCATATTGAGGTATGTGAAGTCGACTTTGTATTATGGATTTTTTTTTTGAGACAGGTATGGATATACATGTGTTTGGATACATAGATGTAGATAGGGCTGGTAGTATGTCTAATAGAAGATCTAAAATGGATTCATGTTTTCCCTTGGTAGTGTAGCAATTACTTGGAGTAGCAAAATGAATCTATAGTTGCTTTATCGAGCATAGAGGTTAGATATAGAGGTGCTACTATGGTAGCATGTGAAGTGGTATGGCCGCAAAAGTTATTGGGTGATTTAGATGTGCAGGGAGATGGTCAAGTTGCCATTCAATGTGACAATATGAGTAGCATACAATTAGCTAGAAACCCACTATTCCATGCTAAGAAAAAATACATCGAGCTGTATTACCACTTTGTGAGAGAGAGGGTACTTGCAAGAGAGATTGACTTGTAGAGCACACATGATTAGATAGTAGACATTTTCACAAAGGCATTGGGTGTACAGAAGCTTTAAAAATTTTGAAGCTTACTTGGAGTTGCAGAGATATATTTGAGCTTGAGGAGGAGCATTGAGATAGCAAGCTAAACACATGTGGACATTAATGATGGAATGCGTGGTTAGATGGGTTTGCATATCTACACACATGTCGGTGGTCATTATAATCCTCATATGGTGACTAAATTATCACTTATTACATTTGGTTTATTTTGCCTACCTACAACTAGCATAGTTATAGCACCAGTTGATTAGTATAGTCAATTATGCACTATTTGAATTAGTAAGCTACTTTATTTTATGTTGTATCTTATCTAAAATTTGTGTATATTATACTATGTGTGAAAGAAGAAGAAGAAACCAACAAGAAGACGTTTTGGCCTCCATCTCTCTTCTTGTGAGCTTCCTCTTGTATGTATGGCGTGTGTTTGGCATAACAGCTCAAGCAAGTCCCTCCACTATGCGATTCTTGAGACAAATGTAATTAATCATTTTAATGTTATTTTTTTCTTAAGTTGAGACAACCTCTAGCATTTCAACCCAACCTTTTCAATAAAAGCTCATTTTATTCCTTCAAAAGCTCATTTGAAATCTAATAATTTTCCCAACTCTAGCAAGGCTATCTTAGCAAGTCTAAATCATCTAAGCTAGAAATTGCAACAATCACGAGGTATGGGCTAAAATACCTAAGTTTATTAGTGCTTTAAAGCAAACTTGTTGCATAAATGAAACATGATTTTAGTATTCATGTCTCATTTCTTGGCTAGCCCATTATATTTCATTCTTTGATAGAGGACGTTTCCACCCCTACCATATGAAATGTAAATTTTAATGGTTGTAGTTTCCATGCAAGGTTGGTTTCATGTTTCACAAGTTGCTAGAGGAACTCCATAGGACTGTCATGTGAAACAAAAAAGTAGTTGCTTGCATTTGCTTGACCTACCTATTTTTCATGTTCCATAGGTTTTTGTATCAAAGGTTGGATTGATGTTGTGTGAAATGTGATTCTAGTAGATCTCTATTTATTGCATGGCATGGTTTTCACATTTTATATGTCAATGTGGACATGATGGGTTATTGATTGCATTGCTAGGACTATTTTTGGCAGTTGGTGACTTTAGCTATGGCTAGAACAAAAGCCACTATAGAGAAGGAGAACGTTGATCTTAAGAATATTGCTAAAAAAACTCATCATTCTTCCAAGCCATCTAATCACCAACAAAGCATAAGAGAAGATTTTCACCATCTATAAGATGTTTGGGAGAGAGCAGAAAGGCAACAAAGGCTCTTAATAATGTTGTTTCAAAGTTGCCATTCCAAAGGCTAGTTACAGAGATATGTGATAAGTATAGTGTCCATAGTTTTAGGTGGACAAAGAGTGCCCTCAATTACATCCAGGAGGCTATAGAGGACTTCTTGATTGAGTTTTTTAGGATGCATACATCTATGCTGCCTATGCACATAGGTTGACACTTATAGATAAGGATATGATTACCTTAATAAAGTTAAGATATAGATTCTCCAAGGTTCTAGAACCAATTCCTCTTATGGATAAGAACACATACAATATTCTAAACATGCCACCATATAGAAAGAAAAAGAAAGATATGTCCTAAAGTGGAGGATATCACACATGAGAGATATATAAGACTACACGAGAGGGAGGAAAATGTTGCAGTGGAACAAGCAAAGAAATCGAGGGAGCAAAAGAGGAAGAAAACAGAAGAAAATGATATAGAGCAACTAGAAGCACTAGAGGATGAGCTATTCATGCTTGAGGGGGTTAATCGAGTAGATTTCAATGTGTATTGCTTCTTACTTGGTGACATAAGCAAGAGAAATAACATTGTTTGCTTTGGACTAAGAATGTATTTAGATCATCAAGGATAAAAGGAGATAAGTAAATGACTGTATTCTTCTTTGCTGGTTTGAGATATGACATGTCTAAATTTGTATATTCTTAAGAATGATATTTTTCTAGCAATAATTTTTTCCCTATATACTCACTATCTTATGGCTTTTACTAGGTGTATGATACGTGAATTCTCTTTCAACATAAGACAAAAAATTGAGATTGATCCTTCAATCTCCCATTATATGAGGCTAAATGAGCTTGAAACAAATGGATTTGATCATTAGCTCAATCAAATTGATTTTGATACTTTAGAGCTTGCATTAATTCTATATCATGAAAAGTAAGTAGTTTACATTAATTGATTTAGAGCTTGCATTAATTCTATATCATGAAAAGTAAGTAGTTTGGTATTTTGTCTAATTTTAAGAGAGTTTATGATAATAATTTATTTACCTATGATTATTTCGAGATTTCATTGGAGCTTGATTGTCATAGATCATTGCATTGATGAGCATTATTTTGTAGTCAATTCTTTAAAAGGAATCCATGAAAATGCTAAGATGTAAGTTGAATAATCCAATTCTCCTTGATCATTTGAACTTTTATTTGTTGTAAGTACTCTAGATTTTTATTTTTTTGATATAGAGGTGAATAAAGATAAACTAAAGTACTATAGAAAAAGCCTCATATGCCTTCTAATCTACTTGCACAAATGGAGCATAGAAAAGTTGTGGTAAGTTTTTAATCAAATGTATCAAGATAGTTGATTCTATAAACTACCATAAGTTGCATAATTTTTAGATGTTGTTGTTTGTAGAGCCCTCATCAAAATGATAATCAGTCTTATGGTTGGATGGTAATTGCAAATGCTAGAAAATTGGTTAAGTTTATTTATCTTATTGATGATAAACTTATAAAGGTAATGTGAAAGATGTTTAACTTTAAGATATACTTTTACTCAAAAGATAGTGCATTGCAATATAACACTGAACTAACACTCTTTTCTTTCAAATATATGATATTTTTCCAAGGATCATTACAATAATAAGCATATTTGATATGTACAAGAAAAGCTTTTCAGATACATAATTGTCAATTGCATACAAGAAGGAGACAAGGGGGCCATAGAAAGTATGAAAGTAGAGAAGGAAGGAGATATGCTCACAACACCTAAGAAAAAGAACTCCTAAAAATAATGTTTCTCACAAAAAAGCTTTTGTATATTGTCTTGTAAGGTCATAATAATGTCCTCATTGAGGCAAACATCAAGTTCCACTATAGAATCTTTGCTAAAATCCTCAAAATTCTAATCCAAATCGACTAGAGTATCACCAACATAATGCTATCTATTGTAATGAAGGCTGAGGATGAGATCAAAATCATCAAATAATAATTTATTAGTTTCATCAAGTGTCAACTTGTCAACCTATCTAGAATCAACTCATCAACCGAGGCCTAATTGGTCAAGTCACCAACCTATCAATTGTCGATTGCCAACTTGTCAACTATCAACTTGCCAATAAGCTTGTCAAGTTATCAACTCATTAACTTTCCAGTAAGCTTATCAATAAGGAAAATCATCGATTGTTGACCAACTCAGTGGGACATAAACCTATCAGCTTGATACTTGTCAAAACATAAACTTAGCAAATTATCAACTTGTTAGCTTATCAATTGTCAACTCATCAGTTATCAACTTATTGACACACAAAACCTATCAACTTGTAACACAAGGAAACTTATCAACTTGTCAAGACACAAAGTTGTCAACTTATTGAAACTTGTTACAACTAATTGATACATAAACTACCTCACTTGCATACACATAGTCGATAATGGCTCACTTGGGGTTTAGGACTTGCATTGTTGACCTTGGTACTATGCATAATGTTGACCTTACTGCTATGACATAATCATAAGAAGTTGTGTGATGTGCAAGAGAGAGTCCTATATATAAGCATTGTTTGTGCAAGTTGAAACAAAACTATAAAATTGACCAGTTCCTTTTATAATCATGAATTGTATTTCAAAGAAAGCAAACATCTTGAGGTTATGAGCGAGCTCTTTTTGACAACAGCAAGTTTTATTCCATATAGTTCACTTGGTCCTCTTTTTCTTTTGGGCATATATCAAGTACCAATGTTACTTCTCCATTACCACCACTGCCGCCGCCACCACCACCACCACCACCACCACCACCACCACCACCACCACCACCACCATCATGACATATTACTCTCCCCCTCCTCATTAGAACCACAACCAATTCTCCTCTCTTTCTCCTCATATGTTGGGGATCAACCATCCATCGATATCTCTCCCCTCAATAACATCACCACCATTAGCACCCCATTACATCACCACATCTTACTCTCCTCCTCCTCATAAGATGTGAGATTTTGGCAACTTACTAAATCCATTCAAGTGCACTAAATAGATAATCTTCCACGTGTTCATAGAGGTAAGTGCATCAAAGTAATATAATGCTTTCAAGTTACAAAATTTTAAAATAATATATTTTAATTATCATTGTGCTCGAAACTAAAAAAACTTATTGATATAACCGAATTCCCTCACATACTATGACTCTATCCACAATGTGACTTCTCACTAATAGGCATCATGCTCTTACTAAGAGTAACACAATCCACTTGAAAGCATGATTCACTTATAGATGGGAAAGGTCTCTTAAGAGCCTTTCCAAGAGCAAAATGAGAACCACTCATAGGATGCTCATCCACACTTGTATTCCCAATGATTCTATCAAATTTTCCTTCATAGCCACCTATCATGGAAGTGTTGCAAGCCTTATTGGGACTTGCTTGGCTTGGAACCTTTCCACCTGCCAAGGCAATCATGCATCTAACAGTTGCCATCCTAGCAACTAGACTGCATGTCTCTTCATAATCTATGCCATATGTTTGAGCATAGCCCTTATACCTACTAACGGAATCATCTGCGTTATGCTTGACTTTGTAAATCCACTTATAGCCAATAGCTTTCTTACCCTTAGGCAAGGGTACCAAATCCCAAGTCTTATTGGCTTCTAATGCAGCCATCTCCTCATCCATTGCTGCATCCCAACGAGCATGACCAACAACATCCTCAAAAAAAGTGGGCTCAACATCCTCAACTACCTTCACCATATAATCATAATGGTGAGATGAATAACCTTCAAAACCAAATATTTTAATAGGGTATCTGACCCTGCTAGACCTGTGTACCACCGGATCACTCAATGAAGCCTTTACATTACTATGTGCTCTCTGTACACCTGGTGTCCTGACTGAAGGAATACCAAGCTCACCATCCAAACTCTCTGAACCACTAGAATCTCCATCAAGTCCCAAATCACTAGTAGATGCATCATTAACATCCAACACTTTCTTCTTTCCTTTGTCTTTGCCTGCAACACTTATAGATCCACTTGAAGATGTGGGGCTACTCCTTAGTCTCCTAGACCAAGGGCTCACCATAGGTGTACTACCAAATGATGTTTCTGGTTCACTAAGACTCCGTGAATCTTGCTTTTCTTTCTGTACATAGCTATCATGATCATTATCATAATCTAATACATCATTGGCAAGTGCATACCAACTACTCATCTCATAAAAAATAACATCCCTGCTCACTTTGAACTCACTTGTGACAAGGTTATAACAACGATATCCTTTCTGCTCTAAAGAGTATCCAATAAAAATACATTTTCAGCCTTTGGATCAAGATTTGTCCATAGCTCATTAGGCACATGAACATATGCAACGCAACCAAATACCTTTAAGTGTGATACGTTGGGCTTCTTGCCTGTAAAGCATTCTTTGGGGGTCATCCCATGAACTCTAGTCGTGGGAGTTCTATTCATAATATAGATAGTAGTATGACCAAATTTAGACCAAAAATATTTTGGCATATTCTTTTCTACCATCAATGCCCGTGCAACTTCTATAATATGCCTATTTTTTCTTTCTGCAACCCCATTTTGTTGTGGGGTATACCTGCAACAAGTGAATGCCTCTTTATCCCATGAGTCCTCAAGAAGGAACTAAACTTATTATATAGGTACTCTCCCCCTCCTTCTGATCTCAAGCACTTAACTTTCAAGCTTATTTCTATTTCAACAGTTGCCTTGAAAGATTTAAAGTGCTCAAATACATCAGTCTTTTCCTTCATGAAATATACCTATATCTTCCTTGAACAATCAATGTGACAAAGTATTTGCTGCCACCAAGAGATACATTCTGTGCAGGCCCCCAAACATCTGTATGCACTATATCAAGTGTATTTCTGCTTACTTCTCTATCATGCGAAAAGGGTTGTCTTACCTACTTACCAAATTGGCATGCTTCACAGACTTTATGAAATTTTGCAACTCTAAAAGAAGGCAACCCTCTAACCAACCCTTTGGATTGCATTAATTTTAGCCTTTGCACATTTGCACGTCCAATATGTTTATGCCTATTTCAATGTCTGCAACCACTCATTTTCCTTTAGCATACATAGTAGCATCCATTGTAGAAATTCCAGCATCTAAAGTGAATATGCGGTCAACTCTACTTCCTTTTGTACCAATCTACACTTATCATTGAAGTCTTCTACAAAACAACCTTTGCTCAACCATTTGTCTAATAGACACTAGATTCTTTATGATTGATGGCACATATAATACATCTGTCAAACTCTTTGTCTGGTCATCATACAAAAACAAGGGAACCTTTCCAATGTGTGAAATTGGGTGGCATGAATCATCACCCTTCTGCACATAACTTGGATTTTGTAAGTCCTGCATCTCTCCAAACCATTCAACACGATTGGTCATATGATTAGATGCACTTGACTCAACATACCATACATAATCATGTGTCCCCTTTCCTATAACTGCATTCATCATATGTTGCATAATAAAAAAACGCTCATTTGTGTCTTCATTCTATCGTGAAGACGATGCATAGTTTCCTTGCTGCAATTTACCACTATGAATATCATCCTTCTTAGCATAACAATGGGCTGCAATACGACCTATTTTTCCACAATAATGGCAAACAATAGTAGAATTTCCACAACCTCTCTTCTGCCATCCACCTCTTCCTCTAGAGCTCCCCCTTCCTCTAAAGTTTCCTTGGCCTCTTGAAACCTGTATTTCACCAAATTGCTTATTGAACTTGTTTTGCTAGTTATTGCTAGCGCGTCCCATACCATGACCTCTCGAAGAGGATCTACCACGTCCCCTTCCTAAGCTTGAGTAAAATGCTTGGACTTGTTTATGATTTCTTTTAGATGAGTCACCCTACATATTGATTTCTTTAGTAATCACGAGAGAGATCAGCTCATCAAAATCTGGAAATGGCTTCCATACATAAAAGTGACAAATGATTTTCATGCCTTCTCATTATTAAGGCCACTCAAAGTGGATACAACTAGATCATCATCATCAAGCATTGCATCAATTGTTGGTAAAACATCTGCAATGCTCCTCACCTTTAAAACATACTCATTGACAGACATGGAGAGACTGAATCTCTTCTTGACAGAGTGTCAAGTCTTTGTCCTTCATTCTTGGGTAGACAGCTTTTGTTAGGATTGCATTTGGTTGGATGGGCAGAGAGATGGAAAATATTTCTCTTTTCTCTTTGAGCATCATTGGGCCTTCATTCATGAATGTCTTTATCCGATCCTGAATTTGTTGAATTTCCCTTTCATGTTTCTTCATTTCTGTTTTTATCCAATGATTCCTGGATACATCCTTTGCTTGCGTATTAGCTTCGGAGATAGAGTAGATAGTTCTACCTATCTTAGGAAGTAGGGACAGATCTGCTTGTTTGCCCTTGTTGGGGTAAAAGGCCCTTGGGCCTGCCAGTGTACACTGACTACCCATATTCTTTATTCATATATATGAGATAGTGCAATAAGGCTGTCATATATCATTCTTGACAGCACCTACATTGTGTGTGCTCTTCTCTCATGCATCTTTCTCTTCTCCTTCTCCACTACCATTGCATCCCCTTCAGCTAGTATCAGAGCTTTGGATCAGAGCTTGATCGTGGAACTTGGCCTCTAGCATTACTTCAGCCCAGATTGAAGACATAGAGCTTGGAGCTTCAATGCCAGCCATGGCTTATTCAGCCCAGATTGAAGACATAGAGCTTGGAGCTTCAATGCTAGCCGTGGCTTATTCCTTTGAGGTAAGATTTCATCTCCCGTCTCTCCCTGACCCTCATAGGCTCTTTGCAAGTGTTCCTTGGCTTCATTGGGCACCTTGTATCCCCCCATTTGCCCCCTTATCCTCAAGATAACTAGTAGGCCCCACTATAGCAACTCACATTTTTTTTGGTGCTTGTTTCAAAATCTGGCTTAAAAATCCCATTTTTTTCTTATATATCGGGCATCCGGAATCTGATTTAGGCAAGGTAAGAGTGTAACTTGGGGTTTTGGCATGCTTCAGATGCAATGGCGATGTTAAATCTGCCAAATTCTGATCACAGAATGTTCTGCAACATATCTGAGTTGATTTATAACAAGAAAATGTCATGCTCTTAGCTTATGTGATGCTCTCAAGGCTTGGTATTTGATGCCCAAATGCTTTGGGGATGTTTGCCCAATGTTTTGAGATGATTTGGAACTTGGTTTGAGCTTCCATAGCTCGATTTATGCAGGGATTTACTGATGTATATTGTTTGGGCATCAAGGTTTTATTAGGGATGACTTATACATAATGCTCTTTGTTGACATTCGGGTGGATGCTTGGTCATCATGGTTTATGCCCGGATATGCTATTTGAGAGCTATTGAGCCTTGATTTGGATATGGAAACTTCGTTATTGGTTGGGATTTATGCTACCTTAGTTGACAAATTATTTTACCTCCAATTTGGTTATGCCTATGGTCTACGGGTGCTCCCGACTACTCGGAATGATATGCTAATGTATTTGGATGATGCCACTTTGATGTTTATGCTCTCGGATGCTTCTTGAGCAAAGAGTAGAGCTCAATTCTTGGTTCACTGTCATTTTCTTTGTAGTTGGCATTTCATTGACAAGGTTTATGCCATGTGCTACCCATTATGGGATTGATATCTAATGTGGATGCTTTTGCAGTATGGAAGATGTTTGGGCTTGAATCGACTTGCATTCGAGAATTTTGTGGAGTAGTTTGCATTTGGTGGGCTTATCACTTATGCAGCTTGGATGCTATTTGGCCCTTAATTATGGATCTTGGATTTACTTGGATGCAGATACATGTTTGAGAAGTGCTTGCTCCATTGTCTTTGGCAATTCGTTATTGAGATTTCATTGCTCATTGATGCTTGGTTCTTTGTGGGTTACTCCTTGATTAGTGGACTTCTTGACAATGCTTGGGTTTAGTAGTTATGGCTTTCTTGCTTCTATGTTGCCTAGCTTCTATGCTAGTTGGGTTGCTTTTGCCCATACAGGTAAGAGAGAAGTTGCTCTTGATGCTTACCCGGCTATGCACTTTGTCTAATGTCATGTACTTTACAGAGCCACTTATTTGGATGTTGTTGTACAGATATTTGGGCTTTTCCTGGAGCTTGACTCTTGCAGGATTTTTTGCCTCTTTTCAGTCTTGGCTTGACTTGGCTTTTCCCAGATGGCATTATGTACTGCAAAGCTATGCTTATGCATATGGTTATGGGCCGATTTTATGGCTGAAATCCATATGCTCTTATGATAGATGTCTTTTGCTTTATGCTACTATGGTTGGCTATGTCATGTAGTTACCTACAAGATTTGTTCATGTGGGAGCTTCTACATATTTGCTTGATACCTCTATGTTCCATTTTCCATTACAGATGGATGAGTCCTTGCAACAACATGCTTCTACCATTGATGTACTTGCAAACGATTGTCTTGATGAGTAGGTTCCCTCTGTTGGGATAGCCCTACACTCCTTGAGATCTTCAGATGTCTTGGATAGCCCTGTTGATGAGGCTTTAGATGCTTTGTCTTCTTCTTCTTCTACATATGTATGCTTCCATTGTGGGAAGATTGGGCATGTTAAAAGAAAATGTTTCAAATGGATTAGAGAGTAGCAGAGACAGAGACAGGACTCGACATGAGCAGAGAGTTAGAGATATAGGAGATGCAGTGGGTGTTACCACTGTTACTAGTGGTGAGGTACATGTTGTTACCCATGATGATGCAGTTGAGCATGTACTCTTGTCATCTTGTTTCCCTACAACTTACTTGCTCAGTGATCAAGCCTACGCCTTTGATTGGCTTTTGGACTCTATGGCATCTTCTCATGTTGCCCCTCATAGAGCATGGTTCCCTTCTTAGAGGGAGGTTGACAGATGTATTGATTTGGGCCTTGAGCAGACTTATGCTATTGTTGGTACATGGGACATACACCTAGCTTTGCCTAATGGGACTTCTCTTATGCTCAAGGATATTCTACATGTTCCCATGCTCAGTAAGAGCTTGATTTTTGTCAGTCAATTGCATGATGCAGGTTACTTTGTTTCTCTTCAGGATAGGTCACAGAAGATCTGTCGTGGTTGCTTGTTTTAGCTAGAGGTTCTAGAGTTGGTTCTCATTACCTAGTGCATGTCTCTCATGTGGGAGATTCTATGGTTGCAATTATTTGGATACCACATGCATTGTTATGGCATTATCGCCTAGGCCATATGCACCATAGCGAGATAGAGATCTTGTCTCATTCAGACTTTGCTGCCTCCTATGTCACATGCATATCTTGATGCTTGCCTTGATTGTTCTTATGCTTTGGCTCATGGTGATCATGAGAGGCATGATCCTCTAGATCTTGTCCATTGTGCAGTTTATGGACCTATGCCTACCCAGTCACTTGGTGGAGCTTCATATTATGTGACCTTCATGGATCATGCTACCCACTGTGTTTGGGCTTTTCCCTTGGTAGGGATTGAGGATGCTGGAATTATGCTTGATAGGTTTATGGGTTTTGCTGGTTGCAAGCCTAGGTGCTTGCATATGGATTATGAGAGTCATGCTATCTCTCCTAGCTTTCAATCCTATTGTCAGCAGTTTGGCATTGATTTTCTATGCCCACAGTATTACGGGATTGCTCATGGCATGTGCTTGAATCTACAAGCAAAGGTTGCTTCTATGCTTACCACAGCTGGGTTATCTTATGGCTTTTGGATTGAGGCCCTTATGATGGTAGTCTACTTGCTTAATAGGACGTTGTGTCTGAATTCGGATGGTATTACACCACATGAAGCATGGAATGGCATGAGATCCTCCTATGATTACTCGAGGATGTTTAGTTGCCAGACATTTGTATCTATGCTAGATATGGCTATGTCACACAGATGTATCCTCCTTGGTTATGGAGATGGTGACTTTCAGGCTTACAGGTTATGGGATTTGGATGCACAGTAGGTTATATGCAGCTATCATGCTGTCTTTTATGAGATGCAGACATCTCTCAAGCCTCTTGATGCATGTTTAGTGTGCTTTATGGTTGATGCTACAATCATATGTCAGTCTTTTGCTTCATTGAGCCCGCATACTATCTTGAGACCCCTTCTTGGGATGCTGGCCCTTCTTTTATGATTGACTTTGGAGAGTCTATGTGCTCTCAGCTGTCTCCTATGCGCCATGCTGATGCTATGCACTACTCTAATTCTTATGCATTACAGCCTTGCATTCATGAGTTGTGCTTGCTTCATGAGAAGCATTCTTGGATTGCTTTGCTGTATGGAGCCGCGAGATTGCTTATCTCCTGGATGTCATGGACTCGAGGATGCTTGACTCTTCTTTCATAGAGGTTTCCGCTTATTGCATAGCTCGCTTTTCGATTGGGTGTTGGGTGAGATGTCATGATTCCTCACCTTGTCTCTTTTCCTTTTTTCTTTGCTTTTTCTCCCTGGATCATTGGCCTTTTAGTGGGAGGTTGTTGGGGTAAAAGGCCCTTGGGCCTGCCCATGTACATTGACCGCACATATTCTTTAT
The DNA here is from genome assembly GCF_053477565.2 of Lygodium microphyllum. Lineage (NCBI taxonomy): Eukaryota > Viridiplantae > Streptophyta > Polypodiopsida > Schizaeales > Lygodiaceae > Lygodium > Lygodium microphyllum. The sequence goes on from NC_141147.1 coordinate 115,896,740, forward strand.
TCATATATATGAGATAGTGCATTAAGGCTGTCATATATCTTTCTTAATAGCACCTACATTCTGTGTGCTCTTCTCTCCCACATCTTCCTCTTCTCCTTCTCCAGTGCCATTGCATCCCCTTCAGCCCTTATAAGAAAATGTGAGATATTTGGACCAGAAAGTATAGGGTACCAAATGTTGTAATATATCCGTTCCCAGTAGCAAATATACCTCATTTGTTTCATGAGTTGGATTTCTTAACGTGTACACAGACCATTGGAATAGGTCCGCCTGTGTCTAGAGCATTCATCTTATGTACTCTAGGTTGTGTTAACGGTACTTGGTTGACTGGTCTTACTTGGTCATTTGCTGCTGCTGCCAAAGAATGCAATCCTAGTATGCTTGAAGTGCCTTGGGCTATTTATTTTTGACTAATCAAGATCCTTTTGTACACTTTGCAGAAAGAGTGAAGTTCCTATTGCATTTGTAGAAATGTAGTGGTCATTTCATGGCCACCTTGTTGAGTCCCTGAAGAACCTGTTTGAAGAAGCTGGGCTACTGTTCTTGGCTGATTGAGGTTTTCCAATTTGTGTGGAATAAACATATTTGCTTGTCCTTTGGTCTCTGAGAGTACTTGGTTTATGCAAGTCGTAAGGATTGGAGAAAAACTCCTGTCTGATTTTGTTTTTATGTTTTTTGTGTTTGGAAGAGGATATATTTGAGCTATCAGATTTTGAAGATTTTGATGAGCTATCCTTTATCTGTTTTCCTTTTGCTTTTCGTGAGGAATGAGAAGTAGAGGGAAAAGCATTACTCATGAACTTATCTCTTTTTTATGGGAAGTGAGCTTCATGAGCGTTGATTGCTTGAAAGTTGCTAGGATGGATGACATCATCATCTGATTCTTTTGTTACATCTGAAGGTGTTTTATCTGTTGCATCTGTGAAGTATTCTGATGTATGCCAAGAAGTTTGGCTCGTAGAAGATACTTCAAAAATAGAAGATGTGTCAGATTCAGTGGTAGTGTCTTTTGTATCATGACCATTGTTGTCACTATCATACTCACTGTCATAAGAATAAGAATCTTCTGAATAGCTATCATAAGAATAACAACTATCATAGTCATAGTGATGTTGATAATGCATGTTGACCTTGACAGAGTTTAATTGGTCTTTGCCTTTTTTGGGACATTTGTTGGCTAGATGTGAAGAGCTTCCACAAATAAAGCATTTTAAGTCTTTCTTTTTAGAACCTTTTTCATATTCTTTATTTTTTTCATTTCTGGGATAAGATTTATGATGAGACTGATCTCTTTCACATCTTCTGGAATGTCGAGAGGATTTATCACCATAATTTTGTTGATTGTTGAAGAAACCCATGTGGTAAGAAAGTGGTTGATGGTGTCTCCTTTGGCTATTATATCTGCTGCTATAAGAATTTTCACAACTGCATTTTTCACATCCAAAGTCTGCATCAAATTTAGAGACACGCTTACAAACAGACTGTGGAAATTTCTAATTCAATTGTGTCATTTTCTAATGATGACACACCTCCTTTATGGTCTGCTCAATTGTCTGGATGATTTGTCCGACACTGTCAGTGAAATCACTGTTTTTGTTCTTCATTTTTTGTTTGCAGTAAAAGGGTATAGGCTCTGGAAAAGAACAAACCAAATGTTCCTTCATTGAATTATCATGGGCACCAAGACGTTCATACATTAGGTCTCGCACATATACCAAATATTCTTTATATAATTTGGGGTCACATAGCTTTGATTTGAAGAATGCTTCTCTAGCTTCCAAAACATCGTCAAACTTGTTACCTACTAGCTCCCTTAGTAGTAGTTCAAAAAATATTTGTATTGGGTTTGCATGTTGTACTATGGCCAATTTGAGTTGTGGGTGAATGGATATCCACCATTGTTTTAAGCCAACGACAAACCCATGTGTCGTTACATTAAGAATGTATATCCTATTGGTCTGTGGCTTGTCAACCATCTTCTAGCCGACATAAGCATACATAATGTAGATGGTAAGTTTAATTTCTTCAGATGATTTTCATCAATAGACCAAATAGGAAAGCATCCAACCTTTTCTGAAACTCCTATTTTTTTGTAGAAATTATTGTAAGATGATTTTGATGTAGAAGTAGAGGTCGTGGCATTTACAGCAGGTAGTGCCATATTTACATGAGAAGATAATTGTTTACTTACATGAGAGGAGTGCACATTCATTTGAGCACAAAAAATTGAAGTGGGAGATGACTATTGGCGGTGTGGATTGAGTGGGACAAAAGTTTCCTCAATCACACTGTCTCCATCTTCGTTTGATGAAGATAATGTGAATGTTGTTCGATCCCGAAAATGTGCCTGATCACGGTAGTACCATGCAAGTAGTTTTGAGGAAGGTTGATTGGGTGGATTCTGCTCTATACTTTCTCCCATGATTCTACAATCAAGTCTTTTGTGGATGTGATGAGTGAGTTCATCACTGCCTTTTTTTGTAGGATCAATGCATAATGGCATTCAATCTAACACCTAATTTGCTTCTCTTTGTCTGTGGATTCTTTCAAGATCGAAATCATCAATCTGATCAAAAGCTGTTCTATAGTCATTGTCTATCCAATCAGGAAACATGAATTCTAGATACTCAAACAGATCTGTGACTGTATTCCCTTGTTGTAAAGGTTTCTGAAAATAGCTTGGAGTTGTATCGATTGCTTGTTTGACTAAATCTACGATCATTGGGCAATAAATGCATTGTACCTCTTTGACAAGGATTTCTTCAAGATCATTTGCTTCATTTGAGCTAGCATCTTCATAGCAATACATGTATTTATCTAGTTGACCTATGGTGGCAATATGTGAAGTCCCTTCACTTGTAGGAATGATTTCCTTTTCTTTGCCTTTAGAGGAGATGATGTGGTGGACATTCAATGTTCGTGAAGTGGGGGGAGGAAAAGTGTGAAGTCCATCCTTTTTGTAACCTTTTGTTAGAAAAAATTGTCCAATCAGTGTGACTGTATTTGATGAAGGTACCAGTGAAGAAGTAGCATGAGCAGTTAGTACTCGAGTTGGCTTTTGGATAGTGGTTTTCTGCAATTGCTGGCATAAACCAAGAAGTTGGTCAAATACTTATTGTAAGGATTCCACCTTCTCTATCAAGCTTGTTAGGGCCAGATGGGTCTAGTTCATGGCCTAGATTTCTGCTGTCCAAGAGGAGTTATCTTGTGGACGTGGATAGGGGGCTACTTTATATTGGTTGTTCTCATATTCGAATTCTTGTACAGTGTTGAGCACACTGGAGGATGAGGATGAGCTTGCATTTTCAATAAGCTTACGACAGTGTTGACAGACACCTTGTATGATTTGAAACTTTAGGGTGTTAGGCTTCTGTAAGGGAGATATTCTTAACTATGGTGCTACATAGCTGGTTTCTGGAAAGAGTGTTCTGGAGGAATAGGGCTAGAGCCACTGCTTTTGAGGAAGAAACATTGTTTTTCCTTTTATATTTTGGAGTTTAATGACTGTTGGTGGTAGTAGATCCTTTTTTCTAATGCTAATTGCCATTCATTGGGCAATTCTAATTCTGAGCAATCAAGTAAGAACCTTTGTGTTGTTTTGTCAGACTTCATATTGATGGTAAGAACCTTTGTGTTGTTTCCTCAGACTTCATTATTCTTACCTGATTGTGTTAACTAGTCAAAATTAAAATTTCCCAATGAATGGTAATTAG